>NW_012147986.1:4172037-4376472 GCF_000956105.1 Propithecus coquereli
TAATAATATATGAGACTAGATATGTTTTATTTATAATAAATAGTGATAATGTTATTAGGTAAATTTTACTAAGTGCTTATTTTGTGTCAGCAACTGTTCTATCAACATATACTTTACATATATGAGTTCTTCGATGTTCAAAAGGGTGCTTCGAGGAGGCCCTTTGTTATCCTTTCTTTCCAGCTGAGATGACTGAGGCACACAATGAGAAACTAGAGAACTTGGAATTCAAATCCAGGTAAGATATTCCTGGAGCCTCAACTTTTTACCATCATCTATTATTATTCCTCCTCCCTCTAATCAGGTTATTTGACTATTAAAAAAATTATATGTGTCCATTATTTTCTTGTGGATTTATTAAAACTTTTGGTAAGTTGAAGATACTATTTTTTATCTCTTACATATATTAAAAATATTAAAAGTAATGACATATCCCTCCCCCTGTTCTTTCACTCTCACAAAGTTCCTTTTGATATGGTGTGGTCAGCCTAGGAATTCATTATTGTGTCATTTTCTGCTATACCCCAAGCAAGGGCTCAAAAACTGCTGTGGGCATGAGGGAAGACCCTGGGATGGGGATATAGTTATGTGGGAAAAGCTAATGTAGACCCTACCATAAGCAAAATTAATCTCAAATTAATTTTAAAAATAAATGTAAACAGTACATATGATGTAAAAGAATCTATTTTTAAAACTAGGAGAAAATACAGGTTAACTTTGATCTGATTTTGGCAATGTAAAGGCTTTTCTAACACTGAAAATATTGGAATAAATCATAAGAAAAACACATAAAAGCCTAACTGCATGAAATGTAAGAGATGGTTAATTTTTTTTTTTTTATTTCAGCATATTATGGGGGTACAGATGTTTAGGTTACGTATGTTGCCCTTGCCCCCTCCTCCCCCCTAAGTCCGAGTTTCAAATATGTCCATCCTTCAGGTGGTGCGCATTGCACTCTTTGTGTATGCAAATACCCGTCCCCTCCCCCCCGTCCCCCTCCCTCCTGCCCAACATCCAATAGATATTATTCTTATATGTGCATTTATGTGTTGATCAGTTAATACCAGTTTGATGGTGAGTACATGTGGTGCTTGTCTTTCCATTCTTGGGATACCTCACTTAGTAGAAATACATGAGTGAATTAATAAAATGTGGTATATGTATACCATGGAGTACTATTCAGCTTTAAGAAACAATAGTGATATAGCACCTCTTGTATACTCCTGGAGATGGTTAATATTTTAAAGTGAAATTTAAAAGCAGGTGTGTCTTCTCTGTGAAGTCTGTCTAACCCCCCACCTGCCAGCTGGATTGATGCCAGCATACCCATGAAGCCACATGCTGAAGATGGGGAAGCCACATAAGGAAGAAGCCAAATCAAATCATTCCTTGGTGGAGAGCTACTCACTATGAACATCATCTGCATAGACTTAATGCAAGTGAGAAATAAAAATTTATTTTGTCAAATCACTGAGATTTAGGCATTGCTTGTTACAGCAATTGGTGCCAATATTCTGACTAATACAACTCATTGTGATAGGGACAGTGTGCGATGGTGAGAAGAAGGAATGGAGCTTGGGCTGATGGATCAAAAAGAAAGACACAAAATGGGAGAGGCATTATGGAGGAACAATGGCAGAAGAATCAAGGATGACTTTGAGGTGAGCCCAAAGACCTGGAGAAATTGTCAATAGAAATAGCAACGTCCAGACAAAGAGCTTCTTTGGGGAAAGAATGTAACTGCTTTTATGTTAGACAGAGTGAGCTTGATATATTATAATAGTATATGCAGATGTAAATACCTGGCAAATGAAAAAAGAGTTACAGAAGTAAAGTGAGAGAGAGAAGGAGAGAGAGAGCACACAACTGAAAGAAATACCTTAAAAATAGAGGATTCATAATTAAAAAGGTAATAGTTAAAATGGGTCTAAAATGGGTCTAGTTGTCAAGAAAGACAACTATCCAAATCAATAGCTGGAATGGATTTTACTATTTGATTTGAAAAATGATATAGTGAGAAAAAGACATTTATAAGAATATTTAAGATCCTCAAGGATATAAATGAGAATATTACATGTATAAGGAAGATTGAAAAATTATTAAACAAAACAGGCTGAAATAAAACAACATATTACTGTGAAAAAGAATGAATAAGAAACATCATAATCACACTGGTATCAGATTTTACATCAGCAACTATAGGTGCCAAAAGGCAATGGAGAAGTGTCTTTGCAATACTAGAGAGAAAATAACTGTCAACTTATAACTACTATTCAAAAGTGAGGGGGAAATGAAGACATTTCAAACATTAAAAAACCAAGATATTTTTGCATCAATAAGCTCTCAATAAAAGAACTACTAAAAGATATACTTAAGCAAAAAATAAATTAAGTATTTGGAATATAAAAAATAAGAATTAGCACAGAAGTGGATAAAATATCTTAGTAAATTTAATTATCCATTAATAGTAATCTTAACTACTTTTGTGTTATTTCTTAAAGGTGAAAATAAAACTATACAATTATAACAATGTTGGGATAGAAAGCATGCCCAATAATTAGTAAAGAGTACTGAGTTCCTTGTTTCTTTGGGGAAGATCAAAATACAGGATGCCTTTTGGATTTGTAGGAAATATGAATAATTAAATATGCATGTTAAAATTTCAACATAAGCACTAAATAATAAAAAATTTACATCCTTCAGAAAGATAACGGAAAAAAGAATATAAAATCTTTATCAATATCAAAAAAGCATAAAAAATAGGAAAGAATGCATAGAAAGAAAGCAGTAAGTATACAATAAAATAAGAGTAGAAAAATACCTAAAATATATTAGTAATCACAATTGTAGGAAACAGATGACATCTATTAAAAGAGTTTTTCAGACTGTAGAATAAAAAAACGTGGTAAACTTCTACAAGCTAGAGAAACATCTAAAGCAATACCACACAGACAAGTTAGAAATAAAATGAACAGAGGAGTATATCACCCAAATAGAACCAAAAGAAAGGCAACTAAAGGCAAAATCAAACAAATATGAATAGAGGCAAAGTGGGACACAGTACACAAAAATGAAAGACATGGTTCTCCAGGGCAATACACTGATATGGACTTGCTTAGTCCGAAGAACATTGTTGTGAATAGCATGAAGGAAAAATTCATAAATGTGACATAGAAATAGACAAAAGCACAATCATAAATGTTTTCAAAAATCACACCTCTAGTGAAATTAGTTAGATCAAGCAGATCAAAAATTAGGAAGAATGTAGAATATTTGAAAAAGTGAAATTAACAAGCTTGACCTAATAGAAAATCCATTTGAAATGTCATCATCAGGTAGAGAATATACACTTATTTCAAATATATATGGGATATTTAGAAATTATGAAAAAGAAAGAGGAAGAGAGAGAGAAAGAGGGAGCAAATGATAGAGAAAGAAAGAAAGAGAGAGAGATAAAGGAGAAAAATCTTTACTCAAGAAACTGAAAAATACTCACCTTGACAACTTGTGGGTTAAAGATAAAATTACAGTGCAAATTAAGAAATATTAAGAACTGGTCAAATAGTTGTGGGGTGAAAATAAAATATACTTAGAGGTAAATATATATTTTTGAATAATTTCCTTAGAAAATAGCGACAGAGATTAAACATAAATAAGTGGCATTCAGCTCAAGAAGTTAGAAAAATAAGAAGAGAGTAATTCTCACAGAAGTGAACAGAAAAAACTAATAAGAGTAGAAATCAATACAATGGAAAACAAACAAGCAATACAGAAAACTCACAAGAATAGCCAAGACAATTAAAAAAAATAGCAAGACTGGGGAGATTTGCTCTACCAGATATCAAAACTTACTTAAAAAGAGAGTGAAATTAAGACTGGGAGGTATCGTCCTTAGGATGGATAAATAGACCAATAGAATCAAGAGACAATAGCAGATTAACACACACAGAAACTATATGACAGTATAAATTAGGGGAAAAAGTTTAAACCATTCAGTAGTAGATGCTGGGACATCTGGATGCCCAAATGGAAAAACAAACTGGATTGCAATGTAATACTATACTTAAAAGTGATAGTAAAATTAAATGTAGAAAGCAGAACTTTAAGAAAATGTAGGAAAATACATTAAAGGCCTCAGAAACATTTCTTAAGCAAGACTAAAAAGCACAAATTATAGAAGAAAATATTGCTCATTTCGATAACATTAAAATTGAAAATTTCTGCATAGCAAATGACAACATAAACAAGGTTATCTGATGAATTGTAAACTAGATTATTAGAGAATTCTTATTTATAATATGAAAATACCCCCTGCACATCAGTAAGAAATGCATATCAATTAGAAAAAGGGGAAAAGGATACGAACCAGCAAATTATAGAGGAGGAAACCTGAATGTTCCAAGTTATGAGAAGATACTTGATTTCAGTAGTCATTAGGTAAATACAAATTTGCACCATGCAAATGATATATCACTTCATGCTCATCGAAAATTAAAAAGTTTAACAACACCAAGTCTTGGCAAGATGTGGTGGAACCAGAACACTTTGCAATGCCAGGGCAAGTGTAGTTCGGTTCAACCCTTTTGGAAAATGATTTGGCGTTATCTAGAATAATTGGTTCTGCACACCCACTGTGACCCAAGCAAGGCATACACTCCAGGGCATTCTTCATTGTGCACAAACATGTCTGTGTCAGCACTGTTTTTACGAGCAAAGCGATGACCCATGAAGTAGAGTGGATAAATAATATCAATACCTTCATTCCCTGAAGTATCGATTTAAAAGTTTCAGTATTTTACCTACTAAAGAATATTAGTCTCAAAGTCAAAAGCCTGGGGGACAGTCTTATCTTTGCCACTATCTGTGTCTTAACCTTTCTGGGTCTTGGTTTCCTTGCGAGAGGTTTGGACGGGACCTGAAGCAGCTTTCAATCAGAAGAACCCATAGGAGTCGTAGAAGTCCGCATGCCTGCACCCCTTTTCACACCCGCTGCAGCAGAGCATCCAAGGTGTGGGCATGGTCAGCACCAGGCCTTTTCCAGGTCAGTGATTTCGCTTCCTCGGCAGGGAGCTGGGCAGCTTAGACATGAATTTCTTTCACAACAACTTTTATAAACACAGGTTCTCATTCTTTCCATTTCAGTTTTCACCCTTAAGTTGTGGGTAGACCTGAGAATTTCCAAGTCTTTCAGTCAAGGAGCATTCTGGAAGCAGACACCTGCTTGCTAACGCCCCCATCCCTGCAAGGCAAGAAGTTACACTTACCCAGCAGCTAGTCAGAGAGGCCATATAGTTCCTGTAGTAAAGAGTGTGGATTCTGGAGTCAGATCAGGTTCGAATCCCAACCTCCGCCCTTAGAAGCTGTATAATCCCAGAGTTACTTAGCTTCCCTGCACCTTGGTTTTCCCATCTGTAAAATGGAACAGGATAGAAGATAACTTATAAGGTTGCTATGAGGGATCAAATGTCAATATATGCAAAATGTTTAGAAAGTTCTGGAACATATTAAGTGCTCCATAAATGCTAGCTATTATCATCACTAGACCTATAGACTCAGAAGTCCTGGGGACAGGAGGAGGGGGACAAAGTAGAGCGTAAGGTCTAATACTTTCATCAACCCTAATGTTTATGATCATTGTTGGCTTACTTTTTTGAGTCTGGGGAACCAGATAAGGGAGGTAATTTGCAGATGTGCTACAAAACTATAATCCTTTCTGCTGCTGCTATCTCAGGAAGATTTAATAAAGCTGCAAATTTTACTTTCGCCCCAGCAGAACAGCCACAGTAGGGGAATTCCAGTGAACTAGGTAACTCTCAAATCACCTATATGTCGACTTTTTGAAAACCCTAATTTTTTTTTAAAAAAACAACTAGTTATAAAGTTGTTTCATCTGTAGAACAAGGACATTATTCATGCTATCTCTTTGCTTGCTGTGGTGATTCTCACTATTTTACAATTTTACAATTTACAGTTTTTTATTTTAATTTCCCTACCTTTTGAGTTCATGATCCCGTCCTGACACTAACTAGCCATTTCTAATTGCAGTGTTAAATAATTACATGAATTAAACTTTATTCTCTCACTCTCTTTTTCTTAAATCTGAGAATTTCTCAACACCCTCTAGATAACTAGAAATATATCTCAAGACAACTAAAGACATACAACACATAGTTTTCAAGGAGTTTTGAACAAGGCTTAATGTAAAAACTTGGTTAACCCTGGAAATTGGGCAGAGTGCTTTCTGAGCACTGTTCCTCTCTGGAAATTGGCACCAAGTCTAAAGGGAAGAACAAATAATGTCATACGGTTGTTTGTTTTCAAAGCAGGGCTCCTAGCCACCTCCCTTCTAATCTCATGTCCATTCCTCAGGTGGAAGAATTCAGCAAGCAGAACAGTGATGGACAGACATGGAGTGGGACCCAACTGGGGTCTGAAGGAAGGACTTTACCTTTAGGAAGAGATACTAGGAATATGTCCTTCTATGTCTATAAAATGTATGACTAGAGAAAGCATCTTACAATATTTTTAAAGGGTGGAAATTGAAATCTCAAGTGCAGCACAGAACAGATAAGCAGAGACTATTTACAGAGTGACGAAGTGCTGAATTTTCACTACTGACTAATGAACTTCATTAATATCAGGTATGTGGTTGGGTCTCAATGCTGATAAAGGAGTTTGCTGGGGTGTGTCGGAGATACAGACATGGTCTTTTCCTAAGTGATCATTTGGAAAAGAGGATTTCCACACCTTAATGGCAATATAAAAGCAATAGAAGCTGCACTAGGCAGTGTCACTTGCTCCAGCACCTTCTTTGCTTCAGGCAAAATGAAAATCCTTGTGAGTATTTGTTTATGCTTCTTAATATTCTTGTGGTGGGTGTTTGCAGCAAATGCTCATATCCAATATGCCACAGCTCTCAGGGGTCTTAGACAAACACTGTACATGCTTCTAAGCATCTGTGATTGAATTAGTGATGTCTTTGGCAGGAATAGTGTTGAATAAGTCAGATATCTATTTGTCCATTGTCTAACTTTTGAGATAGTTACTAAAAAAACCAATAAAAATTTTTGGAGATATCTAGAAAATTTTGACTTGATGGATATTTAATAATAATTACTTATTATGAGCTTTGTAGGGAATGTAGGTGATTTAAAACTACTGCATTTACTATCTAAGAGAGAAGTGGTGATTTTAAAAATAATATTATCAATGACAGTGATAATAGCAGCTATCACTTCCCAAATGCATATTAAGCCCTGGGCTAAGTATTGCACATGAAGAAACTCATCTATTCATTGTAACGACAGTATGAGCTGAGTAGTATTATCCCCATTTTACAGACAAGGAGACTGAAGCACAGAGGAATGTGATTTTCCCAAACCTGTAAATGTGGGATTTAGAATGTAATTTATCCATTTTAGTCCCCGCTTACAGGAGCAATTATGGTAAATTTTTTTTTTATTTCAGCATATTATGGGGGTACAGATGATTAGGTTACGTATGATGCCCTTACCCTCCCTCCCCCGCAAGTCCGAGCTTCAAGTGTGTCCAAGCAGCCAGAGTGTCTTCAGTGGCTACCGATGGTGTCTAAATTCTCTCTTAAGACAAAGCATTACTTCCACGATCACATTACTCCTCCATCTGATTCCATCCTCCATAGTTCCACCTTGCAGTGCCCCATTACAGAGGATTATGTTCTGATCCAGAATGGAACTTCCTCCCCCATCTCTGTCCTTTATTCTCACCCAGCTGCTCAGGGAGAAAGCAAAATGTTAAGTACCTCCCTATAAGGTGTTAAGAGCTGTCAGCTGAAAGAGTTCCCTCTTCCAGGGTCTCTTGATTTTTTTAGGAGAAATAACCTTTAAGAGGAGAACCATAAACTTTTAACTGTGGTGCATTAATCACGATGTTGGATGGGAGATTATTTTGGGGCAGAAGAACACTCCCTGCGCTCTCTCTAATCGTATCATTAAGGTGGTTAGCCCTTCATCCACTTGTTCAAATCTCTGTTTTAGACCAAAGAACTAGAATATATAGGAGCATCAGAGGTTACTAGAGCTGTCCTGGGGCAAGAGAAGATGTGTTCCTATGCAAGTAGGCAGGTTGAATATCCACAGTTAGGTCTTTGCTAGACGCTCCACCCCCAGTGACCAGAAGAAAAATGATAGGATAGAAAGGGAAGTAGAAAAGTCCCACTAACA
The DNA here is from genome assembly GCF_000956105.1 of Propithecus coquereli. NCBI lineage: Eukaryota > Metazoa > Chordata > Mammalia > Primates > Indriidae > Propithecus > Propithecus coquereli. The sequence continues at coordinate 4,180,239 of NW_012147986.1, forward strand.
GTTCTTAAAAACACCTACCCTTCCCTCTATCAGTAATTTTCAATGATAGTACAGTATGCTGATGTTCAGAAGAGAGGGCACAAACTGGGGTTAGCATGTCGGATCAGACTCTCATGTAATGACAGCAGACTATCAGAACTCCCTCGATGTCAGTGTCATGACCTGCTGGCCAGCCTTCGTCTGGTGCTATCACCAGGGCATGGGTTGTGGAATATGGAGGGTTTCCTTGATATAAGCCCTAAAAGTTAATCATGTTCCCAAGCATTTTATTTTCATAGTTTCCCTTAGAAATTCATTGTGCCTTTATCACCCATGAATCCATTTTAAGTGTGTGTTATCCTCTCAGTCTTAAGGAATTAATTTTTTTTTTAAACCAGAGGACATAATTTGACCACCATGATCTAAAGCCAGTATGAATCATGCAAGGGTATTTCCATAGTAAAATGAGTCCCTCTTCACTGCTCACCTACACTCAGATTTGATGGTTATAGTGTTGGAAGTGTTGGGAACTGGGGAACAAAGTTAGAAACTTGTGTCTGACAAATAGTGTGAACTCAACAAATGCCTGTTAAATGAGTGAATGTGTGTGTTCACACTTTGGAAATGGACTGTTGGCCATCCGTGACCACTCGCCAGTTTCTCTGGGTATACGTTCTCTGAGATATTTGTGCTTTTCCTGGTCCAGTGTACCCTCCTGTCCCCATTCTCAATGACTACCCTGTAGGGAGTGGATGTGACTGGTCTGCTTTTCAGGTGGCATGTCTGGTGGTGCTGGCTGTCTTTGGAATACAATCTCGTGGATACAAGGTGAGTTGGTTGCTTATTGGCTTTATTGCTTAGTGACGTTGGGAGAGGAAAAGGAAGATATAAGATAATCTAAAGGACAGAGGAGAGCGCATATGTCCTATTTGGGATGGAATCTCAAAAACAATCAATAATGGAAACAATGGGGTTGACTATTTCTCTCCAATCGCAATAACTTCACGAATGTCACCCATTACTTTAAAATGTGGTCAGTCTCATTTCTCCTGTGATGTCATTGCTTCTCCCATATACAATGTAGTAAACTATGAGGAAAAGCTTTGCATTCTTATTGTATCATGGGCTTTTGGACTGCGATCCCAGTGGGGAGGTTTTAGCTTCTAATCCCTTGTTCATAGGAGGAAGGAGGCTTTATTTTGTTGAAAAGGTTGCCTTTCAAATGCATAAGATTTATGAAAAACCATTATGTCTTTGTTGTCAATCTAGGTTTTTAACATCATCAGCCAAAGCAGCAACGGTGGCAATGTTCAGGAGACAGTGTCAATTGACAATGAAAAAAATGTCGCCATTGTTAACATCCATGCAGGATCATGCTCCTCTACCACAATTTTTGACTATAAACATGTAAGCATTAAATCGATTTTCATATTTTTCAAGACTGGTTTTCTAAAGGGGAGAGGGATAGCTGTTTGTTATATATTTGAATTCTAAGATGTATTCTTGCAATTATCTAAGAATTTCCTCACTTCCACTTTTCCCTTTAAATAATCAAGCAATCAATTAAAAAACAAACAAACAAAACTATGTCTAAGAAAAAAGTATGACAGGAAATGTAAGCCTTTGCTGGACCTTTCCAGGTGGAAATTGGAAGGAAAAGTGGTGATATTGCCCCACTGCAGGCTCAGAAAGTGCATAGAAGAGTGACCAAGGCCCAAAGTGATGCCTGGCACTCTCAAAAATATGTGTTGAATGAATAAATAAATGAATTAGGGCTTCTAATATAAAACACCATGCAAAAAAAGAACAACCATGAAATAGCAGAAATCCCAAGGAACTACACCCATTGAATTATGTATATAGAATAGGCAATACAGCATGCTTTTTCTATAAGAAGGAAAGTATGTTAACTAAAAGCACTGAACTATTTCCAACTTTTGGTTATTGATATTAACAACAAGTCTCAGAAACCTGTGCCAAAGACTTGTCCTGCATCCATTTATTCATTCATTTTTCATTTGTTCCTTCTACACTAACTGTGAACCTGACCTTACCTGGGCTCAGAGTTATTCACCATGGGTATTAAGTAGGTTGTAGCCCATCTTACTGGACATTTGAACATGCTTTTCTTTTCCTTCTCTTCTAGAAACCTCCTCACAGCCCTCTTCTCCACTGTTGTTGGCAGTTCCATGACACATTTGAAAGTTTAGAGTCTTTAAAACATAAGGTTTAAAAGGAAGGGTACTAAAATCGTTTTTAAGCAGTTGACATGGAAATCCAAAAAGTGTCTTTAAAAAATAGAGTGGTGAGGAGTTGCTTTAAGCTTCTTCTTTTATCAACGGGTTCAGCTTGAGTCTATTTTTGAATTTTAGGAACTGGTAATTTGTGAGAATTGAAAAATAGGAACTAGTAGAGTTTCCATTAGATACAATCTTATAGGGTGTATAATTATTTGGAACTCTGCAGAGACAATTTCTACTCTGGATGAAGACTTGATTGTCTTAGGTCCCTTCTGGCCCCAAGGTGCTCAACCTCTATTGCTCTTCCAATCCCACCTCCCTCCAGCCCCTTCCTATCCAGCCAACTTTGGTTTGAGGTGGAGAAAGGACAGAGAAAGCTAGAGAAGGAGAGAAGATGATAAAGGAGTGGAGAGTACATGAAATATGCATGTTGTGGGAGGTGAGGGTGGGTGCAAGGATGCTTAGGGGAGTTTCTAAAGCAGCACTGTCCAACAGAACATTCCACAATGGTGGAAGTGTTCTATATCTGTACTTCCAGTAGAGAAGTCCCTCGCCACTTGTGGCTATTGATCACTCAATATGTGTGATGAAGGAAGTACATTTTAAATTTTATCTAATTTGATTTTAAATTTAAGTAGCTGCATGTGGCTAGTAACTATCATATTGGACAGCACATTTCTAAAGAACATTGTATTTACTCCCAGTTGAGGAGAAGCAGAACAAAACCAATCAAAAGAGACGGGGAGCTGCTTCTTCTCAATCTTTCAAACCCTAAATTGCAGATCCTGGTTCCATAACAGGAATAGTAGAATACAAGTCATGGGTTTACACAATTTCAAAGGTGTAGAAATGACAAGTGAAAAAATAAAAATACTATGTAGAAGAAGTCAAGCAGGTAGAATTGATTGCATATTTGAAAGCAGTCTCTTCATATATTCACTGTGCATGCTCAAGTCTTTCCTCCAAGGCTCAGTCATCATCCTTACCAAGTTTAGAACCCAGGGAGCTGGAGAGGGGCAGTAATTGTGCTCTTGCTCCTCAGGGCTACATCGCATCCAGGGTGCTCTCCCGAAGAGCCTGCTTCATCCTGAAGATGAACCATAAAGACATCCCTGCTCTGGACACACTCCAACGGTACATCTATGAGAAACAGGTAATTCTGGGGTACCCTTGTGTATTCTCTATTCTTGAGCCAGGCAATACTGGTGCCTATTGAGAGATGAAGAGGATGATGTGAAGGTCATAATATTACACTTTACCATAAATATGGTACTCAGCTTACTAAAGAGTTTTCACTTTTATTTATTTATTTTCTAGAGAGCAGGAGCACATCTCAGTTTGATTTCCACCACATGGCCCTAAATGCAAGAACTTAGAATACATTCCAGTGTCTTTGTAGAAAGGGCTGATCAGCTTCTCTTCTCAGAGCCGGGCTCTAAGAAACAGTGACTGGCAAAAAACTGAGTAAAGTTCTAATACTCAGTGACACAAAGATGCAAAGGAACAATACAGTATAGTGAGCATGTAGAAACACTGCCCTGAGGCTAGAGACCTGGGGTTTAAGTCTCTCTCCATAACTTCCCATATGTGCCACCCTGGGTATGGGACTTACCTTCTCTGGGGTTCATTGCCACCAGTAGTAAAATCACACTAGTAATAATGAAGCTTCTCTGCAGACAGTGGTCAGGAAGAGATGATGTCTTGAGATCTCTGGCTGTCTTTTGTTTACTAATCTGAAAAACAGTCACAATTTAGAATAAGGTCCACCAGATAATGTCAGTTTATTCTATGCTGTCCTTTTCTGTTATATTGATGTAGGCTCTGAAAAACATGTACTCCAACAAATACATTTGGGTCAAGTACAATCCTCTGGAGACTCTGGTCACAGATATGGACTGGTTCCTGTTTGGGTCACCCATTGAGAATCTCTGCAAACATATCCCGTTGTATAAGGGGGAAGTGGTTGAAAAACAGACAGGTGAGTACCCATAGATTGTTCGTTCACCAAATATTTTTTGAGAGCTGCTTTGTGCCAGGCACTCTGTAGCTGCTGTGTGACATACAAATAAATGAAAACATGACTCAATTCAGTTTTCTTTGGGAATTAACTACTTACTTTGTGTGCAAATTGTGCTAAATGTTAAGGATATGGAAATGAATAAAATTATGTCTTCAAGGGACACATAGTCTAGTGGAGAGGTTGGCTAGTAAAAAGAGAGAATGAAATAAAGGATTCCTGGGTGCCAAGGAAAAGCTATTGGATTCTTTTATTCTTCCACATGTAAGAATTTCAAGTAGGAAAAAATCTTCCAATTCTTAGAATTGCATCTTTTGGAGATGGTAAGAAGGAAGTCACTAAGAAATGCTCTCAGATCTAGAATAGAATTGGTCCAGCGAAAAGCAGGCAAAGTGCACTGACAGGGAATAGAAGCCCTGATTCATCCAGATAACAGGTGGCAATCCAGTCATCATTGGCATTTTTATACACAGCTCCTCAATGTGGCAGGGTAACCAGAGTGAAAGAGGGCAGGACCAACAGATGAAGAACATAACAAAACAAATTCCTCAGAGTAGTGGAAGATAGATAAAGAAGAATTCACGTTTATTACATTTCTACTGCCCGGAAAAAAATTAAGTACTAATCAGTAAAATAAGCAAAGGCACGGAGTTATGCCATCAACACAGAATGTCATAACCTCAACTGGGATTGAGCCAACCAGCACTTCCAGGAATTGTCAGTCTTATATAAGCTAATACATTATTACCCTTGCAATGCAAGTATAGCTAAAATCATGGGTAACATGAAGTTATGTGTGCATCCCCTATTCAAGACATTTGCAAAAAGTATTGATTTGTTGCATTCTAATAATGTGTTTCTTAATGCTCTTTCTTTAAAAAATTTTCTCCTTTCCCAGAACGTACTGGTGCTGGAACCTGTGCAAAGGTTGGGCTGCTGGGCATCCTGGGCATTTCCATCTGTGCAGGCATTCACATTTAGGATGATCAGCCCAATGGCTTCATCTTTTCGAAGAAATATCCTGTTGGTTTCCACTCAGAAGCCACATTAAATCCTTTCCCAATGCCCCAATTAATTTTGACATTCAGTAGTAAAACATACATGCTATATTTACAGATATCTGTGTGTTTGTTCTTTTTTTAAGCAGCAAAGGGAAGTCAAACAATGCTTATGTCAATACATAGAAGGGAAAAAATTGCCGGGATTTCAAATAAGGTGCATAATGTGTGGACATTCCCAGATAGTATAGCTGGGTCACAGGCAGAGTAGTCAGCTTGGTGCCAGTGTCCATCCTGCATCTGCCCACCAGACCAGCTGCCTGTCTGTCTGTCCCAAGGCATGGGGGCAGCCTGGGTGGAGCAGGGGCTCAAGTGGTGGTGGCCTTCACCTGGTGAGTAGGAGGGACATGGTATACTATCAAACAACTTGACTGCTCAGGTGAAGGAAACTATCCCTTTGCCAGAGCACCCAGCTTTGAGGGCCGTTCATATGCTTTTTAGGAAATACATTTTAACTCTCCAAAACAGTAAAACTAAACTTAATAAACACTATTATGATATGTGTTGTCCTGGGGTAAAGATAGTGGGAGGAAGGAACACCTAACGCCCAGGAAAAGATGCACCTTACTGAAAGTCTTAACAGAAGTGAAAGCCTAATTGGGAATGTCACGTCAACATACAGCAGGAAAGCAATTTCTAAGATTTTAAATAAATTGCACATTGTGGGCAAATTCCTAGATCATGTAGCTGGATGGAAATTCAGAATGAAGAAGAACTACTTTAACAATAATTTCCACCTGCCATTGATTACTCCTATTCCTAACCATGTAGGTCTACTTTGCAATACCTGTCAATGAATATGTGTCAAGCACTTACCATGCACTCAGCAGTGGGACAGGTATGCCAGGGGAAGAGGCCCAAGGTAAAGCTACCATAGTCAAGAAAGTTATTTTCTTATTAGGGAAATGAAGTTACATTTTTATGAAAACATTGATAACAACAGTAAAGAGTATACAATAACGTGCCAAATGTATGGTAGAGTGTATTAGCTGGAACCTTGGTGTTTGCAAATGATACAATCCAAATCAGATTTGCTAAGGCCAAGGGGAAGTTTGTTGTCTCATATAATAAACCGTGGAGGGAAAGGGATATTCTGGTCTCAGGTAGTTAGAACTAGGCACGTGAAGGTGGCCAGACACTCTTTTTCCATGTCCCCATTCTCCTCCTCTGTACATGTCAGCCTCAGTATCTGACGCTGGTTTTCTCAAGGATAGAACCAACGTCACTGTCAACTTAGTTTCTCATCTTCCCAGCTTCATCATCAGAGAGAAATGGACTCCTCTTAGTTCTAATTTCAAATTAGTTTTCATTTAAAAATCTCTGGAGCTGACCCTAATTGTCTCACAAGCGGTGCAATCCTGTGGCCAGCACTGGAGCAGGTGGGAAGGTTGGGTGCAGGAAGAGGTGTTATGACTGGCCACCTCCTCTGGAATCTACTACTTAAAGATGTGTTATCCTCATTCAATTTTATAATAGCATTCCCATGTTTAAAGGTAGAACTTTTGAGTTCTGCTTTCTCCTGGCTCTGCTCTCTCTACGTCAGTTGTCATGTTGAATACCTGTTAGGAGCCCCAGGTGGAGGGTACCAGGCTCATGCTTAAAAGGAATGTGTCCACATGGCAGCTACAAGGAAGCTAGAGCTCCATTATCTTTTCTTCGTATAGCCCCTTCTTAAAGGCTGAGGAAAGTAGATATCAACTATGTTAACTTACTGGATGCTCAAGCCATAGACCCTCTCTGGGCTACCAAGGAGGAGGAACAAGACTGGACCGAATGTAACAAAGCATCCAGGATGCTAGAAAAGCCGGTTGGGCTACACAAGTTGGCCCGAGAGAGCAGCCTGACTCAGGACAGCAGCGTGCAAAGGAGCTTTTGCAGGAAGCTTGGAGTTTTTATTTCCTATACGGTTTTGTTCCTCACCACAAATGACGTGTCACAGGTCCTGCACACTCATCTGAGATAGAGCTAAATACAATTTGTTCATCCAGAACAAAGTGACCCAAAGAAGGCAGAAACTAACGAGGATATGACCTTTGAAAGAAATGTTCACTCACTATTCTGAATCAGAGTTGTCTAATATTCTATGGCAAAACAGTCCACTGATAACCCAATCCCCATTCCCCGTCTCCCTCTTTCCTGCTAACAGAACCCCAATTTGTTTAAGTAGCAGCTAAAGACTCCTTAATTTTAGGGAATATATTTCTTTATTTCCAGAGAATTAATCACGATTGGTCTGAATCAGTAGTTTCCAAGTGGGGTGTGATTTTCCTTCCCTCCCCTGGAGATATTTGATGACGTTGGAGATATTTATGGCTGTCATAAGTGGAGGGTATGCTGCTGGGATCTACTGGGTGGACACCAGAGATGCTGCTAAACATCCTATGATGTACAAGACAGATGCCCACAACAAAGAATGTTCTGGCCCCACATGTCAATAGCTCCATGCTGAGAAAGGCTGGGCTAAATCAGTCTTGTTTTTCTTAAGAAAATAAGGCCATGTCATTAATCAGCCTGTGACTGGTCTGTGGGTGGCTGTATGGCCTGAGTTCCTGTCAATGAGTTGTAGGTGGAAGTTTGCTCAGTGGGATGTCCAGGGAAGCCTTTTCTTTCTGGATAAAGAGGGAGGGACTCAGCTGGCCATGCAACTGTGCCCTTTGCACTCTCCTAGTTCCTTCTTTTGATAAGGATATGAGATTGATGTTAGGAGACACATGAGCCATTTTGGGACCATGAGGTAACAATCCTAGAGAGGAAAGGTTCAGGAAAGAAAGAAAGGGCTAGAATGTGTGTCTGATTGCTGCATTCCAAAGCTGCACCAGCTGAGACCGTCTTTCTTTAGACTTGTGTGATCTGGATCAATCTCTTTCTGCACAGGTCACTGTGACCCAGTTCTCTTTATTCACAGTGGAAGGTGTTCCTTACAGGTGCGCCTGAAAGAGGCTGGAGTTTGTCCCATGAGTACACACACCCTAGGACTGGGCCCACCCCAGCACTAGTGCTTCCCAAACCCCAGGCCCACCACATTCCTGTACTCATGCTGCAGAAACCCAGTACAGTGGGCTGCTCATAGGATGACTGAGCAGTGACTGTCACTTGAAACCCACCGTTCCACCCTGCCTGGCCTCCTGTTTCTTCTGTCAGTCCAGACGGCATCCGCAGTGCTCCACAGCTCTTGGGGAGATGTCTGAGGTTGCAGCAACTCCAATGCAAGGGGCTCAGAACACATTCAGGAACTGAGTCAAGTGCTTCTTGGGGTTTTGGGGTCTAGGTCTACCCCACGTTAAAGTGGCAAGCCCATTTCCTCAGCTTTTAATCACTAGGGAAGGGTTCCCTGGCAGCAGCATGGGGCCCTCCTGCTCATGCAGAAGCATGTGACTTTGGGAAGGGACACCCCAAGAATTCACCCCTCCCTGCCTCTAATGATACAACCCACCCCTTAACCTTCCTCTGAAAGGTTACTTTTACCATATGCATAAAGGCATGGCCTTAGGGTCACAATGCCTGGCTAATGGCCAACCATCTCATCTTCTTGCTCATAAACTTGGTAGCTTCACTTTTCTCCTGTTTGACCCAAACTGATCACAACAATAGGGAGAATCTAGGGGTACCTGCCAGCCCCTTACAGTCTGAAGCCAGCCCCAACCTTGAGTCCTGCTAGGGTGTGTTTTTATTTTTGCTGAGAGCTCCTCAGCGTATTCCATTATTATCCCTCTCCACGCCCTTGGGGCCGAGGGGTGGGGTGGGGAAGGGGTATTGCCTGGGAGTTGAGTGAAAGAACTTTCTGGGGCATTGGGAATGTGCTACATCTTCATCTGGGTGATGGCTACATTGGGTGTATATATGTAAAAACTCATTCAGCTGTGCACTTAAAATCTGCACTTTATTGTGTGTTATACCTCAATAAAAATGTTAATACATTTGTAAAATTTAAAACACAACCGAATAAGAAGAAGGTCCATGCAGTTGGTCATGGTTGGAGCCCACATCAGCACCCAAAGGCTCGTGCTTCGGCTGCCTGGTGCTGTGGTCCTCCTTCGGCACTAAGGAGGGTGCAGCCTGCAGACAGCTCCAGCTCCACTTATGTGGATGGCTGGGGCACTGCCTGTGTGACACTTGACATGGCCCCATGGAGGTGCTCCGCGGAATAGCTGCCGACACCCCGGTCAAGCTATGGGGATGGGCTTTCCAACATAGGCAGGAAGCACATTCCAAGCAGGATATAGGGCACCGCTCCTATCACTTGGGAAGGAAACTAAGAGCTTAGAGTGGGCAGAAGGCCAGAGAATCAACATGGTGGGCAGCTGCTACCAGGGCCCAGTGAGCCAAGTCACCCAGACCCACAGACTCAAGCTTGGGGCCAGCGGCTCTACCCCAGACTGCAGGCAAGCAGGAGTGGCAGGGAGAGTTGGAAGTGACACTGTGTGGGGTGGAAAGGGCCAGGGAAGGGAGCAAGATGTTCCCCCTAAAGGGACGTCTGTTAATGGAGTGTCACTCTCTAAACAAGGAGGCCAGGAAATTTGACCTCTGCCTGGATCTCCTCTCACGGGAAAGGATTCTTGGGCAAGGGTGGAATTTTTGAAGGAATCTCAGAGATTAGTGGGGGAGAGTTTTGTGTGAGTCCCAACTGGGGTTTAGACGTTACTTAAAGACTTCTGGGTAATCTTCCAAGTGCATATTTGCAGAAGGACTAAGAACTCTGTGAGAGGAGGTCTTCTGCTCAGGAAAGAGGGGGCTGGGACACAGTCTTAACCCAGTAACAAGCCCCAGGGAGCAGGAACAACTCAGACCACATTGTGATATCTCGTGCTCAAATTTGTCCCTGTCCAGTCCCTGGGGGACTCCTGTTCCAGACCCAGGGTGGTGGGTGCGGACTTTGAGTAAAAACAACCAAAGTCACAGTAGAGAAAAGCCTTTCTTTCCCCACTGTTTCTCTAAGAAACCAAGGCATACGTTGCAGGGCATATGTAAACAATTGAGACTCCACAAGGTGGGGAGAGACACTCCTAATTCTGCACTGGGTCCAGAGGGCTTGTGATCCTCAGGCCCCCAGGGGCTCCCTGATCAGTGGCAGAGGTGGCAGTGTCTGCCCAAAATACAGCGCTCAGCCGAGGGCAGCAGTGGTGGAGACGGCTCGGCTGAGGGGTGAGGGCTGAGGGCTGGGGGCTGGGGGCTGTGGGTTCCTGGACCCTTTTCCCTTCTCCCGGCAGTACTGGAGATGTCAGCCTGTGTCAATGGCAGGGCCTGCCCCGAGAGAGGAAGAAAAGAAAATAGAAGATTTCCCTGCTCGGAAGGTCACTGGGCTAATTCTTAGCCACTTTTAGGCATTCCTAGAGAGACTCAAAAGTTATTACCATGGACTTTGCAAGAAGCTTCAGTTCTTCAGGCACAGGTAGAGGACACAGTCTTAGTGTTCACATGACCCTATTTTAAACAGAAGGCTGGCGGACTTGGTAGACATGGTATACATTTGGGTCAAGGACACTGGTTTGAGATTCAAATATGGTAAATTTCATTGAGTGCTGAATTAGATGAACTCTAAGGATAACTGTTAACAATGGTCCTCAGTAGGGTGGTAAAATCTTGAATGATTTTTTTGCCCTCATCACCCCAACTCTCAGAGGACCCAAATCCTGGTGCAGGTATGGAAGTTTCTATGCAAGGACCCAAATCTATCTTGATGAGTCCTCTAGGTCTGGAGGACTGTGCTGGCTCCTTCTCAGGACAGAGCTGTCACAACCCAGTCAGTGACAGCCAAGTGTGACGATGCAGACCGGGGGCAGCAGGCCTTGCACCTAGAGTTTCTGGGAGGAAACCGTGCCAGCTGGCAGAGCTCAGATCTGGAGGGACAGATGGTGACAGATGGAGGCAAGCACGGTGGGCAGGTGGGGGATCTGTCTCCTGGAAGTAACAGTGATGTTACAGTGATTGGATGGGGTCTGGGGGTGATGGGGAAATCAGGAGTAGCTGAAGCGCAGAAGCCCAAGGAGGGGGAGACTGGCAAGAGAGTGGTTAGTAGGCCCCAGGACCGGCCCTGCAACATCTCAGAGGGCTCGGGAGCAGGGATCCCACAACAGGGACTCAGGCATGTGCGACAGGATGGGGATTGGTTCCCAGAGCTAGAGTCTGAGGTGGAGGCTGGGTGTCAGGGACAAGGTGGAGAGAGGCTGGGGGTGGACTGGCTTCGTTGACCTTGGTATGTGGCATCTAATGCTTCCACCGAGAATGTGGTTGTGTACATGTCTTCACTTGCCTTACCCTCAACAAGCCACATATGACCAATCCATAGGTTCAGAGCCGCTGGCCTGCCCAGCCACACCCTGTGTCTGCCCAGGTAGGGTTTCAGTGTGACCTTTCCTATGCAATCGCCCTTCCCTGCTGGCTGCAGGCAGCCACACCGCCCCATTACTCCAGGCCCTCGGCAGAACGGGCTGAGCAGCACCCTCATCGCCCAGACCCCTCTTGCCGTGCACAATCACTACACAACAACCCCACCCAGCCCCACCCCATTTTAAAGGGCTCCAGCCTCCAACATGAGCTTCTGTGGACATCCGTGTCTGAACACTCCTTCCCTGTTTATTCCTGTTCCAGCGGTAAGGGGAGCCAGGGCTTCCATGTGGTTTGGGTGGGCCTGGCTCCCAGCTGCAGGAACGGACAGTTAATGAGCAAGTGCTGAGAATCCAGGTCGCATCTTAATTTGCAATGGGGAGACATGCCTGGGGGTTACCACTAAGGGCTTTAAACCGGTTCCAAAGGGAGGTTCATGTGGATTTCGATGGCTGGGACACCGTGGGGAACAGGAGTCCTTAGAATCTCAGCGCCAATTTTCAGGACACAAAGATGTGGCCTCAGACCTGAGAAGGGTAAGCCTGTGCTGTGGCTAGTGTCATTGTTTATTTTTGATTGATTGATTGCTTTTTTTTGGACAAAATTCTCAAGGGATTCTTCAAGGGACACCCTAGAGAGAAACCCTTAGGGATAAGACAACCTGAGAGAGGTGCCTCGCCCTTCACACCACGCTGGTGTGGAAGGTCCTGGGCTGCGTGAGGCTGGGGATGCCGAGAGGACAGTGCACGTGGGGCGAGCTTGTCTGCTGGACCAGTGAGGCAAGAAGCTTTATTGTTCAGACCCGGAGGGAGAAGGTGTACACACTCTTCCAGATTGCAGAGCTGGGTGTTGGGTTGAAAGGCAGAATAAGGTAGAGGACTAAAAAGGGCAGCTCCCCACAGGCAGAGGGAGGGCCAGGTTCTAGCGCCGGCCCCAGGCCACGTGGGTCCACACTCCACGTGGCCAACCTGGAGGTTCAGAGCCTGTGGATCTCGCCACAGATGGACAGTCCCATAAAGGAGTCAAGTTGGGCTTCAAAACAAGAATCAGGGTCAATTGCCAGGGCAGTACCTTTAAAAAGGAATAGAAGCATTTTACAAAAAAGAGATCACCCCAAAGTAGAATGGATGTATTAGTATTATGAGCTGCATCTAAACCAGAGGTGGGGCTCCAGGATGGCTCTACTAGGAAGAGACCATGTGACTAAGACGGAAGATCCCGTCCCGCTCTGCAATAACTGGCCCCACACCTCCTCTTCCTATTTCTTTTACTGACCCCTGACCGTCCTCCTTAATTCTCTAGCTGCTCAAGTTCTCCCTGTTTTCCTGCTGTAGCCTCCCATTATGAAGAAGTCTTGCTCGTTGGGCTAACTTATACTAAGATGTAAGTGACTGGCAGCAGCGTACTGGGAAGGGTTACTAACTATATCTGGACTAGCAGGCAGATGGTGACATCTTTTCTGGTAGCTTTCCAAGCTGGTCACCACTGTCACTCACCACATCCCCAGTGGTTGTTCTTTTCCCAGTGGGGTCTATAACTGTTAGGGTCTTGCCTTCCAACCTTTGGGCAGCTTGAGAAAGGGGAGGACTGAGGACACCAAAACCATGGGCCTCTGTCGGAGGATGCTGGGCACCATGTTGCTTGGGCAGGGAGATCTGTGTCAGGCAAGGGTGTCCAGCAACTGTCAAATCCCACTGATGAGATGACTGACTTTGGCCTTCTGATCAAGCTAAAAGTTAACTCCGCTCCTCATTCTCAATGAGCCCTGGTGTCAGGAAATCATCTCTGCCACTGAGGGGCGTACATCCTCTGCCACATTATTTCTATGCCCAGTAACAAAGAAATAGAATAAATCCGACAACTGTCATTAAAATTTGCCAGTGACCTAAAATTCATACCATAGCTTTTGAGTCACACATGGTCTTGGATCTCTAGTTACATTGTTAACACACCTTCTTTCTGCTGCTGGGCAAAGTAGGTGGGGACATCTCTGCACACGTCCTTGATGGGCATTCCATACTGGGCTAAGTTCTTGACGCGGCTGGGTACAACGACGTAGGTCAGGCCGTGGGTGGGTGGGTAAGGCTTGAAATCCTGGAAGGGGTGGTGCATCACAATGGTAAGACAGCACATATGGATTCCTGAGGCCCTGGCCCACAGGTACAATTGACAAAAATAGCTCTGAACCCAACCTTCCCGTGAGTTCGTTCTCTAACAGCAATGTCCTACTGGCCACAAGGTGGCAACATTAATCCAGAAAAACTGGATGCCTGCGTGCAAGGGTGGCACTTCTGTCTGTTCTTTTCACCCTTTTTAACTTCACAACCTGTCCAGCCTTCGGTGCTGCCTCATCTCTAATGAGAATATAGAATAGTTTAAAAATTATGTGTTTCATTTAAATTATTGTTTTTACTTGTTAAATCATAAGGGTGGGATACTTGAGTCTCCTCTCTTTTAAAGAATGGTTAAGTTGCTTTATTTTTATGTGACCTAAAGGATATTTTTTCCTCCCAAGAGTCAGCAAATCCTCTTGCCATGGACATCAGTGTCACCCAAATGTCCTGTGCAGGTTACATAAGCAAACGACAGCATATTTCAACAACTCTCCAAGGACTTTCTGCTCTGCTGGTTTTTAACTGATTGGACTACCCTTGTCATTTCAGAGGAGGGGAAGAGGACTTCAGCAGTCCTGGGCTTATTTGCAACCAAAGATAATACATGTGGATGTGTTTGGGGAGTGAGCAGGGGAGGAGAGAAGGTGGGGGTATGTGAATCCTTTATTAATTCACTCTAATATTTATATTCCACAATTTATATTTAAGAACATGTAGTTCAAATCCTTCTGGAATACATCTCAATGAAGTCATTGCATGGAATTTTTATTGATTTAATCATGTTTTGATTGGGCCATTGAATGGGCCATTGGCTGGACCTGGAGTCCTTCATGTGATGGTTGGATCCATGGCTTTCAGAACAAGCAGGAGCTGAGTCTCCCTGTGTGCACAGCCTTGTTCTAGGAGGTTGGATGCAGAGTTGAAAAACACCAAGCTAGGAGGGAACCAGAGTGAGTGGTCTCACTTACCTGCTGTTCCAGGGCCTTGCTCATGTCATCCAAACTTGGGAAGACTGCTTGATCCATCTTGGCCAGGACACAGACCCTCTTGCTAAACAGCTTAGCCACTAAGAGGGACTTAAAGCAACACAGCAGAAACGTGAAATTCATTCAGTCACAACATGAATGGACACTTACTCTCCATCAGGTCCTGGCACACAGCTGTGCTTCTGGCTGTGCTGTAGAGCACCCCAGGGGAGAGCTGTCCTGGGCACCAGAGCCAAGGTCAGCGTCAGGACTGGCAACACATGCAGAGCCCTGCTGTTCCCGAGGGCCCCATGGCTCTGTCCCTTGCTGCGGGTGAGGGCAGGAATCCTTCAGGGCATTCTGCACACCACTACTGGGCATGCGGGACAGGAGGGGTAGGGAGTTAGCTCTGATAGTAAGGCCAACTTTCAGGTCCTGCTCTGCCACTTGGCAGCCATCGTGGTCCTCAGTGGGCTCCATGATCCTTGGCTTCCTCATCTGTAAAGCAGGAATAATAATGGCCCTCTCCAGTGGGTTGTCCTGAAGATAAGAGGAGGATTTGAGATACCAACTGCTGTGAGAGCCTGTGAGAGCACTGTGCAAGTTACAGAGTGCTCTCTGAATGGGCAGGGTTGTCAGGAGCCTTGGGTCAGATTCTAGCCCTGGGTCTGCCACTGACCACCCTCTCCATGGGGCCCTGGGCCTGTCATTGGGCCTCTCTCCTGGCTTGCATTAGAGCAGTGGTTCTGCAGCTGTGTCTGACTGAGCCCAAGGGTCACCTGCATCCCCCTCATCCAGCCAGAGTAGTTCTGACTACTGACTACTTCTGTTCCACGTTGGGTACTACCGTGGAATATTTTGTTTGCAGAAAAGTTTCCGTGGCATAAAATAGAGTTGAAAATCACTGGACTGTGTAGACTGTGTGCTCTGTAGCAGGATTCAGGGGACGTCTCAGAAGCAGGTTAGGTGGAGAGCAAGGAAGGTGGTCAGGGAGGGGAGTGTGCCAGGTGCAATGGGAGCAGAGGGAAAGCCTGCATCTCAGGTGTCCGGCCTGAGATGTCCAGTGCGGCTGGAGAGAATGCCATGGAGGCAGGTGGGAGACGGGTGGACAGCAGAGGGCGTTCAGGGCCAGAGCTAGGATTGTGGGCTTCGTGTCAGGCAAAGGTGTGACTTCTTCTTCTAAGTGAAGAAGTCACTTCACTTAATCCTCCAGAGTCCTGTCAGGTAGGCAAGGCAGCTATTGATGCTGTTTTGCAGATAAGGAAACTGAGGCCACCAAAGGCTGGTGATATTTCCATGGTTAGGGTGCTTTTCCATTGGAGAGCTGGGCCAAGGACCCATGTGGTCCCTTCCTGATCTTGCATCTTTCTGCCAGATCTTATTACTGAAAGAGATGGGAAAGTTGTAGCCAGATTTCTAAAAACAAAAACACATCATTTTTCTTTGGAAATTAATGCTAAAACACAGAATAACTCCTAGTATGCATACCTGTTACAAGAAATGGGGGCTCTTTAAATGGCCTTCTTAGTTCAGAGGCCTTTGGTGGCCATGTGAAACCAACACCTTGCAGGAACACAGGGGATGTGGGAGCCCTGTGGACCAGCCAAGGCTCCTCCTACATTCTGGGCTTGGAAAGAAGCCCCCGCAACTGCAGGAAGCTGGTCTCTTACCCAAAGACGTGCATTCCCATGGAGGGCCTAAACTAGAGAAGGCAAATGCAGACAGTGTCCTCTTTTCTCTAGAAAAGCATAAAGCTACATTTTGGGCCAGACAAGGCTTTCTTTGGCATTGTAATGAAGGTGTTTCACGTCTTACTTTCTCGTAGTCCAAGATTCCATACCATTCGTTCAAAACATCGTTGTCTCGGACGCTGACTATACCTCGAGAGGCATCGACATATATGCTCTGAGTCCCAACAGATCCCTCCAGAGGATGGCTGTCACTGAGGCACTGGTGAAAGCAACGGTGAGAAGAGTTGACATTTGCAGGTTTAAGGGGTACCCACAAGAAATGTTAGGAGGTTACCCTTCATTATCACCTTTTAAAACACTTCTGCTAAAGACGAGCTAGACAGATTGGACCTTCTCCGCTCTCACTCACCATCAGGGCCAGAGATAGATTCAGGAAGAAGATCACTAGGATGGAAGATGCGACCTGAAATGGAAACGAATATCAGTGCACTTCTTAGCTTCAGATGAGCTCAGAGTCCACAGCCCAAAGCCCCGCTGGGGCTGGAGGCTTCTTTAGATGATCTCCAACCATCACCGTCTCTCATGCCCTTGGGGCCCCGATGTGTATCAGGAGACTGTTGCTCAGCGTGGTTGCTATGGGATGTGCTGGTCACTCGGGAGGCAAAGCTTTATGGCTCGCTTAGGAATACCGTTTCTGTCACTCTACATCTATTGTCAACCACCAGGCTGAACATTAGGCAACCTGACCAACCACTTGATCTGCACATGGGGAAGGACCATGCTAGGCCACATTGTAAAATAAGTGATAATTCCAGTTCTCAGTGTTTTTCTTCTGCACTTTCCTCTCCCCTCCCAACCACCACCCCCCTCCCCCCCTGGAAACTGATATCCTCCTGATTTCCTTTCTTCTAGATCCTCCCACTTTGCTTGAGAATAAAAGACCATGCACCGCTTATTTACACCTTATTTTGAAATAGACTATGGTTAAATGTGACTAGTTCCTGACATATTTGCAGTTAATTATTTCCTCTCTGTGTGGCCTGCCTTGCCTGTGGAGGGAATTCGAGGCATCAGAGAGTAAGTGAAAGAGAATTGGTGGGAGCTGTAACAGACCAGGGTGAGGAACACAGCAATGAACCTCTCCTACACCCCGCAGCTCATTACCTGCTCTACTGAGGGCTCGCCCTGCTCAAGTGCATTCAAACACAAGCTGGGATTGACAGGAGCTCCCTTTCTCCCTCATGCCCACAATATCCCACGTAGCATCCTATATGCAATGACAGCAATAAAAGGTGAGATACATCTTCAAAGGAAAAGAAAACAGCTACTCTATGAACACTAATCATAGTGCGGTAAGGCTGGTTGATGAGATACATGAGATGCAGAGAACTAAAGTTGGTGCCACATATTAAATATATCTGAAATTTTCCTTCACTGGAAATTTGTAAATGAGACAAATCTAGGAAGAGAGGACCCGAAAATAATGCATATCTACCTAACTCCCAAAGCTTCTTGACCTTTAAGAAATCAGTTACTAGTTCCTTTGGGGAAGACCCGTCAATCAGATGTTCCAGAACAGAGACCTGTCAATACAGAGGTTATGTGCCAAATTAATATTTGAAAATTCTATTTGGACTTCATTTGAAGAGTCCTTGGCTGGGGTGTGAGGGTGGGGAAGAATGAGTCCCTGGCTATTTTGGCTCTGAGAACATAATCACCTACATTTAAAAATAGAAAATATACTTACAGGGCATTTCATGTTGTCTCTCTCTCTCTCACACCCCGTGCAACTGCATGCACAGTAGAATTTTCTATGTCCCATTTGTTTTCTAAATCTGGTTTATATAGCCCTAGACCTTGCAATTATTGCCATGTTAAAAAACTCTGGGATAGTTAACCATGATCTGGATACCATTCAGGGGAAAAGGGCAAGTTTATGTAATCACAGTTATCACTTTTCTTTAACTCTGACGGAGTGTTTTCCCTTTACCCCGATACCGCCACTGGCTCCAAGGCAAACATGGCTGTGAACAAGTCTTTGTGGGCTGGCACGCCCATGACCTCAATAACTAAGGTGAGGATTGCAAACAGTAGATCCCACAAATGGTCCTGATACAAAATCAATGAACTCACTGTTTCTGCTTCCCCATTCCTGGGAAGTTCTGTACTAACAGTGGAGGTGGTTGAGAAAAGGCTTATGAAGCTGAAAGGGACAGAATGAATGGCACCATTAGTTAGACTGATGGAAAAGCAATCCGGTCCAGCTCTTCACGCAAACCCCAAATCACATGGCTGGCCCTGCACTGCCCTCTGCACACCCACCTCGTTTCACCTCTTCAAACATCCACTTCTGGTTGACTTTCCTGATACTCTGATATTTTGTCTCCGTTCTGTGGTTTGTCTCTTCCTCCCAGCTATCATTTCAGGGTGCTCTTTTCCATAAAAGACCCTTTGGCTGGCCCTGGAACCCCTGAGACACAGGAAACTGATGCCTTTCTATGATGAGTCAAGCACCAATTCAGGCCTTTTCATGTATTATCTTATTTTTTCTCAAGCTCTGACTGGTGGTGGCCCAGCTACCTGGATCAAATTCCAGAAGGCCAGGACAGACAGATATTATTTTCTGAAAGAATATGAAGTAGGTGGGTGAGCCTGGGCACCAGAGAGATGCGAGGAGGGCAGACAGGCAGCTCAGTCCTTGTGGTGCTTAATGAAAATGAGCCACGGGAACATCAAGTGGTTGGACTTTGGGAACTATTTGGTCACCCAGGGCTCAGATAATATCATCTCTAATTTTCTCAGAACTTCAAAAACACCATGCACAGATCATGAACTCAGTAGTTATTGAATGAATAAGAAAATGGATTAAAAGGATGACTTTCAGAGACTAACAAAATGGTAGGCTTTGTCTCCAGATAGGTGGAAGCAATAAGGAAGAAATACAAGTTAAACTTTTTATTTTTAAGCACAGGGAGTTTTGCGAGAAGCTGTACAGAGCCATTAAATTTGCAAGTCAGAAGGTGTCTTAAAATGTAGTGTGAATCCTCTAATGAAAACTTTGCAGAAATCACCAGGAGAGAAACAGGAAGGATTGTGAGTTGCAGAAAATCAAAAGGAAGTATTATTTCATATATATGTATAAATACATATATATATATAAAATGCACTGTAAAACTTACACATCACCTTTATAGTCATGAATTCTTTTATTCCTTATTACCAACCCTGTGGGTTAGGAGGAGCAGTGATTGTTAACCCATTTTACAGATGAGGACATGCAATCCATAGACTAACTCTGCACTAACCAAGTTCCACTCCTACTTCAGCACTAACCAGATATTTCAGTGTGGAGTTAAAATTTAAACTCAAGTCTGTGGACTTCAAAGGCTCTAATTATATGAAATTTTCCCCTAAAATGAGCTGCCTTTTGGGACCTGTTAACATCAAGCTACAAGGCCCCTGAAGAACAAATGTCCCTGTCTATAGTCAGGTAACTATGCCGAGCAGCTAATTCTGTTGGAGCCTCTCCATGCAAATGGAGACCGGGAATCGTTCAAGCCCCAGCCACTCCTCTTGCCCCAAGTCCAAGTGCAAGGAGCGAAGGAACCAAAAGTAAAGGCATCCGTGTCATAGAGGGAGAACCAGCAGAGGATCCCAAATGAGTTGCTGATCATGGAAGTAACTGGAAAAAAAGGGAGTGCTCAGATATGAATCCAAACAAAAGGTCTGGAATCTGAGAGAGAAATGGAGATCAGGCCTCAAGCAGTCAGAAAATCATGATGAGGTGGACAACCTCTGTCACCCCAAGGTCCCCGCTTGTCCAGCATCTTTTGTGAGAGGAGTATGTATGTCTGGAGGACAGTCATCCAACTTTGCCCCCTCAAATTTCCTCCTACAGGACCAGCCTCTGGTGTCACAGTCTTCAGTTTATTGGGGTCCCTGGTGAGTAATGGCATCATGTTGGAATGGCTTCATGATAAAATGCCTTATATAAATGAGGCTATTATTAATACTAAAAGAAGTTATTATAATGGGATTTGAATACTTGTTCCAATATTGGTAAGTTTGCTAATAAATAATGATTCAGCCACATACTCAAATTCACATTTAGTTCTGCAAAGACCAATAGCCATGTGCAAAAAGGAAGAATCGATATATTCAAATCATGGAGTCTTACTAAAGAATGAGCTTGGGCCAACAGCAAGTTTGGACAGCACCTCTTTTTTTGTCCTACGCACTCTTCTCTCCCTTCGATCTATTGCACAAACTCTTCCAGTCCTACCACTTTGCTTCTCAAAAGTCCTCTGAAAACTACCATGATCTGACCCCCACTAACCTTTGCCTCCCTGCCTTTCACGTTTTTTCCAGTCTACCTCAGATGCTACCAAAGCTGGTTCTTCACTCTTCCCCAAACGTAGCCCCTGCCTTCCCAATTCTATTTCTTGGTTCACACCTGGAGACTCCTACCTTGCTTCTTCCTTCTGTCCCTTCTTCAAGCCCAATTTGACAGTGCCTCTCATTTTACATCCTTCTTTCATTCCCAGCCAAATATGATCTATTCTTTGGAAATACCATAGTACTCTGCTTGTCCCTTACTTTGGTTATTTACATTCTTTGCTGTGATATCTATTCGTATAGTTGTCTGACCAGGCCATTAAATGCCCATTTATGTCACTTGCCTGTAAACTCTGTAAGATTAGAGACTTTGTTTTATTCTCTGCTGTAACTCTAATGTCTAATATTTAGAACAGTACCTGACAGTAGGTACTCAAAAATATACATATTATGTGAATAAATGAAAGGATTGGACGTATGGTATATTATTCATCTCTGAATCTCCCGGAGTACTTAGCAGTGCCTGGTGTATAATCAGTGCACAGTAAATATTTGTTGAATTTAATGGAAAATAATGGAATCAACTATTGAATGACTATGTGAATGAGGAAGACAATTAAAATCTGAATAGCATAGCATGTACAACAAGGAAATATAGCCCTCTTTATAAACTCCAATTATAGTTCAATTAAAAGATTAGCAGAGAGACATCATTAATATTTTTGTTCCTGGATTTGAGGGTAGGGGGTGAAGAAAAAGGAAAATGAAAACCAGGCTTCTGCAAAGTTGTTTGCCTTTTATCTTGCATCCTGGAACCTTTGGCAAGAGCGAGACTCCTTTGCATGGATCCCTTGTCCTGCTTGGTGTTTGTTAAACATGCTTTGATTTTCTCCTTAAATTACTTACTGCCTGCTGTAAACCAGAAACTTCCTCATCCTTGTTTTACACTTTCTAGTTTCATCCTGCAATGCAGACTCCTATATTCACCCCTGTAATGGTACTGGTATTTCACCAGTCTTTCCGCTTTTGCCGAATTCAGTGGGCATCACAACTGAGAAATAATTATTTTTTAATTAGCAAAGCTTTGTCCATGCAAAGCTGTCTACTTGTATTTCCATGTACTTGTATTTCTTCCCTAATCCCTGAGCAAATGACAAGTACAAATCAATAACTCAATCATGTCACTATGGCCCACAAACTGTCCTGACATTCTTGTTTTGTTTGGTTGGATTGTATTTTATTACTTCTTTCCACAGAGTCTGATACACAAGAAGTCTGGCCTTCTCCATACATGTGCCATGTGTTCTCTATCCCTTATTCAATCGCCATTACATTCATTTGTTGTCTGTGGCTCTTTTCAACCCACTCCCCACCTCTTCTACCTTCCGGCTTTCTCCTCTCATCCCCATCTACCACCTGCATTCCTACGGGTTCCTGCACACATTCAGGAACCCCTACCCCACTGTGCTCCTGTTCTCTCTTCCTTTTCTGGCCCAGTTTCCCTGGATGTTCTCTCTACCCTTTCTTTTGTCCTTCCTGAACCCCAGAAGCAGGGAAACTACTTCTCCAAAGCAGGCATCTCTGAGCAGGCACAATCTTCTAGCATGCATTTTCTTGCTGCATCTCATATCTGCCCTGAGCTACTTATTTCATCTCTATGTCCACCCAGCTTCCAATTGCTTGATTTACCCCACTTCTTTCTGAAGTTCATTTCAGGTAAATTGGCATCCAGGGTTCTCAATGCACCCCATCTTGTTAGACAGCTGACATGTCTTTTACAAAGCTGAGTGGTCTTATTACTAAACTTTTTAATTCAAGTAAAAACTTCCAATGACCTGATCATTTTTTGTCTCCAAATGAGAAGTGACCAGCATTTGGATCCTTTGTTTCCATGGATGCAGCCATGTAGTGTCACACCCAAGTCAAGATTTTGGTGAGATTTTATCAATCTGGCTAACTTTCAGGAATGTACTGATCAGCAATCTGATGGAGATGGAATCTTGGAAGATCTGACTCACGAGATGATACAACCTTGTCTGTCATCCTGTTGGAGTAACTTCTGGGCTCTGAGAGTGATAACCTTAGCAAAGCTGCCATTTCAGAGAAAGGAGGGAAGGGCCCCTGGGCTTGGGCAGTAGGGCAGGTCTTGGAGCCATCAGGGAAGCTGGGTGCTGCCATGTAGTAACCCGTGAAAGGAAACTGGGAGGCAAGGAGAAGAGGCAGAACACTCTTCCCTGGTTCCCTTACAACATCCCCATTGTGCTATTGCGAGTTAGGTGTCTTGTTATCAGGGATCAATACTCCAATTACTTAAGAGAGTTTTGACTGAAAGAAATTTGAGTTTCCAGGAAATTGTTGAAGGTACAGTTTTTCATCATAACTTATGTATATGAAGCAACTTGTGCACATACTCAGGCATGATCTATACAGTTTCCCCCATGTATACTATTCACATGCAACGTTTTCCACACATTCCAAGGTTGCCTTCTGTTCTCCACTTTAGGTGGTCAAGTTCAGGCTGAGTGGGTGATGTATTACCCCATTAATATCCCTATTTAAGGGAGAAGGGAATGTGGTAACCACCCTTCCAGATGACTCCCAATGATCCTTGCTTCCTGAAATTCATGTCCTTGCACAGGTCCTGCCCACATGAAATAGGGCTGACCTGTGCCACCAATGGCATATTGTGGAAATAACGGGTGAGACTTTCTAGGCTAGTTCATAGTAGACATTGCAACTTTTGCCTTGTACTCTCATGGATCACTCACTCTGGGAGAGCCAGTTGCCATGTTGTGAGACACTCAAGCAGCCTCACGGAGAGGTCTACGTAGCAAGAAACAGAGGCTTCCTGTCAACAGCTGTGTGAAGAGCCCTTTTGGAAGCAGATCCTCCAGCCCTAGTCAAGCCCTCGGATGACTGCAGCCCTGGACAACATCTTTTTTTTTTCTTTTTTCTCTTTGTATGAATTTAAGGCACACAAGTGCAGTTTTGTTACATGGATATATTATGTAGTGGTGAAGTCTGGGCTGTTAGTGTAACCTGAATAATGTACATTGTACTGATTAAGTAATTCCTCATCCCTAATCCCCCTTCCACCCTCCCACTTTTCTAGGTTTCCAAGGTCTATTATTCCACACTCTGTGTCCATGTGTACACATTATTTAGCTCCCATTTATAAATGAGAACATACAATATTTGACTTTCTGTTTCTGAGTTATTTCACTTAAGATAATGGCCTCTAGTTCCATCCATGCTGCTGCAAAAGACATGATTTCCTTCTTTTTCATGGCTAAATAGCATTCCATTTTAGGTGTATGTTTGCATGTATATATACATGTCACATTTTCTTTATCCAATCATCTGTTGATGGACACTTAGGTTGATTCCGTATCTTTGCTGTAGCGAATAGTGCTGCAATAAACATATGAGTGTAGGTGTCTTTTGGATATAATGATTATTTTCCTTTGGGTATATACCCAGTAGCATGATTGCTGGATCAAATAGTAGTTCTGTTTCTAGTTCTTTGAGAAATCTTCATACTGTTTTCCATAGAGGTTGCATTAATTTATATTCCCACCAACAATGTGTAAAAGATTCCTTTTCTCTGCATCCTAACCTATATCCGTTATTTTTTGACTTTTAAATAGTAGCCATTCTGGCTGTTGTGAGATATCTCATTGTGGTTTTAATTTGCATTTCTGTGATGATTAGTGATGTTGAGCATTTTTTTATATGCTGTATACAGAAGAATGAAATTGGACCCCATACAAAAATCAACTCGAGATGGATTAAAGATTTAAATGTATACCCCAAAGTATAAAACTACTGTAATAAAACCTGGGAAAAACTCTTCTGGACATTGGTCTAAGCAGAGAATTCATGATTAAGACCTCAAAAACACAAGCAACAAAAACAAAAATAAACAAATGGGACTCTTACACAGATCATATGGAAAGCCTCCTAACAGGTGTTTGCCAGAGCACTCCTGTTAAATCATAAGGCAGATCATGTCACCCCCAGCCCCCCGACCCATACCTGGCTATAGCTTCCCACCTCACTCAGCATAAAAGCCACATGAGCCATGTGACCTACAAGACCCCCCCAGGATCAGACCTCCACTTCCTCTCTGCCTTCACCTGCTGCTACTTCCCTCTTGCCTAAGCTCCCAACACTCTGGCTTCTCTGCTGTTCTTTGCTCAGGGCGTTTGCATGTGCTGTTCTTTCTGTCAGGATCATTTCCCCTCAGGAACTCTTGTTCCTTGCTCCGTTATCTTCTAGATCTTTATCAAAAGTGACCTCAATCAGCCCTTCCCTAGGCACCCTATCTATTAATAGAACTGCAAATTGCATCCCCACCATTGACATTCCTATCCTTGTTCCTGATTTATTTTTCTTTCTCACACCAATCACAGCCTCACAACCTAACATACTATGTGTTTTACCCACGTATTCATTTGCTGATACCCATTTCTTTCACTGGGATGTAAACTTGGTGAAGCTGGTGATTTTTGTCTACTTTGCTTCCTGCTTTATCCCCAGCCCATAATACAGTACATAACACCTAGGGGATACTCAGGAAATACTTATGAATGAAGGAGCTAATAATTTTTTTATTTCAAAATATTACAGGGTACAAATGTTTTTGATTACATGGATTGCTTTTGTAATGCTTGAGTCTGGCTATAAGTGTGTCCATCACCCAGTTCATTGTACCTATTAGGTAGGTTTTTGTCCCTCTCCTTTTCCCTCCCCCCCTCCGCTTGATTTCTAATGATTTTTATTTCCTTCTGTGCACATGTGTGCTCTTCGGTTAGTTCCAATTTAATAGCAAGTACATGTGGTGTTTATTTTTCCATTCTTTAGATACTACCCTTAGGATAATGGTCTCCAGTCCCATCCAAATTGTTGCAAAAGGCATTAAATCAACCTTTTTATGGCTTAGTAGTTTTCCATGGTATACATATACCACATTTTGTTAATGCACTCATGAATCAATGGCCACTTGGGTTCATTCCACATTTTTGTAATTGTGAATTGTGCTACAATAAACATTTGAGTACAGGTGTCTTTTTGATAAAATTACTTATTTTCCTTTGGGTAAATACCAGTAGTGGGATTGCTGGATCAAATGGTAGGTCTACTTTTAGCTCTTTGAGAAATCCCCATACTGTTTTCCATAGACGTGTACTAATTTGCTATCCCACCAACAGTGTATAAGTGTTCCTTTCTCTCTGCATCCACATCAGCATCTATTGTTTTTGGACTTTTTAGTAAAAGCCACTCTAACTGGGGAAAGGTAATATCTCATTGTGGTTTTAACTTGCATTTCCCTGATGATTAGTGACATTGAGCATTTTTGGTATGTTTATTGGCCATTTGTCTATCTTCTTTTGAAAACTTCTGTTTATGTGTTTTGCCAACTTTTTAATAGGGTTGTTTGTTTTTTTCCTTGCTGATTTGCTTGAGTTCTTTGTAGATTCTATTATTAGCCTTTTATCTAATGTGTAGTTTGCGAATATTTTCTCCCATTCTGTAGGTTGTCTATTTGCTCTGTCGATTATTCCCTTGGCTATATGGAAGCTTTTTAATTTAATCAAGTCCCATGTATTTATTTTTGTTGTTGCTGTGATTGCCATTGGAGTCTTTTTCACAAATTCTTTGCCTAGGCCGATATCTAAAAGAGTTTTTCCTACGTTTTCTTCTAGAATTTTACAGTTTCATGCCTTACATTTTAAGTCTTTTATCTGTCTTGAATTAATTTTTGTGAGTGGTGAGAGAGATGGATCCTGTTTCATTCTCCTGCATGTGGCTATCTAATTTTCCAGCACCATTTATTGAATAAGACTTCTTTTCCCCAGTGTATATTATTGTCTGCTTTGTCAAAGATCAGTTGGTTGTAGATAGATGGTTTTATATCTGGGTTCTCTGTTCTGTTCTATTGGTCTGTCTCTATTTTTGTGCCAGTACCACGCTGCTTTGGTTACTATAGCCTTGTAGTATACTTTGAAGTCTGGTAATGTGATGCCTCCAGATTTAAAATTGCTTTTGCTATTCAGGCTCTTTTCTAGTTCCAAATGAAGGTTTTTTTTCTAGATCTGTGACATATGATGTTGGTATTTTGATGGGGATTGCACTGAATCTGTAAATCCCTTCGGGTAGTATGGCCATTTTAACAATGTTGATTCTACCAATCCATGAGCATGATATGTTTTGCCATTTGTTTGTGTCATCTTTGATTTCTCTTCCTCAGTGTTTCATAGTTATCCTTGTAGAAATCTTTCACCTGAAGGAACAAATAATTAAGAAGTGCCTTGAGAAAAGAAAAGAGTTCCATGAGGGAGAAGAGTAATCAGGACCCAATTTGGATGTGGGGGAGTGGTGGGGAGATCCAGGCCTCTGAGAAGTGGCTGAGAGCTTCCAGGAGCATGGGCATGGAGGGTTAGGAGTGTGGGTTGGGGACAGGAAATACCCTTTTCCACTGCTTTGGTTTACAGGGCACAGAGAGGTTTCTCAGGATATGGGACTTTCAGTGCTACAAGCAAAGTGCCAGGCAAAGCAGGACAAGTTGGTCACTCTAGGGAAGGGGAAGAGGGTGTCCCCAGCAGAGGATGGGACAAGTGCAAATGCTCTGTTGGAGAGGCTGCAGGGGCAGGGCTGGGCAGAGCCTCATAGGGTGGAGTTTTCTATTGTGTGTGGGATGGGAGGCCACTAGAGAGTCTTTGTAAAAACATTTCTAACTCTCCTGTGGAGAATGGGTTGGGGGCCAGTAAGAGTGAAGTGCGGGTGGGGAGGATTATGGAACAGAGTTAGAGTTCCGTGAGGGTCTAGTCAGATTCACTCCAGACCCTGGGGAATTGGGAGGTTGAGTTGTTGCTCCCTGTCTCTAGGGTCTGGGCAGAGTGGGCAGGCTCTGGGTCTGCCTCATTTCAGTTAATACCGGCACTTACTGCAAATCGCTAAGTGGGTGAGAGTGGAGTGGTTTCTTGATAAAGAGAGAGCTTGTCAAGGAGGATTTCTGAGTCATTTTCTACATCAAATAAATATAGGTGTTAATCCTCAATCTGGATAACAGAATAATTCAACTGCAGACTTTGGCTTTAAACTTGACTGCAGAATTAACCAACTGTCAAGGACCTCAGCTGCCAGCAGACAGGCCTCAATGATGAAGCATGTGAGACACCCACAGCAGGGACACTGGACACTCTAGGCCTGACTCCTTCCATGGTGGGCACAGGAGCAGTGCCCATGAGCCTCTGGGTGGCTCTGGGCACCTTGTTTCTTGTTGCCATCATACTCCAAGAGGGCAGGAAGAAACATGTTTTGTGCCAGATTATAGGGTCGGATTTCCTGGCTCTGACTCTTTAAGGCAAAAACTGTGATCTAGAAGGAGATTGGTGGGCAGAGGAGCATCATCAAAATAGTTTTGGCCTTTTAAAAATAAATTTTAAAGCATTGATAACATTACTAAACATCTTGAAAATAAAGTTGACCTTAACACTCTTACAATGCTGTGATTATTCTTGCATAATCTCTCCTGGTATTTTCCTGTGTGAATTCATCTATTAACATAATTTCTATGAATGAAAATGTGTCCCGAATATTTCATTATGTATATTTCCATTAATCATTCACATTCTGACAGAAAAAGTTACTTTTCCTAGTTGTATATGTAACATTGCAATGAACATCTTTGTGTGAAAACAATGTTATTGCTTTGTATTATTTCCTCAATATAAACTCTTAGAAGTAGCTCTAAGTCAAAATATTCAAACACAATATGATAATGTGTATCATCACTGTCAAATTGATGTCTAAAGTATTGTATTAATTTTCACTCATAGTGTATGAATATACAAAGTTTACAGTTACAACTATTATCTTTTTTTATAATTTAGTAGGTATGGCATTATATCCCATCTTTGTTTTGATTTTATTTTCTTGATTAGTGATGAGATCAAATATTTTTCCAAAAGATCTTTTTTTTTTTTTTTTTTTTGAGACAGAGTCTCACCGTGTTGCCCGGGCTAGAGTGCCGTGGCGTCATCTTAGCTCACAGCAACCTCAAACTCCTGGGCTCAATCGATCCTTCTGCCTCAGCCTCCCGAGTAGCTGGGAGGCATGCGCCACCATGCCCAGCTAATTTTTTCTATATATTTTTAGTTGTCCGATTAATTTCTTTCTAATTTTAGTAGAGACGGGGTCTCGCTCTTGCTCAGGCTGATCTTGAACTCCTGAGCTCAAATAATCCGCCCGCCTCGGCCTCCCTGAGTGCTAGGATTACAGGCGTGAGCTACTGCGTCCGGCCAAAAGATCTTTTTTTCTCTTCCTCTCTCCCTCCCTTACTTCCTCTCTCTTTCCTTCCTTCCTTCTCCATTTTTCCCTCTCTGTTTTCCTTCCTTCCTTCCTTCCTTTCTTTCTTCCTTCCTTCCTTCCTTCCTTTCATGTGCAATTTGTAATTTTTGTGTGAGCTTTAGCTTCCTCTTCGTTGCAGTGGGGATACCAGTAATATTACCTAATAGGATTATTACAAGGATTAATTAATCAGCGTAATGTTGGATAGTAGTCATGGGCTTGAGCTTGGATGTCATTAGACTGACTGGCTTTGGATGCTGGCTCTGACATTTGAAAGCTAATGGGGCATGGAAAGATCATATTGTCAAGAGCAGATGAGATTGGAAATATTGTTGTGGCTATCTTTGGAAAATATCACCTGTCACATTAATCATTTTCTTCTTCAAGTAAATTTCTATTAATAATTACACAAATAATGCACCCTATTAAAACATTAAAACCTGAAAGATAAAGCTGAAGTCCCTTTTGACCAGTGCCTCAATCATAGTTTCCTCTGTAAAGGTAACCACCATGTTCAGTTTGTCTAATGGAATCTTTTATAGGCATGTACACACATGCACATACATGCATGCTTACATATATCCATACGAAATCTATAGTGTTTCTATGTTTCATATAAATAGTATCCATTTTATTTCAACATGTTTTTCACTCAGTATGTTTAGAGATTGTACTATGTCATACAGTGAGATCTATTTTATCTTTCTGCATTTGTGCAGAGTAATTGCATAGACTACATATAACATAGTTTACGAAGGAATTTCCCTATTCACCAGCAGTGAATGAAGGTGTCCTTTTCCCTGGACTCTCCCTGACAGTTATAAAAACATTTTCAATTTTTGTCAACCACATTGATCAAAATGCAACTTTGAATTTTCCTGATTATTAGTGATTTATTTACATCTTTTTCATAGGTTTACTTACCATTCACTTTTCTTACATAAGTAGATTATTTTCATACGTTACTTTTTTTTAACTGGGTCATTTAAAAAACTAATTTATAGGAGCTTCTTTGTATATTGTTCCTTTGTTGCAAAATTTTCCTCTTAGACTTTCACTCATCTTTTTACTTTGTTATGGTCTTTTATTTCACAGAATTTTCTTGTTTTGATATAATCAATTGTATCAATCATTTTATTTAAGGCCATTAAAAAATTTATTTAAAAGCCTTTTCTAGCCCTGAAGTATGTTTCTTTAATACTTTAATATATTTAAAGTTTAGATATACAATTCATTTAGAATTCAGTTTTGTGAATGTGATTTAGGTTTTAATGGATAGCTAGTTGTTTCAATCCCATTTATTGAATTGATTTGAAATATCACCTTTATTGTATGCTAGATTCTTATATATACAGATTGCTTCTAGATTTTTCATTGTTTTACATTAATCTATTTATCTAAACTTGTGACAATATCACAGTTTTTTTTTTTTTTTTTTTGAGACAGAGTCTCGCTCTATTGCCCAGGCTAGAGTGCCATGGAGTCAGTCTAGCTCACAGCAACCTCAAACTCCTGGGCCAAGCGATCCTTCTGCCTCAGTCTCCCGAGTAGCTGGGACTACAGGCATGTGCCACCATGCCCGGCTAAGCCCGGCTAATTTTTATATATATTTTTTTAGTTGTCCAGATCATTTCTTTCTATTTTTTAGTAGAGACAGGGGTCTCGCTCTTGCTCAGGCTGGTCTCGAACTCCTGACCTTGAGCGATCCACCTGCCTCGGCCTCCCAGAGTGCTAGGATTACAGGCATGAGCCACCGCGCCTGGCCGATATCACAGTTTTTATAATTATAACTTTCTACTATTGTTTCTCCCCCTCTTTCTTATTTATCAAACTTGGATATTCTTGCTCATTTATTCTTCCATATGAATTTTGGAACCATCTTATCAATGGCTTTTGATTGGCTATGCATTATTTATTCACTAATCTGGGGGAGAATCATTCTCTATTTGTAAATTGGTCAAGTCTCTTTTTCCTCCTTCTGCTTACCATGTCTTAGCAGGAGCATGCCATTCACAAAGCGGCCACAAGGTGGGTGTAGGGGCCAAGAAGGTGACACTCAGGCCCTACAGGTGCTTTTTGACAGACCTGATAAGAGGTACAAGGGAAAGGAGAATGAGTTTGTGGACACAATGAGGTTGCTATGATCTGCAGATAATCTCGTAATGCCAATTTTGCCTCACATTTCATTTTCATTATTTCCCTTGGAATAGGAGAAAAAGGCGATCTTTCCCCATTTTATGCGTGACAAAGAGAAGCCGAGAGAGGTGAGATGACTTCTGTACAAGGAGGACACAGAGCCCATGTCCTCCCATGTCAAGATGTCCCTTTTCTACACTATCCAAAAGGAATAAAAAAATAAGTGAAAATTAAAATCCGAAACACAGGCAGGAAAATGTGCACAGGACCATCCATCATCCCTAAGTTCAAAATCTTGGCTCCAGCTTCTCTCATCTCCATTCACTATTTAGGTGGCCACCAAGCCTGTGCATTTTCCCTTTTAGTACATTTCAAGTTTATCCTTCCTGTCCTGCCCACATCACCATCTTCATCACACTTCTGGACAGAGCCCATGACCCCAGGTTTCTCCAGTTCATCCCCTTCGCCAGGCGCATCATTGCTGTTAGTCAGAGACAGGGAAAATGGGAACAAACGTGATTGTTTCCAGGATGGGGTGACTGGGGTTGAACGGGAAACTGAGGGGCTTCAAAAGCAGGCTGGACCTTCTGGGGACATTTGGGTGGGTTGATGGACAAGATGTCAAGGGCATGTCCACACCTCTCTAGGTTCCTACCGGGTCACCTGCAAGGAGCCTCCTGAAGGGGCATGCTTGCCTGTTGACCCCAGGGCAGGGGCGGAGCAGGCAAGCATGCTGGGTCCAGCACCGGGCAGCCCCAGGCAGGGACAAGCTGCTGGAGGAGGAGCACCCCCACTGCAGCCTGCTTTCCAACATGACTCTTGCTGAGTCATTGTGGGAATGTGACTGGGGCCGCTTCTCAGCACCTGCTGTTTCAACTTCCCATAGCCTTAAGAAGAGAAATTAGAAGCCCCAGTGTTGCCTTATAAGGCAAATTGGGGCAATTCTTCAGGAAGGAAGAGCTGTGACTCAGGGAGGCCTGCAGAGGGGAGGGAGAGGTGGCTGCGTGCCAGTCAGAGGTTTGCACACACACGCATACGTGCACACACACACGAGCAGGGGACAGGGTTCCTTCACCCACCTAATACACGTACACACTCTTTTGTCTTTTATGAATTCTTTTCTTGTTAAACTCACAGAACCTGGATTCACCTGCACCAGTATGGTGGTGGGGGGAGTGGGGGGATGTTTATTCCCACCCCCCAGGAAGAAGCTCTGAATGAACTGTGCCTCTAAAAGAAGACATCAGCTCTGAGGATAGTGGCTGCTGCCTGAGACGCATTAAAGCTCTGCTGTCATTCCTCATCAGCTCCCCGCGCCATCCCTCAGCAAACTGCCTCAGTGATCCAAAACAGGGACACAAATACGTGATTGAAGAGGTCCTGGACCTTCAGAGCTACAATTGCCGGCTTCTCAGAAGCACCCCCGAGTTTATCAGGGTCTGTTACAGCCGGGGGAAGCTCTGTGCCTGCCCTCAATGCCCACGCATGGTTGCTGCCCAGGGCTGCTCTGCCAAGCTCCTCTCTAGTCCCCACCCTCAGGAGCAGGAACCGGGAGGGCCAAAAGTTTCTCCAGCTACTCCCTTGAAGTGTCAGGACTCACTCCAGGCCCTGCACTCCACGTGCTTCCAACCTTTCATCTCAGATACCTGCCTTGCCTCTGTCGGGCTTCATTCAGCATCTGGTCCGCACCTCTTCGTCCAGCTCCATTCACCTAAGGACTGCATCTAACGCTTCCCTCCTTCGGAGCAAGCAACCCAGCAAGACTGAGGAGAAAGTGATGGTGAGAGTAGACCACTCCATCATACCCTCAACTCCAAGCTACTAAGGTGATCAGTTTAGCCACTTCCATCAGGAGAGGACAACGGCTTTCGACAGAATATTAAATGTGGTTTTTTTGAGGGGGTAGAAAAAAGAATTCAAGAGGTTATGTAACTTACCAAAGGCCACATGGCTAGTATTTCCATGAGCCCTTTCAAGCCAAATAATAATCTTTAACAGTGACAATTTACTGATTGTTCCCTATGAATCCAATCCCCAGCTAACCTCTTCCATATGTCATTTAATTCTCCTTATTGTTATTACTTTAAGGATGAGGAAACTGAGACTCAGATACGTTTTTTAACTTGTTCAAAGTCTGTTTTATTACCCATTCTAATACCCAGTTGTATTATAAAATTTGGTATTATGAAATTATAAGACTGTACTATAAAGCTCAGAAATTGAGCCTGAGCGTCGCTCTGTATCTTACCTGCAGGAATTCAGATCTTATTTCAGAAAAAAAATTGAGAGGGTGAGAATGTTAGAGGTAGACGACATTATCAAATGCCTGCCCTTGCTGGGCCCCCACAACACCCCTTCCTCCCCTGCCCCCATCCTGCACACGCACACCCCTCCCCACACACCCACACACAACACAGATTTCAATGTTGGCTGCCATAGAAAAAAGGACTCTCGGGGGTCCAGCAACAGTTCCAGCCTGTTCCCATATCAATGATGACACCTGGATTATGAGGTCTATTTCAATTTGCTCACTGAATTAAGACAAAAACTGAGCAGCAGGGGTGGTTAGCATCTGTGTAAAAACTAAACAGTATGCTGGTCAACTTAAGTCATCACTTTTCATGCCTTTGTTGACAACACAAGTGCTAGAGTGCTCACCAGAGTTACAGACTTTTATTGTTGAGAGTAACAGCACAATATCGATCAAATAAATTAACATCCCATGTTAATGATCTCACTTGGTGGAAACCGAGTAGTCACACGCCGATATAGATAAGGAAGAATACATTGTATATTCTATCAACAAATGAGCCCCAGTTATATTATATTCATGTATAACTTATTTCTATTTTGACCCGAATGCAAACTTATACAAAAGTTGCAAGTAGGAGCAAAAGAGCTTTATTTTCCTGACCCATTTGAGTGTAAATGGAGACCCTGGTGCCCATTACCCCTGAATCCTTTATCATGTTTCCTACAAACCAGTACATTTTTCTAGATAGTCACAGAACAACCGACACGATCAGGAACTGAACACTGGTACATTGTTGCCTTATAGTCCTTAAGCCCCCAGTGAAGTTTTGCCAATTATCCCATTAGCGTCCTTTATAGAAAAACGATCCAGTTCAGAGTCACGAGTTGCAATTAGTCGCCCTGTCTCTTTAGCTCCTTCCAGTTTGCAACACTTCCTCAGTCTTCCCTTCACTTTAATGACCTTGACGCATTTGAAGATCAGGCCAGTTATTTTGTGGAAACCTGAATTTATCGTTGAGTTGGTGTATCCTCATGGTTGGATTCCTGCTTGTCAGGGACATCAGTGAAGTGACACTGTGCTCATGCCTCCCATCGGGCAGCACATGGTGTCGTTTTGTTCTAATGTTGATGGTGCTCACTTTGCTCCCTTGATTAAGATGGCTCTTGCCAAGATTTTCCACTGTAGTTACACTTTTTCTCTTTATACTTAATAAGAATTTTGTTGAGAGATACTTGGGAACTACGTAAATATCCAATTTCTCATCAAATATTCAATTTATTCATGTATTTATTTATATTGGCATGGACTCTTGGTACCCTATTTTATTTGATGGGTTGTAATCCATTACTATAATTTATTTTGATGCTCAAACTGTCCCTCATTTGGCCAGAAGGAGTGCTTCACTCTGACTTCTCTGTCCTTTTGACATGCCCCCAATATTCTTTGAGCAATTCTGTTGTCTGGTACAAGAAGATCTTCCAGGCTCATCTTGTAATTTCCCTGCCCCAATCTTGGAATCAGCCATTTCTTCAAGGAGCAATGGTTCCTTTTACTAGGGAATGATATTCAGAGCCAAGATCTGGGCTTGAGATGTGCTCATTGCTATTGGAGTATCTCTGCTCTAGGCCCCCTCAGAGCACAGAGATAGGGAACACATGTATGCATACACATACATACATATTTAGGAATATGTAGCGACATAGGTGTAAACGTGCCATATTATATAACTATGTATTGATAAGTTATCAATTTATTACATATCATTCATGTCTATATCTAATGAAAACCATAGCTCATGCCAATATCTGCATTTTAAATGCAATACCAGGGTTCATTCTAGTTTGACACTTTCCATATTTGTGACTCCCTTCTCTGACAGTGAGGAACCTGACTCCCATTATCCTTAATATATTTATTTATTTGATCATCCTGCATGCAACCCATCCCCCTCTGCCATCAGCACTCCTTCCCCCATGTGGATGCCCTTCTTACCACACTCAAGCTCTGGTCGTCCTCCCTGGCCGCTGCCCCCTCCGCATAGCATGGGCACCTTCCCTGACTGCTCTGAGCCCTGATCCCTTGCTCTGGGCTACCACGATTGCCACTGTCGCTCTACTCTCCCTGGCATGGGTGCCTACTTCCCTGTGCCTCACCTAATGGATTTAGGCAATTATTATTAAGTTGTTCAGGAAGGGAAGGAAAGATACTAGAAAGAACATATTTATTTATTTTTTGCAAGATAAAGGAGAGGAGAGCTCTTCTATCATAGCACTATATTATTTTAATATTCTAAATAGTGATTATTCCAACTGGCTTAAAGTTGATGGAAATAAACCTGGGAATGATATCCTAAAAATTTTGCACCAAAAGGTATTCTCAAGTAGATCATCTTTGTTCAAAGACAGCCTCAACATGCTGCAGTGTCCTGACTCAGAAATGACAGAAGCAGTTTGTGAATAAGGACCCTGTGAAAATCTCTTTTGGTGATGTGTTCCTCAGCCTTTGGCCCCCCGGGGGTGGGGGGACCGTGGGGAGTGTGGGCTGAGAATCAGCTCTGCTTTCTAATTTTGGCTGCAGAACCCATTCATGGAGAACCACGAGATGAATTCTTAACCCTCTGAGTGTCGGTCCCCTTGTGAGTCAACCTGATAATCCCTGGGTCTTTCTTACAGTGGGACAGCTCAGGATCGTCACAACTCTCTGCACGTTTATCACGTGGTCCAGCCTGCCCTCTGAGGGCAAGGACCACGCCTCACTCATCATCTGCACTGTGCCAGGCCGAGTCTGGAAAGCGGAGGCAACCAAATGGCCTTCGTGGGTGAATGAATGCATGACTGAATGGCTCTCTCCTCAGCACAGAGGAGCGCTCACTCCCAGATTGTCCTGCCGAGAAGTCACGCTTATTAGGGCGGCTGGTGCACTGGAAGGGCTTACATCCACCCGCCCTCATAAAAGCCCCGATTCGCCGATAAGGAGAGGAAGTGGCTGCCGCAGGAATTTGATCTGAGATAACCCGTTCCACCACTCTGGTGGACTGTGCTGTGCGTCTGCAATGTGTGGCCACTTGTTGCACGAGGCAGCGGCCGCCGCAGGCTCCCAAGGAATGTGTGTCCAATATTTGGTGCTGAAAGGCTGGAAGGAGAAGCAGATCCCAGGATGTGTCAGGGCGGCTGATTCACCGTGATGGAAAGGGTGTGATCCCTGCAGGGGCAGCAAGATGGGGAGAGGGTCCAGGGAAGAATGTGGAGAGGATTAGGAGGTCTTGCTCCCCTTGTCCAACATTTCACATCTGTTTGCCTTTCATCTTTCAACCTGGCCTCCCTTAAAACTGAGTTTTAAAGAAGCTCAAAGTTGACAGCAGGGCTCGTGCTCATTTATAAACTTTTATAAAGAGCACCATCCCTTTGGAGATGAGGAAACAGCAGTGAAAAAAGCCCAGATTTTTCAGCTTAACAGTGGAGTGGGAGAGAGGAGAGACAATTTCAGAAATGAAGACCCCCAGCGGTTGACTCCTATTCTTGGAGGAGAAAGGGATAGATTACACTGCTGCCCAGCCATCCCATCCGTTCATGTGGGTAATTCACTGGTGCAAAGAGCCCTGTATTAAGTGGTTCTGTCTAGGGAAAGGAAGACACGCCCTGAGCCCCAGCTCCTCCATCCATGCAGTAAATATCCTACTATGATGCAGCTCCCGAAGGAGAGCAGCCTGGTAAAAGGCAGGGGGCTACAGATACGCAAAAAGAATTGTTATTGTTGACTGTTCCTCTTTTAAAATGCACATGTTTCCAGAGGGTTAAACCTATTCTCATTCACTCCTCAGTGTTAATTGCATTAGCAGAAAGTTTTCTCCAAATTCCTAACTAGAATTAGTAGTGGAAAAATAAGAATGTTGTTTCACACCGAGCTTCCACTGAGCTCACACCACAAGCTAACAGGGAGAAGGGCTTTGGAGCTGGGCGGTTGCAAGGAAGGTGTCAAAGAGAGAAGGTTTGAGCTGGATGACAGTGTGATATGGTGGAAATGCTCTGGATTCACAGAGAGTTGGGTTCAAATCTTAGTTCTATTAGAGACCATCTATGTCACCTGGGGGAAATTCATTAAACGTCTTCAAGCCTGAGGTTTCTCATTGACAATGGAGGGCTTCAAGAGCCCTGTGGACACTAATAGTCTTAGAGTCTATGGTTAGGTTGTTGACAGTAAGATATGCCTTGGAAAATTCACTACAGCCTGGTATATGATATACTATTATCTTGAATTATTACCTAAAAAGAGTTAGGACTATTGCCTGTAAAATGGTAATTCAGGCCTGAGCTAAGGACTGATAATTACTGTCATTTGTAGAACCCCCGGCAGAAAGTACTGTACCAAGCACACAGTAAGTATTTATGTATCATAGAGACATGTTTATACAACAAAAGCCTTCATTTTAATGCAAGGTAAAGGTCAACTCTTTTAAATGTGTCACTGACAATGTTTTTGGTTCATTCAGTCTATTTATTAGAATTCTTCCTGATAGCTTTTCTTTTTGTAGGTACAAAGGAATATTTTAATAATAAAAAAGAAACTAAATATTTAACTATAAGAAATTGGCTAAGCAAACCTAGGTATACGCAAATAAATGGAGTGTTATGCAGCCACTTAATAAAGATTATATAGATGTACACTGGCATAAAAAGATATTCAGGTTATATTGCTAAGTTTAAAAACTAGTTTTACTAAACAGCTCCCATAACATGGAAAAAATTCAGAAGGTTACACACCAAAATGCTTACAGAGATTACATATCTTCATGATAGGATTAAAGACTTTTAAAATAATTTTCTTTTTTTTTTCTTTTGTTCTTTTTAAAAGCTTAATTGAGGTATCGTTTACATACCATATAACTCACCATTTAGAATGTATAGTTTAATGACTTTTAGTGTAATACATTCAGAGTTGTGCAACCATCAGCAGTCAATTTTAGAACTTCGTCGTCACCGCATAAGGAAGCCTCATTCCCCTTAGCCATCGCCCCCATCCCCACCTTCCACCACCATCTCCTTGCAACCACTAATCCACTGTCTCTATGGATTTGTAAACACCCTCTTAATTGATGTTTTAAATTCATATTTATTTTCAGATTTGTTTTTCAGTGGAATTTGCCTGAGAGCCCTTCCAACGATCATGCATCAAAACAATTATCCCTTAATTGTCTCCTCTGGACCAAAACCAGGGTCCTGAGTTACATCTACAATTATGGGTGGTTTTTAGACATGGCAGTAATGCCACTTAGTGTGTGGGTTAAGGTGTGGGGATCCCAAGCTTCCTTTGACCTCCCAGGTGGTCTCATCCCTGATTGGAGAGACAGATTTTCAACTTCTAGTTCCTTTTATTTTTGATCTCAGATCTCTTTTCATTTTTTGAAGAGAGGCAGAGATATAACTGAAAGTCTCACCCTTAACACCCATTCCCATGCTATGATTTGCACAGCCTTGTTTTTCATCAAGAATCACTGGTTTGAAGTAAAATGGTTTATATATGATAGATCTAGTTCCCAGACTCAATCAGGTCAACTCAAGCCATAAATATTTGTTATGCATGTTTTTGAGATGATTGTGTCAACTTAACCTTAGGTATCAGAAATGGAATTTTATAACCAAGAAAAATGGGATGATTAAAAAAATGGTTGCCTATTTCTTAAAATTCAAATATTTCATATATATGAATTCGTTATTCTAATATTTATTTGTTTATTTATTTAGGGACAGTGTTTTACTCTGTTGCCCATGCTGGAGTGCAGTGGTGCAATCATACTCACTGTAACCTCGAACTTCTGGCTCCAAGTGATCCCCTCCCACTTTAACCTCCTGCATGGCTGGGACTACAGGTGTATGCCATCACACCTGGATAATTTTTAAAAAATTTTTTGTAGATACAGGGTCTCGTTATGTTGCCCAGGCTGGTCTCAAACTCCTGGCTCTCCCAAAGGGCTGGAATTGTAGGCGTGAGCCACCACACCTGGCCATTACTCTAATATTTATTAAACAACTCCCATGTAGAGAGACCCGAGTTAAGTGCTCGATTACACAAAGTATAATCCTGGCTTAAATAAACTTACAATTTGTAGGCCTGGTCCTCCAGTCTTTGGACACTATGTTCCTTTCCTCATTTACATATTAAGGAGATCGGTCTCTTTAAGTGCGACAGCAACCAACATCAAACCATCTAGAAAACAAAGCATGTATTAAGTTGATTCATATGAAGTTACCAATATTCTACTATTTTTGACATACAAAAATGGCAATTTCAAATGGTTCAGTGTAATAGAAAACAGAAAAACTTGCATTAAATAATGTAATGAATGCTTACAGTTTACCAGCATTGGGCTTAAAATATTTTATGGGCATCATCTGATTTAGTCTCACATCAACCCCATGAGGTAGGTAGTATTCTGATTTCCATTTTACAGATAAGAAAACAGAATCTCAGGGAGATTTAGTCATCAGTTCAAGTTCATCTGGTGAATAAGCAGTCTTCCTGTGTGATACCCAAAAAGGTCTATGTGACATAAAAGACTATGCTCTTAAATATTGTATTAAATAAAATGTTAAAGGAATTGGAGAACAAATAAAGAAGAAGTTCTTATTCAAGTTTTTAGCACATAGTGTATACTTAATAAACATTAGAAGAATATATGAGCAGGAGAGGAGAGAAGGGAAAGGTTAATGCTAATTAAAAAAAAAAATGAAAACAAAGGACATCCTTTCTACATCTTCTCTTGTATTCCAAAGGGTACTGACAAGTCTCCCTCATGCTGTAACATCTCCCACTGGGCTCCATCTCCGCGTGCTGTTGTTTCCAGAGGTTTTGGAAAAATGAAGGCCCCACTCGATTCCCCTTTATTCAGTCATCTCTGATCCCTACCAAGAATCGTCAACCTGTTGGGCAAGAATCTCACTTCCACATTAAGCTCCTGTCTTTCCAATGGGCCCCAAACAGTTCCAATTTCCAACCATTAACAAGTTAGGAGAGCTAAGATATAAACTCATGAAAATTGAGTAGTAATGTGAAATCAATATCAGTAGAAGAAATATATGAAATATGAATGGGTCCTGCCCTGACTAATATATTCCAGTAAGAATTCTATTGTATCTATGATTCAGGAAGTCTTTCAGCAGAGGTGACCTGCCTGGTAGGATACCTCTGAGTTTACTAACAACGGTCACCAACGGGTAAAACGCCAAAGTGTGAACCACTTGACTCCATCTTGTGACGAACCCTCTTTCCCAAAGTTCTGTCATTGTAATCCACCACCCTGTAAGTTTTGCTTGCAAAATGTGTGCTGGCAACTGCTTCTGCAACTATTTCAGAATCCTGATATCTATCAATGCTCTTTGGGCAGTGGAATGACACAAGTCGTTCTTATAAGTCATTGGTACCAAAGGGCAAAGCTAAGTTTTTCCAAAGCATTCTGGAAAGAGCACGATGAAGATGCCCGTAAGTGCTATCGGGCACTGCCTGCCGCATGAGCACATCATTCAGCGAGAGGGGAGAGATAGAGGAGTGTGATGGGGGTGAGCATGTGCAGGGTAACTAAAATTAGTTTCCAATCTGAGATTCTCATTTGTGCCTTCTCTGGAATAGCCGTTATCATCCACATTTTTCCCCATACATGGCCCATCCCGACATAATTCCTATTCAGAGGTCTAAATGTCAACTGCTCTGAAAAAAGCTTCTGAAATTCTGATGATGAATGAAAGTGTAACATTTCAAATAGATACTTTATGGAATCTTATCACCACTGCCAGAAAGCAGCCAGGGAGAGGACCGTGGCCATATACTGAAGCAAGGCCTGTGTTCTGGCCTTGTAAAGCGATGTCTCAAATGCACAGGAGTGTGTGTGCCGGTTGATACCTCATCCCACTGACAGATTTCCATCCCTACTGGAAGTTCTCCAGCCTTCCCAGAATTGCACGTAGGTAGCCCTTTTCCTTGAGAAGGTCAGAGATTGAATTGTTAAACGCAGATGGAAAGACCCTCTCCTGGAGTCACAGAGCACGAAGCTCTTCAGAGACCAGCTGTTGTGTAGGCCCCAGTGAAAGGCAAGGATTTCCCCCAAAGTTCTCCTGTGGAAAAGAGAAGTCACCTTACATTTCAGGCCTTACAAAGTCTTATGCTACCATTGCGGTCTCAATTACTTCTGCTTAGGAAAAACATCAACCTCAACAACCTCAGCAGATATTTATTGAGGTCCATCCGATTGAACTGATAAACAAAAAAAGAGGCAAAGTAATTTAATCCAAATTTTTCAATTATTCCTGGAAGAATGACTTCCCAATCACAACCACTGAATATTATCCCCCTCAAAAGTCTTTGAAAGATCACTGTAAAGACCATTTAAATAAATGGTTACCTTAAACAGGACATAAATATACACCTTAGGACAACTAAGAAAACTAACACACTAACAGCTAATGTTATGCAAATATATATTTCTGCTTGGGATCGGTTTTCCAGTAAAATGCTGATGTGGCAAAAGTCCGAGAAATGAAGATGATGAGGTCTAGAAGCTGGGCTAGATGCCTCAAAAAATGGCTCAAGTGATGGCACTGAAATTCACTTGATGGGTTCGAATGTGATTTTTTAAGGAAATGTGAAAGTAAAAAAACTGTAAATTTGTATTTTATTTTATATAATGTTTAAAAATATATGTTTAATAAAATTATTAAATTAAATAATATAAGTAAAGATTTGGCTGTTTAATCTCCATCCTTAAAAGGTATATATATCCAAGATGCCCCAGATCTATCTCTTTTTTAATCTTACATTGGGAAAATAGGGAAACCATCTTATGGGCATATATGGGACTTAAGAAATATTTGTTAGAGTAGTATAGAGGAGTCAGGTGACATACATATGAGGGAGATTAGATGTCATTGTGCCTAATTTTGTCTGAACTATTCAATAAATCCTTACTCCATAAATTTATATTACTTTCACAAAGGTGAGCTGATATAGCTGTATAAATTAAGATTTTTCATATCCCTTTTCCCTACCCAACAAATTAATAAATCATGTACAAAAAAGCCTACATCAGATCATGCAATCGAATTTTTGTTTGGAAAATAGCTACAATAGCGGTAGCACAGCTGCATTGTCATTGTTCTCTTCCTTTCCTACTTTTGAAATATCAAATCGCCTTTCCTCTCATGCCAGGCTCTACTCAAATCCTGAGGCTCCCGCTCCCAGGCAGGGTGGAAGTTCTCATAGCTGTGCTTTCCTACAGGGCTAGGACACCATTTCTTCATTCATTTTTAAAATGTATATTCTGGGGAGCAGAACGTATAACAAATTCTAAAGTATAAAAGAGAATAAACTTCCCCTTACAGCAATATTTATTGTTCTGATGCTATCTAGCATATTTTCCATTTGAAAATAATCCTTTGGCTATTTCCTTGTTCACTTTAGCTGAGACCTAGTTTAACTGCTAGAACTCAGCCCCAATTTTCATCACCACTACAAGGGCTTTATCTGGGAAGAGTCATTTCAGCTTTTGGGGTTTGGTTTCCCTATTTATATAAAAA
Source organism: Propithecus coquereli (assembly GCF_000956105.1). Lineage (NCBI taxonomy): Eukaryota > Metazoa > Chordata > Mammalia > Primates > Indriidae > Propithecus > Propithecus coquereli. The sequence goes on from NW_012147986.1 coordinate 4,223,267, forward strand.
GAACAATTTTTTCTGCCCTGCTTATTCTACTATGAGGGTCAGATGACATGAAAGTGATTCTTCAGAGAGTAGCATACTACTACTAATGGGGACTTGGTTAGAGTTCAGGCTTTCACCTTTTCTTGTATAGCATTTCCTTTCTTTCTTTCTTTTCCTTTCTTTCTTTCTTTCTTTCTTTCTTTCTTTCTTTCTTTCTTTCTTTCTTTCTTTCTTTCTTTCTCTTTCTTTCTAAAATATAATAAGCTTTATTTATAAAATTTAAATATCATATTTAAAATTATAATGTTTAAAATTTATATGTAAATTGTTGGCTACACAGCATGTTTCAAATATATGACTTCATTTGATCCTCAGTAATCTCTGTTATTTTCTAGTTATAGTCAATTGTAGTATTGGTATTGTATGTTTCAACCTCATTGTGGTTTAAATATACTTTTGTGAACTAGCCTGAGAATCCAACCACCAATATAATGATGTAATGAGAAAACGTATTTTGAATACCAAACAAATGCCAAAAACTGAGTGCCCAGAAGTCAACTTGCTTGTAAGTCGGGGTTTTACAGTGTGTTCTAATAGCTACATTAGCCAGCATAAATCAAGTGAACATTCCAGTGAATAAAACTCTTCCGTTGAATGAGAATTAACTGTGTATTCGTTTAATCATATAAAAAACTTTCTAAGCATTTTTCGGAAGTTTAAATCACTTGCAGATTAGCACATGATGAAAGACATAGAAGATATTAAATTTGAAAACAAAATTTTATCTAAAAGGGAAAATAAATGATTTCAAAGTCTAGAGCTTAATAGATCTCTATCTTCATAATAATGATTATTAAAACTAAGCCTTATTATGCGAAGCACTGTTATCCCTGCTGTGAGAGAGTGATTGCTCATGTAAATAAATTAGTACGTTGTCAGACACATAGTAACTCAATACTTGCTGCTGTGATTTTTATCATTATTATTATCATTGCCCCATCCTATCCCTGTACCTATTTTTTTTTTTTAAACCAGACGACTTTGCCTCTTACTTCTCAAAGGAAATGATGGATATTGGTAAGACATTTCTCAACTTCTTCTCCTGCCACTTCAAATGTGGATGTATCTTGTCTTTTCCTCTCTCCCTCTGTTACAGACAAAGATGTTTTATTTTTTATGCTTTGTCCTCTTCCTCCCAACTGTGTTCTCTCTGCCATGTCCTCACTCCATCGAATCAGCCCCTCTTGGGGGAAGTAGAGTGTGTTTCACTGAATGACTGGGTTTTGGGATTGAACACAGCTGGTGTCAATCTTGGATCTTCTTCCTGTCTCTCCCATTAGCATCCTCATCTGTGAAATGGAGATAATGACAGCCCCTAGGTCGTAGGGTTTGGGGGAGAATAGATGAGATAATGACCATAAAGATGGGGCTCAGTGCCTGGCACAGAGTAGGACCTGAATAAATGGCAGCCTTTCATCATTATTCTTATTTTGGTTAGTATTGCATGCCTTTCCTTGCCAGCCTAGTGCCACTGTGCATTACACAGTGTAGGTGCTTAATAAACATTTGTTCTAGTGGTGGTGGTGAATGATGAATTGTTAGCCATGATAAGTTGCCTCTGGCTGGGGCTCAAGATTCCGGGCTCCTCTCAGAGCTGACTGACATCACCACCACAAGTTCAGAGAGAAACATTATGTAAGAAGGGGAAGGCTCCAGGCAAAAATCACTTTATTTGTTTAAGGATTTTGCCCCAAACCTAATGTAGTCTCCTGATGAGCTGGACTGGACCAGGTAGAGGAACACTTTTGCTTTGGCTGTAAGCAGGTTAAAGGGTACTAGCTATCTTCTTGTCTCTTTTCTCTAGGACAATACTTCAATCCATTTAAGAAGAAAGACAACTCCAAAGTAAGCACAGTAGGAAAAAGGAGTCCAGAGAATTTCCTCCCAAAGTCTTCAGGGAGGGACTGTTGGTTTGGGGGGCATATGCCTTCCTAGCTGGAGGATGCCCCGACCCTTCTTGTCTCATCAGCCACTTGGAGGCACAGGATTCCCGTGAGTCAAGCCCTTGCCAGTATTCCCAAAACACTATCCAGAAAAGATAACCAGAGATGGAACTTTAATATTTTCAAAAGAGACCCCCCCAAAGAAGGAGAGTCAGGGGAAAAAAATGAATGGCAAGAGGTAAGAGATGCAGATACCTAAAGGTATCTACCTTTAGGGATTGGATTGCACCTACAGTTTTGAGGAAGATTATAACATTTAGGAAGGTTAATATCCTTAATTTAAGTGAAGATTCCCTTAGTCATATTTGAGCTTAATTCTCTGTGGAGTACGTTATAAAACCAAAAGTAGATGAATATGTGACGGTGCCATGTCACAAATGTACACCTTCGTTTATTGATTCATTGAGCATGTGCTATATAGCAAGACTTGTACTGAGTTCCAGGGATATATGAATGGAATATAGCCCCTGCCCTCGAGTTGTCCGTGGTATTTGAGAAGACAGACATTCTAACCTTATCTCAGGGAAGCTGATACAACTCACAAGTATGTCAACCATGCAACAGAGAATGACCATTCTTGTGCCTGGAATAACTGCTTGGGGATGGAGATTTTAGAATTCTTTTTATCCTACATTTGGTCATTTGGCTTTATTACAAAGTTCACTTGAGTGTTTCATCTTAGTTAAGCCAATGATTGCTATGTGGCTATGTGGTAGAATCTAAGCAACTGCAGAAATCTCTTGAAAAATAGCCCTACATTTTTCTATGATTCACCTACCGAAGCTCCATTTAGCTGTCTGCATGGCTATTTAAAGAATCCTGTTGTTATCCTTCACAAGAATCCCTTTTAGGTGCTGTTATCAATCCCAACTGCACAAAATGCTCAAGGATAATTAACCAGTGAGTCCTGAACACATAGCCCTGATAGATAATTAACTAATAATTTTGAAGGGCATGTGAAGGATCATATAAATGGCTTTGGTTCCCCGGACTTCCACATAATGTAAATTGCATCAGAACGTGCTTAATGGAAGGCGCTTATCTAAAATTCACTTTGTCAATTTCCAGTCATATATTCACATTGCTTTGTAAGGATTGCTTAAGCAGAATTGTTGTCTTATGACATCATATGATTAGATTGGAACTTGACTCTTACAATCTGACCTTTTCCATTGAAGGGAAGAAAGAAAAAGAGATTTTCTTGGGGGGTAACTTAGCCTTTTAAGGCTGCAGTGACCATCCCTTTCTGTTTAGGAACCAGAAGGCTGTTTCTGTAAATAGATTTGCTATTCCAGCTTACCTAAAACCAAAGTTTGTCCATGGCTTCAAGTTTCTTTTTCCTTTTGTTCTATGCATGGCATTGAATGAAGATGGGTCACATGTAGATTCTGATTTCACAAAGAAATGCATGATATTCAGCAGCAATTCTGTCAAGACATACTTAGACTGTCACTCTGTTACAAAAGACCTTCTCCAAGAAACCCTTTTGGCATGCCACTTTCTGAACTTGTCAAGTGAAAGTAGTCAGAAGAGTGGCTGCCCATTGATAAGGCAGATCCCAGTTATTTCTCCCTCCTTTCTTCTCTCTTCCTGCAGTGTTGGAGGTCAGCTGAGCTGACCTCTGGTATTCCTTGCAGCTTTGAGAATTGATAGTTTTAAGTCATAGGGTTTGCCTCAATGGATCGTGAAACTGGGCAGCCAGGGATTCTTTTTGTAACAGTCTATATGATTATACAGTCTCAGACTATGACACTGATATCCACAGATTTATTTGGCTGAGATGAATCTTTTTTATGAAACCACAATTCTTTTTCTTCCAAGTATTCCTCACCTTGTACTCATTTTCCAAGTTTAATACCATGAATGTGGTTTGCCTTGACCTTGCAGCTCTCTAGGCTAGGTCCTGGTGGTGATCACTCAAGTAGGGCATGTGTGTTGTTCCTTCACAACGTACGTACACTGAATTATACATACGAGGTGATTATATTATCTTGGTGAAAAAAAGTTAGGAGACTCATGTTTTGCTGGTTCTTCTAGGGAAATAGGACAGAGCATTTGACATTGAGTCTGTCCTAGGCACTCTAAAACATTAGATTGAGATTTCAAGCTATATTTGAAGCTATACTTGTAGCATAGCTTGAGACTTCAAGTCTAGCTATACTACAAGACTATAGTAACTAAAACAGCATAGTACTGGCACAAGAACAGAGACAGATCAATGGAACAGTACTGAGAACCCAGATACAAAACTATCCTCATATAACCATCTAATCTTTGACAAAGCAGACAAAAACATACACTGGGGGAAAGAATTTGTATTCAATAAATGGTGCTGGGAAAATTGTATAGCCACATGTAGAAGACTGAAACAGGATCCACACCTTTCACCTCTCACAGAAATCAACGCACGGTGGATAACAGACTTAAACCTAAGGCATGAAACTATAAGAATCCTAAAAGAAAATGTTGGAAAAACTCTTATAGACATTGGCCTAGGGAAAGAATTTATGAAGAAGACCCAAAAGGCAATCACAGCAACAACAAAAATAAACAAATGGGACCTAATCAAATTAAAAAGCTTCTGCACAGCCAAGGAAACTATCACAAGAGCAAACAGACAACCTACAGAATGGAAGAAAATATTCGCATGCTACGCATCTGATAAAAGGATGACAGATAGAATCTATAAAGAACTCAGGAAAATCAGCAAGATAAAAATAAAACCCCATTAAAAAGTGAGTAAATGATATGAACAGAAACTTTTCAAAAGAAGACAGACTAATGGCCAAAAAACATATGAAAAAATGCTTACTATCTCTAATCATCAGGGAAATGCAAATCAAAACCACAATGAGATATCACTTAACTCCAGTGAGAATGGCTTTTGTCAAAAAGTCCCAAAACAATAAATGTTGGCATGAATGCAGAGAGATAGGAACACTCATACAGTGCTGGTGGGACTGCAAACTAGTACAACCTCTGTGGAAGGTAATATGGAGATACCTCAAAGAGCTACAAGTAGAACTACCATTTGATCCAGCAATCGCATTACTGGGCAACTACCCAAAGGAAAAAAAGACATTCTGTAAAAAATACATCTGCACTAAAATGTTTATAGCAGTACAATTCACGATTGCAAAGATGTGGAAACAACCCAAGTGCCCATGAATACATGAGTGGATTAATAAAATGTAGTATATGTATACCATGGAGTTCTACTCAGCCACAAAAAACAATGGTGATCTAGTATGTCTTGTATTATCCTGGATAGAGCTGGAGCCCATTCTACTAAATGAAGTATCACAAGAATGGAAAAACAAGCACCACATACACTCACCATTAAATTGGTATTAATTGATCAACACTTATGTGCACATATAGTAGTAACATTCATTGAGTATAGGGCAGATGGGTGGTGGAAGAGAGGATGAGTATATTCATACATAATGGATGCAGTGCATACCATCTGGGGGATGGCCATGCTTGAAGCTCTGACTCAGGTGGGGCAAAAGCAATATATGTAACCTAAACATTTATTTGTGCCCCTGTAATATGCTGAAATAAAATAAATAAATAAAAAATAAAAACATTAAAAGGTTCATTCAGCCTTCAGGAAAACCACCATTAATATCTAGTACACAGAGGCTCACCAATGTGCCCAATTTACATGTATAATCAAGGGTTTATATAGCCAAGATGTATAGCATGCCCTGTCCACCTTCTTAGAGTCCAACTATATGGACTGTAAGTCTAATAGAGGCTGTTTAGAGAATTAGGAAAGAACAGTAGCAAAAGTGTGAGTTTGGTTCCAAGTTTCCCCAGCAGTGTGATTTTGGGGCAATTCATTTAACCCTTTGTACCTCAGGCTCATCTGTAAAACGGGGAAATGCTACTTGACACAGTGAGGCTCAGAAAGTCAGTGCAAGATGGCAGACACATAGTGTGACTCAGTGTGGGGTTCTGGGATTATCCCTCTCCCCTAGTCCACAGTAACATACTTGGAAAACCCAGCGTTCTGAGGAACATGCTCTTGATGGCTCCTGATAGAACTGGAATCAAACAACTTCAAACCCGCTAACTTTATTCACTGAAATAATTGCACTTATTTGCATCTCTTAGTTTTTCCTCTGAACGGCTTTCCAGATCTGAGTGTCTTGTGAGGCGTGAATGGCAGCTTATCTTGCTGAGAGTGTGGAATAAAGCCTTAGCAGCCTCTGGTGTTAAAGGGCTTGACTTATCTCAGGGTGGTGGCAGAGCGCCCTGGCTGAGTTTGTTTCTTTGTCTTTGCACTCTGTGTTGTTGCTTAGCACAGCTGTCAAACACCTCTGGTGATTTTAAGAGCACATTGATGGACAGTCTATTCCTCTCCTAGGATATCCTAGGTCAGTGGGCATTTTCATTTTTAACATTTAGTATTTAAGAAGCACATGAAAAAATGATTTTGTTAGCTTTAAGAACTATGAATATGTTACTTAACATACAGATAATGTAATCTTCTGTAATGTGTAAAAGTTGCCTCACTCCATGCTTTAAATGTGTTTCTGAAAGGAGGGTAAGTGAAATAATCTTGATTTAAATGTAATTGAGGAATTCACTATTCCAAGGAACTCTTAGTGAAGCTTTTTCTAAAGCTAATAATAATGATGATAATATTTTTGCTACCTTGAAATTTAATAGATAATACCAATGCATGTACTTTTCTAAATGTGGGCTGTCTTTTTCTCCTTCTTTTCTTTTTTCTTTTATTTAGAAGATGGGGATAGGATAATCCCTTATGTCCTTATTATTCTCCAGGGTTAGAGATAGCATATGAGGCACCAGTTCTTAGGGCAAAAGGAAGCTTCCTCCCAGGACTTCTCCCAGACAAAGCTTCAAAATTTTTCTTTCATATGAAGCCATTAGTCCATGTGGATTTGATTTTTGCATAAAGCATGAAGTAGGCTATCAGTATTTACAATAACTGATCCCAGCATCATTTATGAAATTGTCTATCTTTTCCCCTCCAATCTACAATGGCAGCTATTCTCTGTCAATTTTTTGTGTTTGTGTGAGTATTCTTCCAGGCTCTTTTCTATTCTATAGATCTATTCCTAAGACACTACCACATTGTCTTGGACATTATTGAAATTTTAATAGATCTTAATATTTGGGAAGGAAAGTCTTCTATCTAATTCTTCTCCAAGAGTATGCCAGCTACTCTTAATCCTCTCCTCCTACATATAAATTTTAGAATAATCTTTTCAAGTTCTCTAAAATATCTTGTTAGGATTGTGATTGAAGTTTTATTGAATTTATAAATTGAGTTGGGGATTATTGACACCTTTATTATATTCCTATTAACAGACTTGGAATATTGCTACATTTATGTAGGTCTCCTTTCCTGTCCTTCAATAAAATTTTTTTGCACCTACATATCGTGTTCTACATAGGTTGAACCATGTAACATAGAGTATCATAGAGCCAACACAGTATCTTCAAGCAGCAATTCCCAGCCCAGACTGCCTCTTGTTGAGTAGATTATCTACATGCTCTGTTGCAGATCTCAGGAATGAGTGGGAGAGAGAGTGGAAGAGTGAGCCTCCAAGGCTCAATCACAGTCCCCAAAGTCAACCAACACAAGTGTTGGCAAAGATGTGGAACTATAAGAACTCTTGCTGGGAAGAACAGAAATGAGAAAATCATTTGGGAAAATAATTTGGCATTACATAATATTGTCTTTTAGAGACTTGCTTGACTACTAACCAGCAATTCTATTCTGATATTTATTCTTATTAAGTAAACTCTAGACTTAAACTGTCCAATATGGTAGTTACTAACCACTTCTGGCTATTTAAATATGAATTATAATCAATTAAAAATAAATAAAATGAAAAATTCAGTTTCCCAGTTGCACTTGCCACATTCTGAATGCTGAATCCATAAGCAGTTCCAGTGATTACTGCATTGGACAGCTCAGATAGAGGAAATTTCCATTGTAACAGAAAGTTCTATTTGGATAGTGCTTCCTAGAGAATCTCTTAAACAGAAAATAACAATAAGATTATTCTTAATAATACTGTATATAATGGCAAAAAAACCCCAAAACAATGCAAGTATCTATCCCCAGCATAATGGACAAACAAATCCTTATGTATTTATGAAGCTGACAAACTATTCAATAGTGAAAATCAATGAACTATAGCTATGTGCACCAACATGTGTGTTTTGAAAAACATTCTGAGTGCAAAAAAAGCAAGTCATACAAGAACACCTATAATATGATTCGATTTATATATAACTTAAAATAAGAAAAGCTTGTCATATAGCTTGCTAAATATTTTTATCACACCTGGTTTGAAAAGATGTATCCCAAAGTCTTGAAAATTCCTGAGTAAGTAAGGTAATGCTGAAGTGGGATCCAAGAAAGAGAGGGTTCCAAGAACTGAGGATCATGTTCAAAGACCTCCTAACTGCATTAGCCTCTTTTCATTCAGAACATTATTGACTGCATTTATTCATGGTCTGTGAGCTACTCACAGGGAACAGAAGAATTCATTATGATGCTGCCCAGTGGTTCTAATGTTGACTGAATCACAGATCCCTTTCAGAACCCAATGATGTTCAATGTTGAACTCTTCAAGTTAGGAGAGCTATGAATTAGTCTTAAAAATTGGCCCAGAACTTTGTAAAGAATGGTCTGGAGCATTTTTTAGTGGGATTGAAAAACATGATGTGTAATTAATATTTTGCTTTCCACATGTGTGGGTTCTCTTAAAATGTCTAGACATAACTTTTATATCTTTGGCTCACAAAATAGTGACCGTCAGTGCACTCTGAATGAATTGTAACACATTCAAAATAAGCAGGATCTAAAATAATGAGATCAGTGCAAAATAATGGAATATATTGTATCCAGAAATATCAAAATAGGGATAGGAATGTGGAGATAATTGGACCTTTTAGAGTCAGATGAGAGTCATCAAGAAAATCTTCTAGAGAAAAACGCGGGGATAAAAAGACTCTGCAGCTAGAACCCCTATCTCTCACCACTCACAAAAATTAATTCAAGATGTATAAAAGACTTAAATCTAAGGCATGAAACCATAATAGTTCTAGAAGAAAATGTAGGGAAACTCTTCTAAGTATCAGCCTAGGCAAAGAATTTATGACAAGACCCCAATGGCAATTATGGCAACAACAAAAATATATAAATGGGACTTGATTAAATTAAAAAGTTTGTGCACAGCTAAGGAAATAATCAACAGAGCAAACAGACAACCTACAGAATGGGAGAAAATATTTGCAAAGTACACATCCAATAAAGAGTTGATACTCAGAGTCTACAAAGAACTAAAACAAATCATCAAGACAAAAAAAAACATTAAAAGTGGGCAAAAGACATGAACAGAAGATTTTTAAAAGAATATAAATAAGTGGCCCATAAATATATGGAAAAATGCTCAATGTCACTAATCATCAGAGAAATGCAAATTAAAACCACAATGAGATATCACCTTACCATTCGGCTTTCATTAAAAAGTCCCAAAACAACAGATGTCGGTGCAGACGCTAAGAGAAAGGAACACTTATACACTGTTGGTGGGACTGCAAATTAGTACAACCTCTATGGAAAACAGTATGAAGATGCCTCAGATAACTAAAAGCAGACCTACTATTTGATCCAGCAATCCCACTACTGGGTATCTATCCAAAGGAAAATAAGTCATTTTGGCCGGGCGCGGTGGCTCATGCCTGTAATCCTAGCACTCTGGGAGGCCGAGGCAGGTGGATCCTTTGAGCTCAGGAGTTCGAGACCAGCCTGAGCAAGAGAGAGACCCCATCCCTACTAAAAATAGAAAGAAATTAATTGGACAACTAAAAACATATAGAAAAAATTAGCCGGGCATGGTGGCGCATGCCTATAGTCCCAGCTACTCAGGAGGCTGAGACGGGAGGATCACTTGACTCCAGGAGTTTTAGGTTGCTGTGAGCTAGGCTGATGCCACGGCACTCTAGCCCAGGCAACAGAGCGAGACTCTGTCTCAAAAAAAAAAAAAAAAAAAAAGAAGAAAAAGAGGTCATTTTATCAAAAGACACCTGCACCCAAATGTTTATTGCAGTACAGTTCACAATTGCAAAGATGTGGAATCAACCCAAGTGCCCATTGATTCATGAGCAGATTAACAAAATGTGGTATATGTATACCAGGGATTACTACTCAGTCATAAAGAGGATGAATTAATGCCTTTTGCAGCAATTTGGAAGGAATTGGAAATCATTATGCTAAGCAAAGTATCTCAAGAATGGAAAAACAAGCAGCACATGTACTCTCTAATAAATTGGAACTAACCAATGGGCACACATGTGCACAGAAGGAAGTAAAAGTCATTGGAAATCAAGCAGTGGGGAGGGGGGAAGAAGGGAGGGGCAAATACCTACCTAACAGGTACAAACACTATCTGGGTGATGGGCACACTTATAGCCCTGACTCAGCCATGTAACAAAAACATTTGTACCTCCTTAATATTTTGAAATAAAAAAAGAAAGAGAGACTCTGCAGCTAAAATGTGAGCTGTCCTAGGCCTGGAAGAGGAAGCTCATGTCCCCTTCCTCTATGCATGAAGCCAACGTCTCTTCTCATGCACCCTAGCACAGGTGTGGGGTTTAAGCACCTTTGCTAAGCATGCATTTCAAGATGTTGTAGGCACTGAGAAGTGGTCATTTTCCTATTCTATCTCTTAATCAGCCAAGAATATAAACATTTTGATGGAGAAACAGCTCCAGATATTTAACCCTATAGTTTCTCTATCACCCAGTATAGCGAAGCCAGTGAAGTCTCAGTTACACGTTTTTATGTCTGAGAATGTAAAGAACTAGAACTCTGCAATGTAGGATGCCTGTCTCTCCTCCCGACCTCTGAAACCAGTGTGCTCAGGGGTTATAAGTACCACCACTTACACTGCTGTCCTGTGGCTGTTATGCGCACATGCCTGCCATTCAGAGTTTTGGAGTGTGCGTTGACATCTGTGTGTGTGTGAGGATAAACGGGTGTGTGTTTTAATGCAGGACATGATACAGGGGCCTTGCTGGTATGCTGTCAGAAACCTCATGCTAAAATGTACCACCTGAAGAATGGCATGGCCCTTGGACTTGCTCACTTGTGGACTTGTTCGGGGTATAATCTATTACCAGTCTGCAATTATCTTTTTACTATAGGAGCAGAAGCCTGAATCAAAATTCGATGTTGAATTAAAATCAACAACTACTAAATCAATGGACAATTAACAACTACTAAACAAAATATAATTCTTTCTATGGAGATGCAAAAAATACATTTTAGGAGAAAGACTCAGGAGATGACTAGGCACCTTAGGGAGCCTAGAGAAAAAGGCTCAGTGGATCTATCGTAGCTAACCGATTAGAGTGAATGTGGGAAAATTTTACTTAGAAACTGAGAGTATTCTAGTGTAGCGAATATCTAGGTACAGCCCTCTGAATACAGTGCGGGGATGTCTGAGGAATCGCACAGGGTGTGCACTGAACAAGTCAGGGAAATATCGGTACCACCACCTCACGGGGAAAACCACTCCCTGATGTTGTCCCCAGGGCCACCTTGACTGCACCAGGGCTGCAACTGCCACTAATTAGGGCGGGAAATATGATGGACCTGATTTGTTGTTCCTAAACCGACACAATCAATTCTACCATTCCTTTTTCTGTCTGAGGCATTTGGCATTTTTCACCTGCCTAGTAATATTGTTTGCCGAGCTTTTGCTGGAGCCTCTCGATGACCAATGTAGTTTAGTCATAAAGGTGACTTTGGCAGAGATTTCGGTCATATTAACAATTCATTGCACAGGTGCAGGACCTGAGGTCTATATGTAGCTGCAAATTGCTGCCTGCCTCCGGATAAACCCTTTCAGCATTATTGCCCACACCCTGGGCTAGTGGCATAGTGGTTTAAATGTGTGATTGCTTTTTTATTAGAGTCAGACTGCCTGGGTTCAAACTGTGGCTCCATCATTTTACAGTTTTGTGACCTCTGGCAAGCTATGGAACCTCAGTGGCCCGTATATGTGATGGGGATAATAGTAGCTTGTTATAGGAGCCCATTAGGTAATGTATGGAAAGCACTCAATACAATGCCTGTTTGTAGGAAGCACCTAATACATTTTAGTTGCCATTATAATTAACCACTTGCTCTATTTCTCAAAAGCCATTTTAGCCAGATCAAATTGGTAGGAAAAAGGCTATCGATCATGATGTTTATTATTTTCTTGTTTCCTAAATGTACACTTCTAAAAATTTATATAAATTCATTTATATCTATTAGCTTGGGGATGTTGGATATTTTGTCTGTCTTCAGAAATGTTTATTTAAGGATGTAAGTCCTGTTACTCAAATTAGTATGTATCACCACTGATGTGTATTATATTGATTCTTAATACCTATTACATACATACGTAAAACTGAACTCCATAAATGCAGAATTTGGGCATTCCTGCTGAAAGGAAGTGAATTGAAAGCGAGAGAAGCAGATCCTTTGAGAGGAGAAAATTGTCCTATCTCTCAACCAGTGTCAGAATGTGGAAATGTTTACAAAATGCTCATTAAAAGAAATAGGAATTGCAAGATAGAAACAAAATCTGGTGCACAAGTTTACACAAGGGAGATAAGAAAGGCTAGGCCCCTATAGGGGATTTTGTTATCCAATTACTGCAACCTGACTTTTGGGGGTAGAAGAAGAGTGGGTAGGGGGAGGGAGAGAGAGAAAGAGTTTCCAAACTTGTCTCCAGTGACAGGAGACATTTATGCTCCGCAAGATAAAACTGCCACTTAGAGCCCAGGAGCGCTAAACCTTCCTGGGTTGGCCTGGGGGCTCGAGCGGAGTCATGGGTTTCCCAGTCCTGCGGCTGTGTGCTCTTTTCTGCCTGGTGGTTCACTCAGTTTCTGGCAGCCCCATCATGAGCCTTGAGCAGTCACCTCTGGAAGAAGATATGCCCCTCTTTGATGATGTCTTCTCAGAGCAAGATGGTGTCGACTTTAACACACTGCTACAGAGCATGAAGGATGAGTTTCTGAAGACATTGAACCTGTCTGACATCCCCATGCAGGATTCAGCCAAGGTTGACCCACCAGAGTACATGTTGGAACTCTACAACAAATTCGCAACAGATCGGACCTCCATGCCCTCTGCCAACATCATTAGGAGTTTCAAGAATGAAGGTAAGTTTACATTTCTCCAATGAAATTTGTCTTGGCTTTTTTTCAAGAAGAGTAAACTTATAATGCATGGGAATGATCTAGATAGATAAGGGTGCATATATCTGTGTAAGGGTGTGTGTACACACAGATACACAAAATCAATGCACATTTTGATCTACACCATCTATATGGTCACTTCAGAATCTCAGAAGATATTCAAGAACATCTTTAATCCAAAGCCACAAAATGTCTATCATTTTGACATCATAACTGGGTCTTTTTAAAATTTTAATTTGGGCACCCAGAAATTTAAAGAATTAATGTTGGTCTACTGCAATATCTTTGTCTGCCATTTTCCAGATAGGCCTCAATTTCCATTTTGGCTGTTAATTGACTACAAAATTTGTCAACTTCTGCATAGAATGAAAATGATAAAAATGATTTTAAAAAACCAGCAAGTGTGATTTGTATTTTGTTCAAACTTTGGATGAGTTTCTGTTTTGTGACCTTATTTAAGAAATATCCAAAGAGAATGGAAATATACGTTAGAGATTCTTCTTAAAGTTGTGTTGTGTTTGATGTGTCATGTGCATCCTTGAAGCATTGCTTATGGTTTCCAGGAAGTGTGCATGGACTGTTAATAATTCAGCTTATCATTTCTGTCTTTATGAAGAGTAATGCACAAGCTTTAAATTATTGGTGAGAAAAGTATGTCTTCTTCCCCCAGATCTTTAAATTCAGTAATGAAATTGAATGAACTACCAAGTTAATCCTTTGCTTAATATGGTGCTAGTAGGCAAAAATTTTTTTAAAAAATCTGATATCTAGATTATAGTAGAGGCTATGAGTCCAAAGAAATGAATTCTTTAATATATATCAATTATGCTTTTATGGTCATTAACCAGGTATAAAGAGAGTTTTTATTGATGTTTGCTAGATGTTCTTGAAAGCAGAAAGGCAGTGGAAGAAATAGCTCAGGATTTGGAATTTTGAAAGCTGGTTGACTTAGTAGTTGCAGATAATTAGCTTTATTTCTCTGAGCTTTGATTTCATCTGTAAAGTAGGGGTAATAATACCTACACAGCACAGTGTTCAAAAGAAGTTACTGATAAAAAAGCACCCCATTTGCTATGAAGTGCTGGACAAACTTTAGTGATTATTAATGAGTTACTTAATGTTCTAGGCACTGGAGTAAATGTTGAGTAGGTATTTAATCTCTCAGATATTACTTACCTTTAAAATTTAGTTGACTGCCAAAATTTCTATTTGGTAACATATATCTAATGGAATTGGCAAGCTGAGATTACATATTTATTTTGGAGGCAAGTCTGAATTAAAAATCAACAACCTCTTCCAGTGGGAACCCTCCGTAATACTTCTCAGCACTGAGCCCAAAGTTCTGGCTCAGGGTGTGGGCAGAAAAATGTTGTTTGCATCCCCTGGGAAAACAGAACCGTTTTCAGTTCTCACTTCTCTTATGGAGGATTTGGATGGTCTGGGCCATGGTGTAGAGTTTACGGTGCTTGTTATGACTGGAGATCAGTGAGGGCAGGAACATACGGGCAAACCAGCTGTCCGCACCTCTCACTGGGCAACCCAGTTGCCCACACCTCTGTCAGTCTGAGGGTGGAAATGGGTAGCCTGAGGACAAGAATCCTTGCACAAGTCTTGCCCTGCTATTGTCTCTCTTCTGACTATTTTGGTCTGTTCAGGGCAGCTCCCTAGGAAACAAAGGCCAAAAAAACTCCCAAACCTAACTCATGTGGGGAGAACAAGTGCCACCCCCAAAAGTTGGAAAAGCATGCACTCAATTCCTAGCACTGCTTCATCTTCCTCCTCTCATCTGGGGAAGTCAGTTCTCTGCATCAAGTCTTTATTTCTTCTGGTGCAAAATAAACAGAAGATCAATGCCTACACTATGGGGTCATTTTGAGAAGCAAATAAGACCATGCCTGCAAAGCACCTGGCATGTGAAATTTGTCAACAAACATTAGTTCTCTTGGCCTGAAATAGAACTCCTCCATCTACTGCTTACTGGGTTTGCACATGCACAGAACTTCACAGTGAACTTATTTTTTTAAACAGCTTTATCAACGTGTAATTGACATATATAAAGTCACACACATTTAAAGTGTATAATTTGATAGGTTTTGACATGTGAAACCATTCATCCAAACCATCACCACAATCAAGATAGTGAACATATCCATTACCGTCAGAAGTTTCCTTGTTTGCCTTTGTAATTCTTTCCTCCCACCACAGTGAGCTTTTATTCCACACTTTTCTCATGGCTGGAACAATCATCCCAATCCCCCACTTTTGGTCTTCTCATTTTCCCTGTCCAAGGAGAGTCAAGTCTCCTCGATTCTTATCATGGGAGGACAACTCCCAAGCTACTTCTCTTTCTTACCCAAGAGGTCAAAGATATAGTAAGAATATATGCCATGCCCATAAATCAATTTGGTCTGGTCCCCAGAATCATCAACTAATCAATATTTTTAAGGCACCACCTCTGTTTAAGGCATCATGGTAGGACAGAGATATTGAAAGAAGTGAGCCACGGTAACTGACACCAGGATGATGGCAATGTAGTTGGGGAGGTCCATTCATAAAAAGACAAGTGAAATACAAGGATATAAATGATAGGGTCAAAGGAGAGATATAGAGAGTATATCACCCCTCAAGTGACTCAGAGAGGAATGAACTTTCAAGTAGAGAAGTCAGGAAGGGAGAGTTTCACAAGGAGAGGGCAGAGCTGGAAAGGTGGAGGTAAGGTGAGAGGACTTTCCAAGGGTCAGAAGAACATATCCAAAGGTGCAAAGTACGAGAAAAAAAAAGGAATATTTTGGCAAGTGGTAAAGATATCAGTGTACTTGAAACAGGAGGGGTTGCAAACCATTTAATCATTCAACAAATATGAATTGAGCAATTGCAATGTTTCACATACCGTAGAGCATGCATGGGAGTTATGGCTGGATCAGGAAGTTAAGACTTGTATATCTCCGGTCTTGAGAGCCATGCCAGTGAGTTTAAATTCATTCCATAGGTCAGTATTTCCCACTGGTAATGTGTAAGATGATTTTAGGTGGTACCCAGAGGAAGCCGTGAATCATGTGAAATCATTCTATATTTTTATTAATGTAGATTTTAAAAAATGCACATAAGTATGACATCAATACCCCCCCTTTCATGAATGATGTTGCTTAGGACAGTCTAAAGGAGGTAATAAGTGTAAAATGGCCAGATCAAATTAAAGAAAAATATTAAAAGATTGTAATGTGGAACAGGGGCCCTGCTGAAATCATTAATTAGGTATATAATTGGGGAAATGCTGCCAACAATGACAGAGGGAAGAGAACCCATCAAGCATCTTTGATGTCATGAAACCCTTGGCCAATCTGATGGAAAATGCCCTCAGGAATTGCTTATAGACACATATTCCCTGAGGCAGGTGTATAGGAGCTTTGTGCTCACTATAAAATTCTCAGACAAGAAGTCAACATGATAGTATTTGGAGGTGTGCTACTAAGAGACTAAACAACCTTTAAAAAGTTGTTTCATAAACATTCTTGAACCATTTGAATGTGCCAAACTCCATGCCAGGTGCTGGAGGGTACAAGACTAAAGCAACCAATCTGGCCCCAAGATTCATTTCTCCTATTCCTCCTTACAGAAGACCATGCAACCCAAAGTCAACTGCTGTGATCCTTTTGGTTTATGGCTGTCTTATTGACCTCGTCAGGCTTTGTTATCTGGAGCAAGGGTCAGCAAACTTTTTCTGTAAAGGGCCAGAGAGATAATAGATATTTTAGGCTTTGCAGGCTGTAGGTTCTCTGTTGTGACTATTTAACCGGGCCATTGCAGTGCAAAAGTAGCCATGGACAATACAGAAAAATGGATGGGGCTGTGTTCCAATAACACTTTATTTCCAAGAACAGGTGACAGGCCCAATTTGGCCTGTGGGCTATAGTTTACCAACCCCTGGTCTAAATAGAGTTCCTGCAGGAAGGCCAGCGCCCAACCATTTGTGTGGGGTTTCCACCCATTCACTCATTACACACACAAATATGAAAAGCCATGGAGTCCTCATCCCTGAAAAGCTTCAGGAAAAGAACAACCTCTGCACGTCCCATTTGATGGCTCTTCAATGGTTAGAGAATTTATGAACTTGCCCATAAAATCTCCATGTTCCCTCTCAGTTCTGTAATTCTGTGGCTGATAAGCTACAAGCAAGGCTGGCTGAGTTTTATCCCAGTCATTAGCCCTCATTTTCCATTTTCGTCTTGGCAGCTTAACTCTGTTGGGCATTCTACCAGTGACCTTTCAGGGTTTTCTGTGTCACAGAATGCTGACATTGTGTTTGTTTTCATTGATCCTCTCCCCTTGCTCTCTCTGTATTAAGCTTCCCTCAGGGGCAGGCCCTCTTGTTACATAAATAAGCGTCTGTTTTTCTCTGAGTCAAACTGCAAATTTGACTTTAGCAAATCTCTCTCTCTCTCTCCCTCTTTTTTTCCCCCAGATCTGTTTTCCCAACCAGCCAGTTTTAATGGGCTTCGAACATACCCTCTACTCTTCAATGTGTCCGTCCCTCACCATGAAGAGGTCGTCATGGCTGAACTCAGGTTGTACACGCTGGTGCAAAGAGATCGCATGATGTATGATGGAGTGGACCGGAAAATTACCATTTTTGAAGTACTAGAGAGCAGAGGGGACGAGGGCGAAAGAAAGATGCCGGTCTTGGTGTCAGAGGAGATCTTTGGGACCAACAGCGAGTGGGAGGCTTTCGACGTCACACATGCCGTCAGACGCTGGCAAAAGGCAGGCCCATCCACCCACCAGCTGGAGGTCCACATCGAGAGCAGACGCGACGAAGCCGAGGACGCCAGCAGGGGACGACTGGAAATAGACACCAGCGCCCAGAATAAACATAACCCTTTGCTCATCGTGTTTTCCGACGACCAAAGCAGCGAAAAGGAGCGGAAGGAGGAATTGAACGAAATGATCGCGCATGAGCAACTTCCAGAGCTGGACGACCTGGGCCTGGATGGCTTTTCCAGCGGACCTGGGGAAGAGGCTTTGCTGCAGATGAGGTCGAACATCATCTATGACTCCACCGCCCGCATCAGAAGGAACGCCAAAGGAAACTACTGCAAGAGGACCCCACTCTACATCGACTTCAAGGAGATTGGGTGGGACTCCTGGATCATCGCTCCGCCCGGATACGAAGCCTATGAATGCCGTGGTGTCTGTAACTACCCGCTGGCGGAGCACCTCACCCCCACAAAGCACGCGATTATCCAGGCCTTGGTCCACCTCAAGAATTCCCAGAAGGCTTCCAAAGCCTGCTGTGTACCCACAAAGCTAGAGCCCATCTCCATCCTCTATTTAGACAAAGGTGTTGTCACCTACAAGTTTAAATATGAAGGCATGGCCGTCTCTGAATGTGGCTGTAGATAGAAGAGGAGTCCTGTGGCTTATTTAATAACTGTAAATGTGTATATTTGGTGTTCCTATTTAATGAGATTATTTAATAAGGATGTACAGAAAATAGAGGTTTGCTGCCATAGGCAAATGGGCAGGCCAGTTTGTTGTAGGAAATGCGTATTTTGCTATCCACTCTAGTCCCTTCCAATCTGTTTCTCTTTGTTCTTGCCATTTCTTGGCAATGCCAACTCCATGCCCTTTTGAAAACAACCAGTAAGCAAAATGCAGTGTCGGAAGATATTTGTGTATGTGTATGTGCACATACATGAACTTAAGCAAATCTTTTAGTCCAGTGGAGGCAGATTATTCTCACACACATGCATGACTCACTCAACGTGCATATATTAAAGGCCAATGGTATGTTCTCAGTCATCTCTTCTCTAAGTAGAATTTATGACAAGATAGTTTGCATCAGGACTTTAACCATCCTAGGAAGTAATACATTCCCTAAATACCCTGGAAATGTAAGTGTAGCTTTTGTTAGTTGAGTTTCTGCTGTTGCTCAGAGCAGCAGGACCTGGTAAAGGTCACTTGAAGGACCATACAGAAACCAAAGGGCTTCAAAAGGCCTTAGAGGTACAACAGCAGAGAAGGGGCCTATGGGGGACCAACATGCTCCAGAGGGCAGCGCCTGGCCCTGGCGGGAAAACAGGAGGGATTTCAGGATGAAAGGTGTCTGGGAGACAACAGGACAGCATGGCCATCTGTATGGCCGTTATTGCTGCAGAGGTAGAGGGAGGGGACGCACTTGAAGGGGAGAAGCAGAAAGGATACAGATGCTATCCTCAGATGTGTCTGTAAAATCACAAGCAGTGCTAAATGGAGAATTAAATCTCTTGGACAAAATAAAATTATCAAAGACCAAGAGGAGGAAAGTCAGAAGGAACCTGTTTGTTAAACTCTTCACTTCTTAATATTTTTCTTCACCTGTTAATAATTTCCCTACCTCTGCACCTCTGCCTTACTCTTCTCCCTCTTCTTCCTTCCCTTTTTCTTCTTTGCCCTGGTGCCTCACATCCTTCTCCCTTTCCTGTGTCCCCTGTCTTCCTTGGCCCTCGTTGCCCATACTGTGGGCTGCAAAGAGACTTCTAAAAGCACATGTTCTCAGGGTGAAAGAAGTTAGTGTCCTAATTTCTAAATTTTCCCTTGACATTAAATTTGATTTTATTTTAACGATATCCTTTACAAAATACTTTGTTTATGAGGAATACTTAAGTATTAGAAGAAGAAAACCAGAGTCCAATATAAATAAATGAAGTAATGAAGAAACACCCAAGAAAATGACTTGAAAGCTAAGCCTGAATTTTGAAATTGGTTTGCTCCATGGTAGGAACCTAGTAACCTTCCTATCTTCCCATTTTACATCTTCCCATTTTGCAACCGGCCAGGACTGAGGGGCTGGGAAGTGTTCCCCACAGGAATGGTCTGGTGGGTCTGCCCAGCAGGTGGCAGGTTGGAAGGACACAGAGACTGCGGCTCCAGTCTCCACCTCCACCATCCCTCCCCCGCCCCCCAGCACATCCTGGGTTTGTGTAGGAGGAACCAGAGCACAGCAGTTCCTAAACCACTCTGGTGTCTCCAGGCAGGTGACATGGATGGTTCACACCAGACTTGGGAGTGTTATTTCCAGTACATTGTCCCCACTCATCCCGCTCACCTTAAGGAAAGTCTGAGAAACTATCAGCCTCCCTGCACCAAACTCTTAAGGTCATAAACTCATACTGCACTAGACAGCAGAGGCAAGGAAAGCTATTTTGAGGACTTATTGCCCAATTTGGACCTCAGCTCTATACATTATTTGTCACTGGTGTCCAGAGGGCAAATCCTAGGGAACTCATTGCCCCTGGAAGAGTGATATTTGGGTAATCAGTGGGTCCGCTACGATTGATAATTTGAGAAGGCCATGCAACTCAGAATCACTCTTATGTGGAATAGCCTTCACTTAACACGATGTGCATAAGCGCCTGAGTGCCTGTGCATCTGCGTGGCTGGCTTCGGATTGTAACGCTCCGTGCTCTCAGTGGAATGTGGTGCATCCTTTATACTGCATGGTACACAATGTATACTCGCAGACTCCGTGGTACTTCGTATCCTTTTTAAAGGATATATAAAGTAAAACCTCAGCTGACCAGGATAGTTTTGGTTACATAAAAATTGAACAAAATTTTCTTTATGTTTAAATATATAAGAGAGTGGTATGCTGGTAGATGCCTTACAATCGGCAACTTGGGGTGGGAAAAAACCCTGATCTGTGGATTTCAATGATGTAAATGCCTGTTTCAAGCTTCCAATGTGATGCCAATTGGCTTGCAAGAGTCCTGAAAATTTAGTGAGCTCTCAGGAGCCATGCACTGGCTGCAGCACGCTGCTGACATTAGCACACTGATATTAGAAGCTAAGGATGTGCCAGCTCTGGCTTTCCACTGTGCATGGGGCTGGCTTTACCAGGCTTCTGGAGAAACCTTGTCTCGAGCACTTACAGTCACTCTTCTGTTAGAGAGATGTGCAAATCTGGGCTGTGGGCAATTAGGCTGCATATAACTAGATCTTTCTCTGTTACCAGTCCAGATGTAAAACTGCATTTCTGTGATTTTCTTCTTCCCTATGGAAAGGAATGCAGAAAGCCACATATTGGTCATTCAAATGTTGCCAGTTGTATTTTTGTTGTTGTCATTGTTGCTTTCTTTTTATCAAAAAGTGAAAAGGCACAAACCGTAGAGGAGTTCTCCCCGCTCCCGCAAGCCCCTGGCAGCACCTGCATCGCTCCCACTTCACTGCGTGGATAGGAAGCTATAAAATTGTCGGATCTTTAGGAAAGTACAGCTTACCAATGCCTCCTCTGGTCATAGACTTTCTGCTATGTCCCACGCCAATCTTTTTTTTTTTTACATTTTTATGGCAGAATTATCATCACTGAAGTTGCTAAACCTAAATGACTCTTGAGGAAAATTGTAACAGAGGGACTTGGGCAGGCAAAAACCGAAATATTCATGTAAAAGTTTCTAGGCTTCCTACTATTTATTGATTGATATATTTATTTTTGTAATATAATGTAGAATACCAAATATTTTATTTTTATGTCTTTGCTTTCCTCTTGGATAAAATAGTCTTCTGTGTTTTTCAAATAGAATCCTTTCTCAGAGTATAGCTCACTGATAATACATAGTCTGTATTTTCACCCCTCTCTCTTTTTGCATCAAAATGTTCTATTATTTTAAGGAGTCTTGCCATAATTTTGTATATTTGTGTCTTGTAGGCATGCTGGGAGCCCCTTCGTATATTTACTGATTTGTAAATAGTGGAGTTTTAACTGAAGTGTAGATGTTTCAGAAAATATTTAACCAATAAATTGTCATGAAGTTCCGTGAAGTGACATTGTCAGTTAATCATGAGAAGCAAATATTGTCAGGCTATGAGGGAGTATGATTGCTACTCAGTGAACAGAGGCAGTATTGAATTAGCTCTTTTAATCTCCCAAAGCAAGTATTTCCCCTCTGAATGTACCTATGGCCTTCACCGACCCAGCAATTCAGAGACCCAGTTGGACAAATCTGTTTGTACCTGGACCAACTACTCTGTAAATGTCAAAAGTGTTAATTTAGTGATTTCCTAATGGGTCAGCTTCAAAGTGCCTAATTCAATCCTGATGTACAATTTTTGGTCTGGGATATTAATGATAAAAACTTTTTCCAGAACTATTACTAAATGTTTTCATATTTTTTAGAGTTTATATTCTTGGAGTAAAAGATATTCTCACAAAAGGGAATTTTATATATTACTTCTTACTGGATTTTCAACAAACCATGAAGTCCAGCAGTGTTTTGGCAAAACCATTTGCAATGAGTTTCTAACACAGAAGAAGGGATGTTGCTTTTTTTAAGGACTGTAGATCTCTTCCCAGAGTCACTGTGGGTCGTCCTTAGCTCTTTGCACTTCTATAAGCTCACATGTGGTGAAAAAGGAATGCTACCCTGATTCTTCATTTTTTGCTACCTAAAAAGGACATTTGATTTCATATACTAAATGGAAGGGAAGTAGATAGCACTGTGCACTAGCAGCATAAAAAGGTGTTTCTGCATGTGGACATGTTTTCATAAGCTAATAACCCCAGGAATGACCGTTTGTTGTGACCCACATGTTTCTATCACACACGAGCACTGGTTTTGTGAGCGCCTGGCCTGACAGTGGTGGGGTGAACACTTTGCTAGTGTCCACCCAACAGGCAACTGCGGATGTGGGAAATCAGCTCTTACCACAAACACACTGAATCAGCACGTTCATGTTCTCGGGTAAAACCTGTTCTTTGTTCGCCAAATGGATGTAGTGATTACAGGACTAAAAGGAAGGTGAAAATAAATGTTTTACCCTGTGTTCATAAACTAAATGTGTACATTCAAAGTTGTCTTGTTAAATAAAATGGAAAAATTATTTTGCTGATAATTATTTGCAGCTTATTTTTCCTTGAGATGAAATAGCTTTTTGCACCCTGCTCTCTCTCTTTTTTTTAACGTTTCTACTTCATGTGACATCCAGATGGAATACAAACCAACATTAGTAAAGAATGGCCTGAAGAAACAGTAAGTTGTTTTGAGCTTCTAAGTGATCTCACTAGAGAGTGGGATTCAGTTGTCACGTGGTTCTCCCATTTTACATGACTTCGTGTAAATCCCGTGAATGCCACAGAAATACCCAGAAAACCAAACTGGCTCCTCTTTGTCAACCACCGGGCAATATTTCTTCTTTGAATTCTGAATGAGGCAGATCAGGGCTGACAGGCTTGGTCAATAGAAAGACATTGCGGCCTGGAAGGCAGTTCATTCTTAGAGCAGAATGTGGAATCTAAAGGGCACAGGGACAGTACTAAGTAGAATAAAATTCCCTCCATCAGATAGTCAGCCTGCATCCCTTTTGAGGGGCGTCCTCTGGTGCACTGGCCGGTGGGCTGTATGTGGCAAGTGCATCAGCAGGGAGTCCAGCCCTCGTCCCTGGGTGAGCACTCACAAGGTGAGGTGAGTTGTAGCCATGGAGGAACAGAACCTGAGAACACAAATGGAGCTTAGTCCAGGGCTGGATTAAGAGGCCTAAAAAGCCATTCTTGTAATTTGATTTTGAGTTCTTTAGCAACTTCTTCATTCTCTTCTATAAATAATTTCATTCATGGATGCCTCTCCCAGTGTGGGGTCTGGAACCACTCTCCACATGTGGCTGGACCTGAGCACAACCAGGCCACACTGGACCAGACACCTTGTTCTGGGGTTTCTTTTCTACTGGCAATGTGTTGGGCAGACACGTGGCTGCAAGTTATTTTGGGGGTACTTTGTTTACAAAGTAAGAGAAAAATTATTTTCAAAGCTCATCTTATACATTTAATAATATGCTTCAGGTTCTAATAGCGCTCCTAATGTGAATCAATCTTTGTGGCATTGTGGGAAAATAATGCCATGAGATTGCTGCATGTGACTCTGGTCACATGGATGAGAGCCCACTTTTGCACAGAAGTGACTATTTGTAAATAAGGGGCCTATTTGGAGAAGGTGAGATCTTGTTAACTTGGGTGGTTATAAATGGATTATGTGGTTATCTCCCAACTCACTCTCCCAAACTGTCAAGTTACAAGAAACAGTTCCTGCCCTCTCTTAACCTTGCTCAGACCATTCACACAGATCTAAAGTAGCTCAGCTCATCCCAAGAACAAGGCCCAGAAATACATGGACACCTCAATCCATTTTTACTCTCAAGTGTGATTGTGAGAATCTTATAAAAAATTTAGGCTACTCAGTTCAGACTAAGATTCTTTGATGGGAGACTTGAAGCACCACTGTCAAATCAGGGTTCAGGAGAAAATTTTCACTCACAGAACACCTGGGCCAGCCTCCTTGCACAGTGTGGGAGGATTTTAGAAAATCTGGTTCTAACCACTTATTAGCATTCCTGCTGAAAATGTGTAACATAACCCTACCAGTTATAAGGCAACATCAGATGAACCTATTTGAAGAACATTCTATAAAACAGATTGTACTCTTTAAATGGAAGGCAAAGAAAAATTGAGGAACTGTTATATATTAAAAGATACTGAAGAGACATGACAACTAAATGGGACATATGATCCTGAATTTGAATCCTAGGCACCTCCTTGCCCGCCCCCCCCAAATAGGCAAAAAACATATTCTCTTTTTGTTAAGTTCCCTACTGTGCTTGGCTGGTGGTGTCCAACTTTATCCATTGTAGACTCTCAAGTGACATCCATTTTTAAAAATCTTCTGTATGATATTGCTCTTTTTCTGAAGCTCTGAGAAGCTCTATGGGGGAGTAACTGGGCTTTTGCTCAATGCAGTATCTAAGACGCAAGCAGGCGGCATTAGAAATGAGATCTTTGCCCACTAGGCAAACTCAGTGGAAGGAACAGAGGCGAAGGGAAAGTGTTCATCAGCGTGGCAAACCCGATATTCATAAAAGAGCTGCAACAACCTGAAATAACCAAGCTTTATTCCCTGAAAAGAAGCATGCTTTTCAGGCAATAAACCATCTGTTTCAAGTGTTTAGAAAACGGATCTCCAATTGCTGGTAATTTAAACTTCCTTATGCCCCAGTTCAATGTTTGATAAGGAAAGAGTGCTAACAGGATGGGAACCGAGTTACTATATTAGGAAACCCAGCCAGAACAAAAACCAGCCCCCTGTAGGACTTTGTTTATGCTCCAGACCCATCTGTTTTAATTAACATAATATTTACACGAGACCAAGCTCCTGTTACATCTTTTGCTGCAACTGTCACATGTTGTATTCTTTGGGGTTTTTCGCTTTTTTAAAAAGTTCCTGGAAAAGCACAATTACAGAACATGCCTGAATCACGCTGTAGCGTTCTAGCTCCCAAGGGCCAGGCTCCCCTGCCTTGTGCAGTTAGGATCAAGCATCAAGTTGCCCGAGAAACCCCAGGATGTCCAGTTAAATTTGAATCTAAGACAAACAATGAATAACTTGTTTAGTGTAAATATGTCTCAAATATTGCACGGGATGTACTTATACTAAGAAATGTTCGTTGTCAGAATATCGGACGTTCAAATTGAGTTGGATGTTTTTATCTGCTAAGTCTGGCAGCCTATGTCAAGTCTTGCTCAGAAGGTTACTGGAGTGGAGAAAGCCATAGAAAGATGAAGTAGTTTGTCCCTCCTTCCCAAAAGGGTTATTCAGCAGATCATAAATCAAGTCTAACAGGAGTCATCGTTGAAGAGCAGCTTTGAGATTGGAGGTTGAAATCCACTTGACCGTTATATCTGTTAATGCTCCAAATAGTAGTCATACCTCACCATCATCATCCCCATTTCATATGTGAAGAAACTGAGTCGTAGTGGGAGTAGGCATGCATTAGAAATCACACAGCCAGACAAAGGTGGAACTGGGATTTGAACCCAGGCAGCTCACTTCCAACAATCAAGCATTTAACTGCTACTTAAGACCGCAAAATAAGACAGACTAGAGGCCTTCTGCTTAAGCTCACGAAAGACCAAACTTTCACATCCATTTCCTTACGAAATCTGTCTGTCAGCAAACTGGAAATCCCCGAGCCTTAGTGAGGAGATCCCAAGTGGGCCTCTGGCTTCAGGCCCCAGGCTACTGCACAGCCCCGGGCAAGCCAACCTGGGCGGCTCTTCTGTCCCTCCCCAGGGGCTCTGCTAGCTTGCTTTCCTTTCCTCCTCTGAACTGCCCTTTACTATTTCATCTTTCAGAATTTTCTCCCTGTAAGTCAGCTGTTCCCTCTCCCTGCCCTTTGCTAACATGTGGGTCCCTGCAGTAAAGAGCTCGCTGAGAATTCTGCATAGAGACAGACATGGACTGATGGAAGGGACAGACTGGGGTCACATGCACAGGCTGGACAACCCTGCAGAGACCTAGGGCACTCCTCTGCTCTCTGAGTCTTGATGACCCATCATCAGGGTTGCCCAGAAGTTTCTCTCATGGCTGGGAGCCTGGAAGGTGTTGGGTGTGAGACCAGGATGCTCAGCCGGCTGGCCAACGGCTGCACTGCTGGCCGACCTCCCCATGCCCCAAAGACTCCTCCAGCGTCCCGGCCAGCTGTGTCTTTGCAGACTCTCCCTCCCCTCCCTCTCCCTGGCTCCTGACCTGAGATGTTTTTCTCTTCTGCTCTGCCCTGCTGGGGAAGAGGCATGTTTCTCCAGAACTTCAGAGGATTCAACTGATCTTGCCGACATTTCCATTATCTTTCCTGGGAGTCTCTCCAACTCCGAGCCCTGAAAATCTTACCCTGAAATGATCTCTTTTTTATGTTTACTTTGTCTACTTTAGATTTGGTTATATTCATAAATATGAAATTGCTGGAGAAAAGGCTATGCACATTTAAATTATACAATTCTGAGAGATACTACCAAATGACTTTTCAACACTTTATACCAAATTACAATCCATTAGCTGTGTCCAAGAGTGCTGTTTTTATATAGTTTCCAATATTTGATACTATTGTTTTTCTTAATGGATGCTGTTAGGGGTTGAATTGTGTGCCCCCCAAAAGATATATTGAAGCTCTAGTCCTCAATACCTTAGAATGTGACCTTATTTGGAAATAGGGTCTTCACAGAGATAATCAAGTTTAAATGAGGTTATTAGGGTGGACTCTAAACCAACATGACTGGTGTTCTTTTTAAAAGGGCAAATTTGATGTATACCATGGAGTACTATTCAGCTTTAAGAAACAATGGTGATATAGCACCTCTTGTATACTCCTGGATAGAGCTGGAACGCATTCTACTAAGTGAGGTATCCCAAGAATGGAAAGACAAGCACCACATGTACTCACCATCGAATTGGTATTAACTGATCAACACATAAGTGCACATATAAGAATAACATCTATTGGATGTTGGGCAGGGGGGAGGGGGGAGGAAGGAGGAGGGGACGGGTATATGCATACACAAAGAGTGCAATGTGCACCACCCGAAGGATGGCCATATTTGAAACTTGGACTTGGGGGGGGCAAGGGCAACATACGTAACCTAAACATCTGTACCCCCATAATATGCTGAAATAAAAAAAAAAGGGGCAAATTTGGACACAGAGACAGATATGAACACAGGGAGAATGGCATTGAACATGAAGGCTGAGATTGGGGTCATGCTTCTATAAGTCAAGGAACACCAAAGATTACCAGCAAAGCGCCAGAACTACAGGAAAGGCAGATTCTCCCTCACAGTCCTCAGAAGGAGCCAGCCTGATCAGACACCTCAATCTAGGACTTACTTCTACCCTCTGAAACTGCGAGACAATAAACTTCTGTTGATAAGGCCTCTCAGATTGTAATATGCTGTCACGGTGGTCCTAGGAAACTATTATGATGCTAAGTACAATAATTCTTTGTTGTCTTTATTCTGTCACTAAATTTTCCCATTTTTTACTCATTGTTCATATTTTTCTAGTCAATTTATTGATATTCTGTTATGTTATGTACAGTTCATTCTTTGCTATATGCTATTGATGGTTTTCCCACTTTGTTGCTCATATTTTAATTTTAAAAATATTATATTTTGCTACTCAAAATTTTCACATTTTTATTTAGTCAAATCTGTCAGTCTTTTCCTTTGTGGCTTCTTGGCTTTGTGTATCATGCTTAGAAATAGTTCCTCCACCTCAAAATTATTAAAATTATTTGTTTCATTGGCAAAGTGTCATTTATTAGGCCTGGCCTAATAAAATAGCCAAAGGAAGAAGAAAAAATAGAGGGAACAGAAAATTGTTTTCTACTTCTATTTCTTCCTAGAATGATCCAAGGCCAGTTGCATACCATCTGGGCATGGAAGAAGTTTAAAGCTTTACTTTCTCCAGTGAGTTCTTTGAAAACCTCTCAGTCCGTGGCTCCTGTGACCTGAGTGCTGGTTGCTGCTCCTTGTGCAAAGTCCAGGGGAACCCACAGTGCAGCCCAGGTTCTTCTGTGCCAATGTCCTGTCATGCCTTTCGTCTAGGCTGTCTTGTTGGATGGGGTCCCATTATCATTACTTACCGCTAGGTAACAAACCATATCCCAACAGGGCTTTGAACAGTAACAATCATTCACTTTGCTCATAAATCTGGGGGTTGGTTGGGCTCATTGAGGAGATTCTTCCTTGGAATCTCATACAGGCAGATGGCGGCAGTGGCATCATCATCTTGAAGGCATCTGGGTTTGGGCTGCTTGGGTCTCTCTGTCTGTTTTCTCCACGCTGTTTCTCCACAGGGCTATCTCAGAGTAACCAGACTTTGTGTTCAGAGGGAGAGAGGGAGAGACAGAGACTGAGAAAGGGAGAGAGAAAGAGGCCGACACTGTATTGCCTTTTATTATCTAGCCTCGAAAGCCATGCAGTGTCTCTTCCTCCACATCCTATGTGGTGGCAGTGAGACACTAAGGCCAGCCCATACTCAGGCAAAGGGGAATTAGACTCCACCTGCTCATGGGAGGTGTGTTGATGAATTTTCAGACATCTTTAAAAACTCCAACAGATAGGATCTGAGAAACCTCTAAATGGAACCCCTCTTCTGCGCACTATCGTACAGGGTCCATGGGAAACATGCTTGCGTTCCTCGCCCTGATCAACACTAGAGTGCAAGCCAGTCCCTCAGCAATAGTTCAGCAATAGCTCCTTTTCGCTTCTCCACCAGACTATGTCAATGGGCTCTCTCTTGACCTTGGACTTCCTGGTTGGGGCTTGGACTTGAGTCCTCCATGCCCTGCCCCCAAACATAGGAACACATATCAAATTCAAATGGTATTAACTGAGGGATACCATTTGAAGTAACTCTTACTGCACTTGACATGAGAGACAGGCATCCTCCTCATTTTCCTTAATTCTAACAATCAGAGCTTGGCTAAGAAAATTAAGATTCACTCAAAAGTGAATTAATAGCAACTAAAAATCAAGTTTTGAGGAAGATTTGTAGGCATGGTAAATATTTCCTTAATAAGATAACAATTTTTCTTAAGTCAAAACATGATAGATTTTTAAAACTTGGTGATCTGAGATGCTAAACAATGTGTTTAAGCTAAAGCTATAGGTCTCTTTCAGTTATTTATATTTATTAGTATAGTTTAAAGCTATATTTGGAATGCTTGCTCTTTGGACAAAGAACTCAGAAAAATTAAGTAATGTAACTAAAGTCATCTTATCAATCAGTGAAAGGATTAATCACAAGACCTAGATTTTCTCAGCTTCTAGTATCAAGACTCAACCTCTTGCAACCAAGATGTTTTTAGTGAAGTTTAGCCCAAGATCTGCCTCAATACTTTTTTGTTTTAATGAAGCAGAAAATAAAGAAAAAATTCCAGATCTTACTAGACCATACTCTGCATTTTCCAAACTTTATGATGCATTTGAGCAAAAGCCAGATTTTGACAAATAAATACTGCCAAGCAATATTATTTAATAAGTAGGGATTCACATGATGTGGTAGAATGTTATTTGCTTGAGGAGTTGCAAAGTGAGAAGCAAAGTGCTTTTGATGCAACCCAGGACATGGTGTTGAAAAGCTGCGTGTGGAGTTAAGTCAAGGTTGAAGGCAGTGTGGATTCACATGGCGAGTACAGTAACCAAGTCCCATGATCTATCACCTTTAGGTTTGTTATTTTTTGCCATGACAACTGCTTATCTTTGGGAGATGTTTTTGGATCCACAGCTGACACTCGAGGAAGTGGCTTTCCTTAACTGGCTTGACAAACAAAGACCAAATAAGAAAAGTCAGCAACAGAGCAAGAGACTTCATATGGAAGATGTTATGACGTTTATTATAACTGCTCTTTTCATGGTCACAACAAGTGATGTGAAAAAAAGACACTGAATGGAAAATACGGGTTATTCTGAACTCTGATATCCACCAAAAAGATGCAATTAATCAACCACAGACAGCTAATATGAGCCCTTTAGAGCTATTTACTAGCACTGTTACTGGCACAATAATTTAAAATCAGTAACGGGAAGATTGATGTGTTTGCCTCTAACCCTTGTGCTCCAGGCAAGTTAGACCAACTGAAGTCCCAATGCTGGATTACAGACTCTTCTATGCCACTCTGAGCCTGTGTGGCCATCTTCTTGTTCACTGATACAACCCTTGTCCCTTTCTTCTTCTTAGACCACCAAAGTGTCCCAGAGTTCTCGCTGAGCTCCCTAGAGCAAGGTTGGCAACCCCAGGGGCCAGGCAAGAAGCATAAACAAGCCAGGTGGCCCAGGGGCTGTGGACCACTGCAGGGCTCCAGCCCCAGCTGTTGGAAGCAGCAGCTGTACAGTTCTGGACAACTATTACCACACTGGAGTTCAAACTCATGTGTGCCAGATCTTCCAATTTTTAAGATAAACTAGAAATATAGAATTTAAAGGTTTTTGAATTTTTCTATCTGATTCCAGAAAGTTTTGACATTCTGGGAAGTACAAATAATGCACATCTGTGAGTCAAGTTTGGCTCAGAAGCTACCTCTTTATCCTCTCTGACCTTGAGGTTAGTACCAAAACTAGGAGAATCACACTCCTCCTGTCTGGGACCCTGGCTTTTCCCACTAGGCCCACAGTTCTGCCAACAGCGTCCAGAACTCAGATTGTTCCTTTTCAGGCTCATCCTCCCATTTGACTCTCTGTCTTGGTTAAGACTGATCAGGAGTTGGGTTGGGTGCTTCCTTATCCCCCAGTTCTGGGTAATTTATGTCTGCTCCTTGTTGATGTAGAGCCAACAGCATCCTTGAAGTCCCCAATAAGCCTGTTACAAACTGCCCTTGATCCTAGCCCTGTTCCCACAGCTCAACACTAGAATAGGACTTTCTTCAACAAAGAGGTACTCTGATTCAATGGTTTTCAAGCTAGTATCTGCATCAGAGTCATCCAAAGAGTAATTTAAAAATAGATTCCCTGGTTTCACCCTGGAGAATCAGACTTAGCCATATGGGTATGTCGTAGGGCAGCAGTTCTCAAATACGTTATTCTCACATCCCTTTTATCCGCTTAAAATTACTGGTCTCAAAGAGCTTGTATTTATGTGCATTATATGTATTGATATTTACCATATTAGGAATAAAAACTGAAAAAATTTAAGTGTACATTTATTAATTCATTTTAAAATGAACAAACTCATTGCACATTAATATAAATAACATTCCTGTGAATAATAAATGTATTTTCCAAATCAAAATTGATTGTTATGAGAAGACTAGCATTGCTTTACAATTTTGTAAGTCTCATCAATGTCTGGCTTAATAGAAGACATCTGGATTCTTCTGTCTGCTTTTGCATTCAATCCACTGTAACATGCTATTTTGGTTGAAGTGTATCACGAAAATTTGGGCTTCTACGAATTTGTAGTTGAAAAAGGAAGACATTTTAATAGCCTGTTCAGATAATTGTGGATATTCATCTTTGATACTACATTAAAACTCAATGAATGATAGTTTCTTACATGTTAATTGCAAAGTGAAATCTTGAATCCTATCAATGAATTCTTTGTATATAGTTACATTAAAATCCATTGGTCCTCTTACAAGTTTAATGGATCTTTTAAGCATCTTTTAAGCATGAATCTGTATCACATATTTGTCACTCAGAAAATATTTGCTCACAGATCTTATAAATGTTGACACATTTCATTACACCATATCCTCACATATCACGTGGCCTCTGGAAACCTCCACTGTATACTCTGTGAGAGAATGATAGTGATAAAATCAAATGAGGTCTTGATATTATTATCAAAATAGTTTTGACCTCCATGGGCTATCTGGTCCATAGAGCCCTTTCTAAGAACCATATAAATCTACATTCAACTTCAGGCCGTGCTATTAACTAGCTAAGTGACCTTCATTTTTCTAAGGTTCTCCATTTCTCTATGACTCAGTTTCCCAATTGTAAAACGGAAGTTTTGAACTTGAGTTAATGTATGTCAATGGGAGCACAATTAGCATTTCAGGCAGAAAAAGTTATTGTTACGAGGTACTGTCCCTCACATTATATGATATTTAATGTTCCTGCCCTTTTCCACTAAATACAAGTAGCACCACACCCCACCCTCAACCATTGTAAAAACCCAGAGCCCTTGAGAGAATTATCTGGGGAGTGATATTGCTTCCAGTTGAGACCTATTGGACTAAATGAATTTTAAGTTTATTTTCAATTCTGAAGCCAATTCTATTAAAAGATGGAAAAATTACCACTTTCAAAAATATGAAACATATTTTGAATTTCTTTGCAGGGTGTGTATGTGCGAATGCATGTACATCTATTTAGGTGTTGTAGATGTTCTTAAATATATTTGATTTGGACAAATGTTTGTGACTGTGTGGAAAGTAACAAAATTAGAAGAGTTGGGGTCGGGAAGGAAGAGAAAACAGAAATAGAAGAAAAAAATCTTCATATTCCCTGGACACATTTTTTGCAAGTTAAGGATTCTTGAAATCTTCAGTAGTTGGTAGTGTTTTGCACCTTCCCTTGTTCAGCTGACCAGAGATGTGGGAAGAAAGCACTAAGTCAGGGGTGGGGAACCTGCAGCCTTAAGGCCACATGCAGCCTTCTAGGTCCTGAAGTGTGGCCTTTTGATTGAATCCAAATTTTATAGAACAAATCCTTTTATTTTTACTAATACATTCTTGTTTGTCTTTTATATTTGTATTTTGTTTTTTAAATGAACATATTTAAAATACCAAAGAATAAATAAGTTTCAACAAAATTATCCACCCAGACTGACCAGCACAATTAGAACATTAGTCAGCCATAAGGGCTAAATTGACGGCTGCTACACTCGTGATTTAGTTCTAACTTCCCCTGCCCAACTGGTGCCACTAGCACACAAGGCTGGTTGGCGAGAGTTTATGGGGGTCGAGTACACCAGTCTTTTATCAGCTTTTGGTAACGGTGCACTATGTTTCTGTCTAACATGGAATTTGTGAATAGTTGCACAGCTCGACAGTACTTCTTAATTCTACTTAACAGCCCATCATGTCAAAGAAGACCAAGAGAACACTGAAGGAAGAAAATGGATTTTTTAATGAGCATCAGGAATTGCAATATTATCTTTTTTCTGCTAAAGAGAAGATGATTTGCTTGCTTTGTGATACTGCAATATCAACATTAAAGAAATTCAATGCTCGTCAGCATTATAACACTGATAAGGACCACAAATACTTTAAATTAGAGGAAGAGGCACAAAAGGTTGTATTT
The DNA here is from genome assembly GCF_000956105.1 of Propithecus coquereli. Lineage (NCBI taxonomy): Eukaryota > Metazoa > Chordata > Mammalia > Primates > Indriidae > Propithecus > Propithecus coquereli. The sequence continues at coordinate 4,257,089 of NW_012147986.1, forward strand.
GCAGAAATTTAAAAAGATGAAAAGCAAAAGCAAAGACAATTCTTTCAAGCAGCAATAAGACCTGGAAATAATGCCACTGAAGCAACTTGGAAAATAGCTTATATATGCAGGAAAAAGGGAAGCCATTCAGTGATGTAGAAATTATGAAAGAATGCATTGTTGAGGTTGTAGGATGCTTAGACCCAGATAATGTTTCAGAGTACAAACAACTGCCTCTTTCAAGGAGACCCATAACTGATCAGCAGCCTGAATTAGCCTTCAACTTAACAGAACAACTTTGTGCAATACTTCAAAAGGAAAATACATATTATTCAGTCGCTTTGGATGAATCAACTGATATTACTGACTCGGTGCAGGTTTTACACTTCATTTGGGGTCATAAAAGAAGATTTTCTTTGCTACAAAGACTTACTAGCTTTGGGCACTCTTGCGAACAGAATACGGGGAATAGATACCTTCGACAACTTTCAAGATAAATATTGTGAAGTTGGACTGAATTTGGTAAATTTAGTGAGCATATGTACAGTTGGTGCACCTTCTTCCATGACAGGAAAACATGAAGGGTTTATTACACAGATAAAAAAAAATATTAATAGATCCAGATGTTCTCATTTCTTTTCATTGTAGCTTGCATCAGCAAAATCTCTATGCTAAAGCTACTATTTTAAGTGACACTTTGCAATAAGTTGTAAGTATTGTCATTTTAACTATATTCATGCAAATGCAACATGGCATAGTCAGTTTTGTAATATACTAAAGTTGATGAGATATTCAGTGTGGATTTGCCATAACATTCTAAAGTGCATTGGCTCTCATAGGGACAGGTGTTAGTCAAAATTTTATCTCTGTGAGAACAGATAGTTAAATTTTATGAAGAACAGAATCAGCAATGTGAATTACTGACATTAGATTTCTATAGGAATGCAGCATTTCTGTGTGATATCATGTCAAATCAAAACAATTTGAATATTTTTTTGCAAGGTAAAACTAAGTCTATATGTGATATGTGGCAAAAAATCCAAGCATTTCAAAAAGACCTAACTTTTCTTCAAAACACTTCTTTTTCTTCAAAAGGAAATTTCAGATGAACATTTTCCCCAGTTAGCAAGGGTCATTGATGAGCAGGATGATAAATGCGAATCATTTGAAGAATGCACAGCTGTTATAGACCTATTAATTGGAGAATACAATGAAAGATTCACTGACTTTGAGAATCATGACATCACACTCAAATTAGCATTTCAGCCTCACCTGGTTGGTATCACCAAGGCATCTAAAGAATTACGATAGAATTGATTGAGCTCTCAGTAGATGACATTTTAAAATCATTGTTTGATGCTAAGAAAGATCCAATTGAAATATGGAAAAATGCAGTAGAATACCCACACCTTCGGCAACATGTTGGAAAAATGCTTTCTCGCTTTTCAACCACTTTTTGCTGTGAATATATTAATACATTCTCCTACCTAACCCAAATCAAGATGCCATTAAGGTCACAAATGACTGATACCCATCTAGAGGATCAACTGAAACTGTGGACCTCCATGCTGCAGGCAAATATTCAAATGCTTTCCAACAAAAAGCAGACACAACGTAGTCACTGAAATGTTAACTTTAAAATTAACAAATAGTTTTCATTTTTTGAAGTTATTAGTACATAGTAGTTAGATTTTTACAAAATAATACAGATTTTTAAGTATATCTTCTTGAAGTTTCCTAAGTGTAGCCTTATTGATTACAGCTAAATTTATGTCACCTTCCAACATGAAAATGTTCCCCACCCCTGCACTAAGGTCTCCTTAGCCCACCAAGCTTCGGAGAACTATAGATGGCCATGCACTTGTCCCTCAGTCAGCCCCGCCTCCTCCCTGCTCCTGATGGGGCAGTGTGGCTCAGTGGGTAAAACCCTGGATGCTGGAGCCAGCCTGTCTGGCTTTGAATTTCAGCTTTGAAACTTATGGCTGCGTTGCTTTGGAAAGTTACTTCACTTCTCTATGCCTGAGTTCCCTCATTTGCCAAGCAAAAAGAATAAAAGCATCAGCTTTACAGACTTATTTTGGGGATTAAATATGTTGACGCATTCAAAGTACTTGGAACAGTGTGTGTCATTGGGTAAGGCAGCAAAACATGTTAGCTAATAGCATTACTAAGGGAAGACAGGAAGCTTCACTGAAACCCTCGGCCACCTTTGATGTTATGTTCACCCTTCTCTGTGAGATTTTTCTATTTTTTTCTCATAAGACTGGGCATGGAGCTGATTTTATCTTTCTTTATGTGTACACATGAGTTGTTGGTTATAAAAGGGGGAGGCCTCATCTCATAACCCTGCCTGGCTTCAGCAAAGAGCTCTCGGGGAGCTCCCTGGTGTCTATTCCCAGTGAAGGCGAAGAAATTCCCCCAAGGCCAACAGAAGTGGCACACCAGAAATTCGGAGGGTTGGACCACACACGTTGTTAAATATGATTTGTCTGATACAGTCTCCTTTGGCAAGGAAAGTTCCACAGAAACAGGCCAAAATGAAATTCCCAAGATTTGTAATTTTCCAGTGACCGCTGAGAAGGAAATTCCAATTAAAAGTAAGAGACCATCCTTGACAAGACTTTTCCACAGTAAGCATTTGAAAAGCTTTTGAGGTGAATCTTGGAGGAGTGCTGCCTCTTCTGAATTTGGAGTTCACGCCAAAGTCATGTCTTCTTTCCTCTCCACCTCCAGAAAGAAAGAGTTGGCTTAACATTCGTGCATTCTGCTCCTTGCGGAACCTCCCCCTTAGCTCCAGAGGACTTTGGCTTTCACATAACTGGAGAAATGAGGGTGGTAGGAAGATAAGGCAGCAAAGGCACTTATTTCTTGGGTTAATTGTGAATCTATATGTGACTTGGCTTCCAGCTGACTTGCAGATGCTGGGGAAGAATTCTGACAGATGTGTATATTCCATCAGCACCGCAGAGATAAAGGAAGGGGACCTCATGGCAAAGCTTCTGTGTGTTTGTGAGTCTCTGAATAAACAGTCTCCAGTGGGCCTTCTTGGTTTCTCATTTTTCTTCCTAAGTGGTCCCGACACTTGCTCCTCTTTCCTCAAGATTCTACTAATGACCAATTTGAGGGTTTAATGGATAATTGGCAAGATAATTTTAGGGTCTCTTCCAAGCTGTAAGTGTACAAAACTGTACATTTGTAGGGCTGGAAATGGCTTCAGAAGTCATATATTTTTTAATAGTTCAACCCTCTTATTTTCCACATGGAGGCTGAAGCTAGAGAGGCTAAATGAACTTCTGAGATCAGAAAGTGCTTTCAGTGCAGGATTGAGTTGAGAACTCCCAAACCATAACCCTTTCCACTACTTACTCCAGGGTTCTTGAAATTGGGGTCCATGTGCTCCCCTGGATTGGCCATATGCACAAGGTGCACGAAAGTTACAGGATACAACTTGAGGCATCTTCCTAGAGCTTCAGTTTTACACTAAGGCTGGCGGCACTAAACAATTTTCATATCGCCCAGGCTGCTGTATCCCCAGCTCCTAGAACAGTGCCTGGCATAGCAGGTAATCAATAAATATTTGTTGAATGTAGGAATACATGAGTGTTAAAACTAAAATGTGCTATTTCATCAAAGACTTCAGTTTGCAATTGGCTTTTCTGCCATTAGAGATGTATCAGCAGAAATATTTGAAAAAACCATGGTGGTGCTAAAACCAAGGATCTCTAAGAAGCAGTTACACTGTGGTCACATGAAAATCTTTCTAAGGTCCAGTGTATTTTGAAGTAGGATGAGTAAGGAAATTGGATCTTTTGTTTCTCTCTCTGAAACACAATTCCCATTCCTCCCCTTCTCACCTATTGTGGGTATTCCCTGCAGAATCTTTTCTTATCCGTTCTTATCACTTCCCCAGGGCAGGCTTCCCTGAACCCCTGGGGAAGTGATAAGGTTAAGGCTTCGAGGTCTATGCTCCACTGGACCCTGCCCTTCTTTGTAACATTCAACACTCTGCGTTAATGTCTGTCTTCCCAGACGGACTACAAACTGCCTTCTGGAGGCTTGGCCCATGTTGGTCTCCCTCATTGTCTGATTGCCCTATTGCTTTGGCCAGGACCTGGAACATGGTTTGTACTCAATACATAGCATTTAATTGAAACAATTTAATTTCCTGAGCTAATCATAGTACCGATCGGAGCTACCTGGCTGATTGTGCTGTATTCTGTAAACAGTGGTGCTCAGCCTGCAGGAACACGAGCGGCTCACTTCCCACCAGTTACTAGAAAGTATCTTGGCTACCCTGCTTCCCGGAGCTGAAATGGCTACATGTCACTGACTCTTCCGATCCAGAGGTGACTTGCTGTGACTCAGGGTATTTGTCCATCTTCTTCCACCAGGGTCACTGGTTCCCAGAGTTGCCCTATTTCCTTGTTGAGAGCTAGAGGGAAGAAGTCCCTTAAGGATGTTGATAAAAAGGCCTGGTTTGAGGGAGTATAAGTGCTTGAGATGGGAGAGGATAGTTCAAGAGGTAGTTTCAGAGATAGGATTGCCTGAGTTTGGTGAGGAAATGGATGTGATAGGAACAGGGAGCAGGGCGTAGAGAACACTAGATGATTCAGTGTTTTCTAGCCCGGGTGGCTGGTGGAACGGCCACATGATGACTAACTAAGAATGGGGAAGGAGGGGAGGATGGCTGAAGGGGAAAAGCAAGGGTTTCAGTGTGAAGACACTGAGCATGAGCTGCCCACCCCTGTGGTGCCTGTGCCCGGCAGGTAGAACTATGAATGTGGAGGTGGGAGAAAAGTCACAGATGAAGACCCGAATGGGAAACTGGAAGGTGGCCCTGGTCTGCTAGTCACCACCAGAAGGCTGTCCTGTCTGCAGTCAACTACCTGTCTCTACCCAAGCCCCTGAGGTAGAGACCCCTACGGAATCCACTCTCTCAGTAAGTGGCCACTGTCCCTGTGGCCTCTGGGTCGGCACGACAAAGTGGCAGCGGCTGTGGCAGCCTCAGTGGGAGACGTGGGTGAGGGCACTGGAATTGTGCAGCTCCAGTGGCAGATTCACCCCCGAGCGTCCCAGAGGAGGCAGGAGTTCCAGCACCGTGAGTCGTGGCTGGGCTGGGGATGCTTCGGGAGATAGAACACATCAGTGAAAATGTGAAGGAAATACGTGGGGATTTGAAAATCTTGCTAAATATAGAAACTTGTGAACAATTTTATAGAAATACAGATGTCAAACAAGGTAGACTGTGACGTGTGGCACAGGCGGACAGGAATAGGTTTATTCTGCCCTCATTTCATAAGGGATTCCAGTTGGTCCATCCCTCTGGACACTCAGCCGGGGTTCTATCTTCCTAGCTCTCTCTTTCTCACTCTTGCTGACTGTACCAGTTCTTGGACTTAAAAAGGCACCAGGTCCTTTGACCATTCCCTTCATTTTGGCCTAATTTACCAGCCCCTCCAAGTTCCACTCCCTTGTCTATCTGCCATGGACCTACCATCCATCAGTCCATCCACTCTCGGGCTTGTATTCTCAAGTCTCCTCGTCTCCTTGTCCTTTCAGCTCACCCACAAGCCAAGGCTCCAAACCTGGATTTACATTACTTCCTGCTTTCTTCACTCCTGTTCTTGGACTGCTTTGGGAAAACCATGCAGCCAAGAGATTGATGCAGACTCTCTGTAGTATCACAGTCTCCAGACCACAAGACTGTCCAAAAATCCTTTCGAGTGTCACCAGCCATCTCCAAGTTCTATTTGGTTAAAGAATGTTCCCAAATCCCTAACTCTCCTTCCATGCTCTGGGCCCCATGTCCTGCCTGTGGATCTCATCCACCACTGCAGCTTCACCCATAAAAATTATGTAGCATAAACAAAGAAGAAACTATTAAAAAAGATTTGAGGAAGGCAAGTGACCTTGCCTTTAAGGCTGGTCAGTGGGGAAGGAGTGTCTGCGTTGCTTAGAGCACAGGTGCATACACCTAAGAGTGAACTTGGAATAGCTACACATAAGACTCCAGGCTGCTACAGCAAGGGGTGATGAGACAGGATCAAAAATGATTAAGATAAAAATAAAAAATAGTAGCTCACACTTACTAAGCCCTTACTAAGTGCCAGGCAGTGTTCCAAGGGTGTCACCTCATCTAATCTTCATGACAACATCATGAAGTGGGTAAAAACAGATCTCTGTTTATTCATGCTTCTTTGCTAAGAGAACCCCAATTTAGTCCACTCCCTAAACTGGCGTGGCTCATGACCGATCTGAGCAGACCACAGTGTTTCGCCCGCTTTGCCCGGTACGCGCATCCTCAGCTGCTTTCCCAGCAAGGGTGGCCCCGTGCCTGTGTTCCGAGCAACGGGAAGCCAGGTCAAGTTTCCTGGGGCTGCTTCCTTTTCCAGATGAAAGGACAGTGCCTCAGCAGGAGAAAGGCATTTGCCCCCTACTCCTTGACTTTGAATGTGGTCAAGTGGCCTGGAGCTGAAGGAGTCATCTTAGAAATGTGAGGTGACCAGCATGAGACCAGCCACAAGGCTGACAAGGTGCAGGCGGGGAAGCCAGGGAAGAGCCCAAACCTGTTAGATGATGTGGAGCTGCCCTGTCACATCTGTACCCCTCTCTCTAGGCCTCTCATTAGGAGAGAGAATTACCTGTCTTCATTGTCCAGGTCTCTCTTGGCTGAGTGTGCTATTATTTGCGAGCACTCTTAACTGAATCAGGTCATTACCATCATTAGTCCACTTTGGGGGAAGAAACTAAGACTGGAAGAAGGCAGGTGACTTTGCCTTTAAGACTGGGGAAGGAATCTCACTTCAAGGGCCTGCTTTCTGGGTTCTCTCTGGACTGCTGGGTTACTAGTCTTCTGTGATGCAAAGTTGGATGAGGGGCAAAGAAAGAGAACCAGATAAAAGGGAGCTACTAGGATAGGACAAAGTGAGAGAAGTTAGACGGAGAAGCTGAGGAAGAGATGGCAAAGAGAAGTGGTTGGAAAATGAAGGTTAAACACGTGGATCTGCAGATCCTCTAGGGTGAGGGTGGAGAAAGCGATTTTGCGACTCCAGTGAGGGCAGAATGTAAAAGATTGGAGGTAGGAAAAGTTACTGCTGGGAGGTGTTTCAAAAGATAGAATTAAAATACAAGAATTCCTCTCTTTAAAAAAAAGTTCTGATTTCTCCACTCTGTCTTCAATACTATACAGAGACGAGAGAAGTACAGAGTGGCCGACGTGGGCTCAGAACTATTGACTAGGTCCAAAGTTCCCAAACCTTCTCAGTTCACAGTGTCTTTAGTTTCCTAGTAAGCCTTTCCTGGTGCTCCTGGGACAAAAGAAATACCTAACTGTGCCTTTTGTTTAGTAAAGTCCAAGCAATTTAGTAAGCATTTATGTCTTAATAGCTTAGTAGCTGTTAGGAAAAAAAATACACATAAATTGAAAGAAAGCCAATACTAATTTTTATTTAATTTGTAAATAAACCACAATTACTGATGGAATATGTGCTTTTGTTGGGTACTGCATGGTTTCTCAAACCTGGAAATCAGATGGGACTCTGCCACCCTCATTTGCTGTTCCACACTGACTTTTGTGCTACAGCATTTTGCTACAGCAACAACCAAAAGCCCAGCTTCAAAAGACTTGATGTAATTGAAAGGAATCAGGCAAACTAATGTTGAAGCTCTGAACTACCTCAAGCTTATAGTCACCTCTGGCTTCCAGGATATTAAAGATCACTGTGTTTTCCTCAAAAACATAAATTATCACGGTGCCCTTGTGAGTGTGCTTTAATTTCTGGTGTGGGGTGCCTCGGCACACAGTTTGGAAACCACCAGACTAGTCAATTACTGCGTGCCAAGAACTCTGCAAAGCATGGGGTCTAATGCAGTGAAGCAGACAGACACCATCTGTGCTCCAGGAGCCTTACGGGTTAGTGGATGAGACCAACATTAATAAAATAATCTTACCAATAAATGCATTATCACAAACTATGATAAATGCAGTGAAGTTAAGCCACGGTGTTGCCAGATGGGTCTTGTTCTCAGGCCTGAGGGAAGAATCTATCCTCATTTCGTTCTCAGCAGGTATTTCCTTTGGCAGAAGCAAACATCCAATTGTACTCAGCATCACCCTCCCTAAAATAATGACTTGGATGGGAAAAAAACTGTCATGTACAGAATTGTCAAATTAAAAATAACAACGTTCATCTTAATGAGGTAGATCTGGCTGGGGAGGAGGATGCCCATATCCTATATAAGCTTCCTCTCGTTCCCCCTGGATTTCAGGGAAGATATTTAGAGGGGGCTCTCCAAGAAAGAGCACTTCATTGTTTCAACAAGGCTTTTGCTACAAATCCTGGGAGTAAGGTCAGGCTGAGCCCCTGGGTCCTTTAGGATGGGTGCCTTTTGTCCATGTCCAAGGCAGACTGAAGCCTGCAATCAAGAAGTGAGCTGTCTGGCCTCCTGGGCCCCAGCCTTCATCTCTAGATCCCTGTTTTTCAAACTCACAATGTTTAAGGGATTGAAGAGATGGGGGAAGGCTCCAGGCTTCTTTTGCCAAACTAGCTGCGTGGAATAAGAGGACTCCCAAAAGATAACATTGTAGGGGAGAGGTTTTTTTTTGTTTTGTTTTGTTTTTATGTCTTTATTTATTTCAGGATATTATGGGGGTACAAACATTTTGGTTACATGTTATGACTTTGCTACACCCAAACCATGATTTGGAGTGTGCCTTTTCCCCCCCGCTACAACACTCACCGTGTCCATTAGTTGTGAGTTTACCCACTCCCAACCCCCTAATCCCTGGAGACTATTACTACCATGTAAGCACCATAGTGTTGATCAGTAAGTGCCAATTTGATGGCGAGTACATGTGGAGCCCATTCTTCTGTTCTTGTGATACCTCACTTTGGAGGACGGGCTCAAGCTCTATCCAGGAAAATATAAGAGGTGCCAGATCACTGTCGTTTCTTTATAATTGAGTAATCCATTGTATACATATACCATATTTTAATAATCCACTCATGAATTGACGGGCACTTGGGTTGTTTCCGCATCCTTGCAATAGTGAATTGTGCTGCCATAAACATTCGGGTGCAGATGTCTTTATTATAGAATGTCTTTTGCTTTTTTGGGTACATGCCTAATAGTGCTATTGCTGGGTCGAATGGTATTTCTATTTTTAGCTCTTTGAGATATCTCCAAATTCTTTTCCACAGAGTTGCACTAATTTGCAGTCTCACCAGCAGTATAAGAGTGTTCCTGTGTCTCCACATCCTTGCCAGCATACGTTGTTTTGGGATTTTTTGATAGAGGCTAATCTCACTGGGGTTAGGTGATATCTCATTGTGGTTTTGATTTGCATTTAAATTTTGACTCATCCTCTTCCTCCTAGCTCCAGGCCCCATCAAAATATCCTCACCCTCTATTCTAGCCCATCCTTGGGCTGATGGAGAGGCATGAACCTAGAGTGCCCACTAGTGGCAGGAGTGGGCCACCAACATTTCTCAGCTTTTCTTCTCTTACATTGGGTTTAATAGCCTGTGGGCTACCAGAAACATCCAAAAATGCCCTCTCCACCTTTATGGGGACATTTCTCCAAACACTGGCAGTTTTCTGTGGACTTTTGGGGAGCAGTGAATGCCTCTAGGCCTTTAGAAAGGTCTCTTCATTGTTGACCCCAAAAGCCTCAGTCAGTAGAAGGGACGTTTAAAGTTAGCGCATTCCTACCACCTTCTTTCCTCTTCCCCCTCCTACTTTCTTTTTCTGAGGATTGTTCAGAATCAAATGATGTAATTTTTACACACACACACACACACACACACACACACACACACATAGTTATACTATCCCTCTCTCCCACCATCAGGGAGACAGGTAAGGCAGCTGGGGAGGTCCGGAGTGAGTGACTTAGAACAGCTCTACCCCAGGGGTGAAGATGGTGTTTGAGATTGGGGGAGCCCAACATGAAAGGGGGAGGGAGGCCACTCAGCCTGCCTAGTGTAGGTGGCAGATCCACCTCAAGCCCACGTGCAAGGGGCCCCTGTACTACCTTGAGGTCCAGTCCAGGTCCCTGAAGGATCATACTAGTTCGGGGCAGAATATTTACAGTAATGAAGAGCGTGGTTGTCCAGCATATGCCTACAAACCTGTCACAGTAAGAGCTGGGTGAGTGTCGAATCAGGCATTCAGGGTTCCTGGGTCAGGCTACATATGCCTCATCACACCAAACTAATAAAAATATTATTAATACAAGTAGCTTAATAAAAAATCTCATAATCAAAAATGCTGAATATTACAATTAAAAGCCAGGCTTCCTGACCGCCATCCAGGGCCTTTCTCATGACATCTGTGGGTCAGCAAGACATTAGAGTTCTGATCTTATTCTTCTCCTGTGGGAAAAGATTTAAAACAAAATGAAACAACAACCTGTGGTTTTACTTATGAAGATATTAAGACTTTTCCTGATGTGCAGAGGAAATTCTAAAAGATGGGGGTCCCTCTTCTTTGGAGAACTAACAGTACTAAAATGGTTACCAAGTATCATGAGCCAAATTGCATCCCTCCAGATGTTGATGTCCAAACCCCAACCTCAGAATGTGACTGTATTTGGACACGGAGCCTTTGAAGAGGTAATTAAGGTAAAAGGTCATTGTCTCATTAGTGGCCTGAATCCGGTATGGCTGGTATCCTTATAAAGAAGGGATCAGGAGTCAGATGAACACAGAGGGAAGACCAGGTGAAGACACAAGAAGTAGGCCGGCTACGAGCCGAGGAGAGAGGCCTCAGAAGAAAGCAATCCTGCCCACACCTTGATCTTGGACTTCTAACCTTCAGAATTGTGAGAAAATAACTTTCTGTTGCTTAAGCCACCCAGTCTATGACGCTTTGTTATGGCAGCCCTAGAAAACTAATACACCAATGTTGGGAGTTTTTATGACAATTTTAATGATGATGCAGAATTTAAAATGATCCCATGAAAGAGAGTAGAACTGGGATTCCAATTCAGGTAATTCTTCCTCCACAGTCTCTATGGAAATGGCAGATATTAATTGTTCACCACCTTGGACTGTTTTGAAACAATGGCTTTCAAAAGGCTTTTAAAGAACACTTTGGAGGAAAATTGTGTTTTTTTTAGGAAGACTGCTTTCTAAACGCTTTAGGGTCACTCCACCTGTATGTCCTGGCACACTAGGCTTCTGGCTGAAGGCGTAAGTCTGGCTTCTGCATCTCTTCCAGGTGTTTTCTCTGCACCAAGTGCTCTGGTGTGAGCATGGGCCCTGAAAAGCAAAATGGAGGGTGCAGGACTTCAAGCTGCCGCAGGCCTGTCAGTGCTGCACCGGAAGCTCATCATGTGCACGTTGGGTCAAGGACCCGAAACTTCCCACCATGGCTTTATGTGCAGCCACAGCCCATTTTCTCAGGCTGCGTGAGAGGCCCAGATGCTCTCACTGTGGCACGGGCCCTCATACTTGGGCCCCATATACGCAGAGGAGCTGGGAAGAATCTGTGCCCTGCCGGGAGATGACTGCCTGGTGGCAGGTCTCACCGTGAGAGCAGCACGCCAATGGGGAAATGGAGTGGAAAGCCTGCTTTCAGGGCAACTCCACACTGCAGGGGTTGGGAAGTGCAATACACCCAAACCCTCCTGCCCACAGCAAACACGGGTGCAGGACAGTCCTTTCAAACATACTGGCCTATTTTGTCCTAAAGACCGTCTTGTGCAGGAGTAGGTCAGGTTTCACTTTTACCCCAGCTTTACAGGCGAGGACAGTGGTGTCTCACAGCATGACCGTGACTGACACACTGCTGGTCAGATAATGGCACAAAAATGTGCACAGAAGAGACACCCTGTGAAGCAGCTGGTGCTGGCTCCTGCTACAGCATTGTCATGGCATTTGTCCTGGACCTCTAAGGGAAGAAAGGAAAGCCTGGGCCAAGGGACATGCTGAGCTAACAGGGCAGCTCCCGCGGGGACAAAGGGTGCAGCAGATGTGCATGTGGTCGGGGCACAGGTCCCACAAATGGGCCCTGGACTGATCATTCTCTAAGAACTCACCATACCCAGTGAAGGTGTCTGAGCGTGTGCTGTTGGCAGGCGAAGGTTTATGAGCAGAGAGTAGTGTGATAGTTCTATTACACGTATAGTACATTTTGAAGTAGACTAATAATTAAAAAGTTGGAGCAGTTCTTCCGAAGTAACGCCCGTGTTTAACTTAATCAACATCACCCACCACCTAGACTGGAGAAAGGAAGTTGTTTTAGAATTGGAAGTCTGTACTTCTAAATTTGCAGCCTACTGGTTCTCTGCATTACTAAATCTTTTTGATGTTGACTTTTTTATCTACAAAAAAATCTTATTTACTAAGTAATCATCATCATCATCATCGTTGTCATGGCTCCATTTACCAATCAAGAGCTATCTTAAGATCTGCTTTCTTGGAAAATGTCTGGAGAGCTAAGAATCCCCTAATCCCCTCTTGTCTCTGAGTTTTTACCTAGTTACTATTAATAACTGTGGCGTGTCTGAAATTCTTCATTCTTGGTGTGCTACACTGTCATTGCTGCTCTACTGGGACATCTATGAGAGAGTCATCCAGCCGCCTGCAGGGCTCCTGGGTGTGAACTGAAAACTGCTCCCCCTGGGCCGATGTAGCCCTGCAGGCACTGGCTTAGCCAGCTGACTGCTCCTCCGGGCGAGCCGTCAGGGTGCATGGTGTGGAGAGGGCAGTGCAGGCTGGCCTGGAATGGCCTCCTGTCTAGTGGTACAACTGTACCTGGCACACAGAGGCCCTCATCCCTGTGGGGTTCTGAATGGCATGCTCCCTCTGCCTTCAGTCTCTCTCTGACCCTCTCTGTGGGGTTTCTAACCTCTGGGCCACCCTACCTCACTGCGGGCTGTGCCCTTCAGTTGGGTGCTCTGGGAAGTGCCTCTGCCTTGCCTGGTCTTCTTTCTTTTCCTATCAGGTATGAACTTCAATTATGCTCTTGTCTCTCTCCTCATTTCACTGTGGTTTCCAGTAAATCTCTATGTTTCAAGTTGGCTGAGCTTGGCTATTCATATGTGAAAACACATTAATTTGCCAAAAAGCCAGATGAGCAAGAAAGTCACCCAATTCCTGGAGATTTTTTTGAAGTTTTAACTTTGCCCTAAATCTGCCCTAGCTCCATTCCCAACCCCAGAATCTGTCAGAAAAATGTTTTCCTCTGGGTGCAGGATAGTTTGCAGAGTCACTGCATTATCAAAGCAAAAGCAGAAGCAAGTTACTTTGCTGTGAAAAGGGAATATAGTATCTAGCCTTGGGGGTTTTTGTAGGGTTAACTCAGTTCATACAAATAAAGTGCTTAGAAGAGTCAGCTCCCAATATATGTTAGTGATTATTATTATTAATATTATAATAATTATTACTTTTAATTTCAAATATGGATTTAAATTCTATAAATCAAACTGCACACCAGATGAAAAAATAAAAATAACAATTTAAATGGAGATGCCAGGAAAAGAAAATACCCATCACTAGGACCGACTCAGTGGTCCATACTCTTGGTCTCATCATTTACCTTGCTTTATAGTTATACATCAGTGACCAGCATGTACATAGAGCTATAAATTATGGTCCTTTTAAGCAATTCTTGTTGATTTTCAAGGGTAATTTTGACAACAGGGCATTTTTCATCTTACAGACTTAAGAATCAGGCTACAAATATGACGTGGCTGCCCTGCCTTTCAATGTTTAAGGGGGTGCAGGACTTCACAAACTTATTTGAGCATGGAATCCATTGTTTGAAGAGTATACTATGTAAAGAAAAGCTTTCCGAGGACAAGCTTTGGGAAAGACTTCTATAAGGAATACAAGAAGATTATCAGAGATCAGAAAATCTCACGCTAGATACATGCTGTCATTACCAAAAACACGTATGGAGGGTCTCTCCCCAGTCAGACAGGAGCCAAGGCAACTGACTCTCCTTGCAAGCACGGGAGAAGCCGTAGCCCCGCACACGCAGACTTCCGTGATTGTCAGAGACCCACGTGTGGGTATACTGACATCTCAGCTCTTGACTGTTTAGATATGCCGTGCAAAAACCCTCACTGGAGAAATGAAAAGCCTGAGGCTTTCTAAATGATGCCAGGTTTAACTGACAATTTTCTACAAAGAATAAATACATCAATTTCATCGAACTGACCAAACTGGTTAGTGGCTCTAATAGAGGAAATACTATCAAATATGTAGGAACACTATGTGTCATCCTCCTCTGTTCAAATGTGGGCTAGTTATTATTTTTATGGTCATTACTCAGACACAGGCCGAATGTTTCCTTTGGCACTCAAGCCATTGTGATCGGGTGATCCAGTGATAGATTCAAGTAGGTGTTTCAATGCTCGCTTCTGTCACTTATTATATTTTCTTAGTTCTAAGTAGCCATTAATTTGTAAGATGTTCCACTTTAAATGCACCAATTAATTATAAAATACATACTGAATTTCAAAAGTAAATGAAAAAATAAAATAAAAAAAATAGTCTCTTAGAAATAGGGCACTCAGCATGAACCTGGGTAAATTATTTAACCTCTCTAAGCCTCAGTTTCCCTATCTGTAAAATGGGGATGATACTATCAATTATCTCATAGTTTTCTGTGAGAATTAATTAAGAAATTGCAGGTAAAGAAGAGAACACCATGCTTAAGGAATAGAAAGTGCTTAATAATTAAATTATGTTAAAAAATGTCTACTCAAGGCAGAACAGTAAAAATAAATAAAATAAAATAAATAAAAATGGGTTTAGTCAAGTGTAGCTTTTCCAGAATGCCTTTAACTGCAGGAGGAAGAATCAGTGTTGTAACATTTTGCTCTTCCTTGGTGCAATCTATTTGTGCTAAGTAAAAATAACATTGGCAACACAACTACGCAGGTTAGGTGTGTATAGGGATCAACTATGTCAAGATTGGCACGGCAACTGCTGGATATCATATGGTTTTCATGTATTTCATTTCTCCAATAACCCTCGAATTCTTGGGAGTTGTGTTCTAATGTATCTGAATGTAATCTGAAATGTATTCTAATACTTTCGAAAGAGTAACAGATACACACAGGAGTGACTATCACTGAGTAAATAAGGGGCATGAATAGCAAGCCAAACCATTGATGTGCACACAATTAGCCCAATGCTCTGACATCCCACATGAGAAACTTGAAGGTGATAGCTGGAATTCTGAGGGTATTAGTTTTGGTTAATAACCAGCATTTCAATAGGTGAGTACACTCAGTATTACAGAGTATGGTGTTGGCTTTTTTGTGATTGGGATTGGTTGTTCACTGAAGTTAACATCTAGCCCTAAAATAGACAGAGTGCCTAATCCTGATCACCTGCTTCCTGGTGATCCAGTTCAAGTTCCCACAGACTGTGTCTGTGTCTATCCCCAGGCCAGCTGGGCCACCTGCTCACCCAGCTCTTTCCCTGAAAGGGGACTGACAGGCAAACCGCTGCCCTCTTTTGCAGGCAGGGAAGGAGTGACTTCTATGAGAAATAGCGCTTTATATCCTCACCCAAAAGTCAGCAATGATAAAACGCAAGCAGCGGAGGGCAAGTCCTTGTCAGTGCATCCTTAGATGGGCCTTGTTTCCAAGCCGTCACGTGGCGACTCTTCCTCTGCTGGCTGACCCACCAGAAGTGCTTTGGAAACAGGCGGACCATGTGAAACAGGCTGAAGATACTCCGATGCCCTCTGCTCAGAAGCTGCAAGCCCCCAGTCAGGACGGGCGGTCTTAGGCTATCAACTCCCACAGAGCCAGAGCCTGTATTTAACTTACGACACATCTTAAGATGAGGAAGGGATGGGGAACGCGTGACTCTCTTGCTGCCCACCAACACCAGGCTCTTCATGCAGAGTCCTTTATGTAGACTCTCTCTTAAGGTCTCCGTGGCAGAACATCCTTCAGACTTCCCCAGCATGCCCCGCTTGAGAACCGGAGATTCTAAGGACACCTCAGTCTCTGCAGAGTTTTTCCCAAGAGGTCTTTTGAGGGTGGAGCTGATGACATGGGACCCTGAATTGACTCCAGACAAGGACCTGGAGATATGTGGCCTGCCAGCCACCCCAGGGCAAGCAGGGGGTGTAACCTGGTGCCGTGGGGAAGGCATCTGCCTGTAGATCTTTCTCCACCTTGATGATGAGCTGGAAAAGGCACAATTAGTGCTTCTTACCTGAACCCCCACAAGGCTTCTCTATTTACAAAAAAAAAAAGTTCTTGGAAATTTTGTTTTAGTCCATCTCTACTGAGTGGCCCTTTTCTGTTCCTTGCACTCCTTCCCTGTGTGAGGGCGAGGCCAACATAGCCTTGGACAAGCAGTACAGATGCACTTCAGGGCCGGACTCTGCTGCATCGAGACCTCAGCAAAATAGGTTTGGCTGTGATCAGAAAGGAGTTGATTCGAGATTTAACGGAGATGACAGGTACAAAATGCTTAGCAGAGTGTCTGCCAGAAAATAAATGGTCTTTGTTGCTTAGTAATGGTAGTTATTGTTATGATGTTGGTACTGATACTGATCAAAGATCCAGGATAAGATTTAACGCTGTGGGCCTCGGCCACTGGGAGGACCAAGAAAGGGGAGAGGAGAGAGCAGAAGGGAAGTCGAAGTACCAACTTTGACCAGGTGTCAGGTGTGCCTGGGGGCAGACCGTTCTCCATCCTGCTATCTGAATCCCTTTTGCCCCTTTTAGGGCCTGATCTCTGTCCCCTCATCCCATCTCGGGTGGCCATGGCCTCGCACTGCACTGTTCCTTGGTGACATTCACACTCTTGGTCTATCCCTCCACCCACAACACAACTTGCCCGCCAGGCTCTCATTCCCTCATTACGCAGCTCTCTGCTAGGAATCAGATAACTAATGAAAAGATGCTATTAATGCTTAATGGAGGCTTATGGTTGTTTCCCAAAAATATCACATTTGTAGTTAATATTCCAAAGGTTCCTGGTAGGGATTTCTCAATCTAATACAGGTCTGAATAGGAGATGGTTTTAATCAGAGCTATTCTGAGGACTCTTTTAATAAAATCAGGCCCTCGAGTACTTTTACCTTCTTTGCCTATGTGTAGAGTCAACCCTTAAAGCAAGTAAAGAGTATTCCCAAATATTAAGGAAGTCTCAAAATCCCTGGATTTGTTCATGACTAAGCTACAGTTATACTGAGAATTTTTGGAACATCTTTGGGCTTACTTTTCTCCATCTGTGAAATGGGTATATAACGTAAATTCATTCACTATCTGTTAAGCATGCCTTGTCCTAAATGAAACAACACATGATAAACCAGCATGTGCAAAGGGCCAGAGAATGTAGCTGTGTTGACTGGAGACAGGAAATGGAAGCAGGTAGAATTAATATTATCCTTAGTCATTACTGAAGCCAAACTTAGCAGTTCTGGAATTGTTTAACGAGCCCAGTGGCATATTAGAATCAGCTGGGAATTTTTCTTTTATATACTGATTCTTAGGCCTTAACCCCAAATATTCTGATTCAGTTGACATGGAGTAAGATCTGAGCATCATAATTTTCTTAACAGCTCCTAAGGTAATTCCTTTGTGCTGCCAAGACTTAGAGCCACTGTCTTAGAAAAGCATCAGCAATATAAGGCAGGTGAAAATGGCATCATATTAGGTAGGTCTTGAGCTCTGTATTCCGGAAGCACTCGGCAACTGACATTCAATGGGTTTCATACCATGGTTACAGCTTTGGGGAAAGAATCCTTGAAAAGAAGCCAAGAATCATAAGAATCATGGAATGGTAGGTTAAAGGAGCCCTCAAAAGCCACTCCTTTAAACCTCTTCCTCATTGCTGTATGAGCACTGGCCATTGAGTATATGTGTCTGGGCCTCAGTTTCCCTGTCCATTAAACGAACTATTTGGATTAGATATATTCAAGAGTGGCTTCCAGTTCTGTTATTCTATGAGACTAAGAGAATTGTCCAGTATCAGAAGAAATAGAAGTTACAGTTACACATGTATGTTGAGATTCTCCGTTCATTCATTCCTGTCTGAAGTTGTCCTGGGAAGTCTTCTGAGCCACAGGTCCTTGGGCTCCAGCCTCTGCACTGCTGTCCAAACGCCAGCCTGGGTTCTCGAGTGGCAGCTGGAGCTCCATTCTTGTGGCCTCCCTCCTCCCAGCTTTCTCCAGCAGGGTAAAGGCCTTCAGGTGATTCTTGTAAATGCAGCCCATTTTAATTGCAGGAGCAGCCTCCAAGTTCTCTCAGCTCCCTGGCAAGCACGTGGCCTAACCACTGCTGGTATCTGCAAAGGAAGTGGTGGAATGTGGAAGTTTACAGGACGTTAGCGTACACTCATCTTCCGGCCCCAAGCCCGTGGAGCTCAGCCAGCGGTCGCTATGCCAGTGTGCTCCTTTTCCTCCCCTTCTCAGCAGACTTGGGCAGCCTCTGAACTCTACTTCATGCTTTTCTGAGGGGATGGGCCTCTGAGCAGAGCTTAAGGAAGTTGGATAGAACAACAATAAATATTTATTGCTTACATCCTATGTGGTAGTCCCTGTCCTAGGAATGCCACACTTGGTCTCTCCAGGCCACAGACTTTGACCAAAATCCACTAGAAGGGATCATCCCAGCCAGGCCCCTAGTACAAATTGTCCTATCTGGTGCACAAACTTATCGGAAAACCATCCATCTGCCTCAAACTTAAGAGCGCGCTGATACATGCTAGGCTTGAGGCTGTGAGGGCAAAGGAGCTTGGTAGGGAAGAGGGCAAAGGGTTTTGAAGTGCACACGGCAGACCTTTTTGGGTTCTCAGCCTGTGAGGGATAGAAGAGGGAGTGAGGGAGAGGTGGGGGTGGGGGTGTGGCAGGGAAAGGGCAGATTTAGTAGAGTCCTGTCCATGGATGGGAGCTCCAGGGTCCAACAGCACACCTGACAGGTCAGTCTCCAGGTACTGCCTTCCAGAAACTGGCCCCTTGGTCCAGGTGAAGCCTGGAGCTACCCTGCCATGCATTTCATGCATGCCCCTTGGGGGCATTGAGGATAGTAGCATCAGACCCCAGATCCTCTTCCCTAGCCTTCCGTTGGACTCATGAGGATGGAGGGTCCTAGAACAACTCTGTTTCTTGTGTTCTTCTTGTATACAGGGTGGCACCAGGACTAAGCAGTAGCAGTTTAAGCAAGCCAGACCCTTCTCTTGATTGTGAAGAGGAACAGACACTCCCAGGCTGCCGAGTGCT
Source organism: Propithecus coquereli (assembly GCF_000956105.1). Taxonomy (NCBI): domain Eukaryota; kingdom Metazoa; phylum Chordata; class Mammalia; order Primates; family Indriidae; genus Propithecus; species Propithecus coquereli. The sequence goes on from NW_012147986.1 coordinate 4,276,268, forward strand.
TCTGAAGCTGGAACAGCTGCTCTGCTGCCTCGTAATCCTGGTGTCAGGGACAGAACGAGAGGCATGGCCAGATCAGGAGGAGGTGGGGATCCAATCGTGGCACGTCGACTCAGCCTGAGCTCTGGCTCCCAGACCCAGCAAAGTCCAATAACGTGGGCTTCACAGCAAACAGACTTCAAGGCCTCCTCTTTGTACCTTCTGACGCATGTTCCCTTTGGAATCATGATGGCAGCCGCTTCCATTCTCAACTTTGTTTTAGCACCCAAAGAGTCAGTGTGAGGAATCTGTGGGAGAACATGGGGATCTACGCCTGGCAGAACTGTAGGCGTGAATCAGGTGGCCAATAAGTGCTTCCATGTTTGCTACTCTGTAATTAAAAAACAAGTAACTCCAGGAAATCAGATATTTTATTGCTTTTCTTAATAGTATTCCAGATCAATTTTCCCCTCATTTCTCTGCAAACAGGCCTGGGACAGGACCCATCGATCTGGTCCTCCCAGGGCTGGGGTTGATAGGGCAAGGCCTGAGTAGCAGGATCAAGAACCACTGACCCTCCTGTCTGTCCCTGTCACAATGTGGGTAATAAGTCATGGCCACAGGCAACGGGACTAACCAGAGTGAAGAAGACAAAGAGAGAAAAAGGAAGAACAGAGAGGTTCACGTGCTGGGGAAGGTTAAACTCTCACTGTGGCAACCACAGATTTCAAACCACTAACTAAGCCACGGGCTTCAAGTAAATGTGTTGAGAAATGGGATGGAAGATACAAACTCAGTTCAGGCAATACCTGCTGGGAAACTGGGCCAGGGGTCTCCAGAGCTGAGAGCATATTTGGGAACACCTACTGATCTTTATTTTTGACTTATCATTATTCTATTTCTATATTGTGTATGTTTTACAATATATACAGTGTAGTAATATAGTAGTACCTGTATATAATTTATAAATAAATAAATACTTATATTGGGGGGTATATGCACAAAAGTTTCCTACTGATGGGGTACACAGTCAAGAGAGCTTAGAGACCAGCTAATTAGAATAGTAAAAAAAAACACAAAAAACATAAACAAGTCAACCAACCTACCTAGGGCCTTGGGACCTGACCAGGGGCCTCTGCCAGTTGACGTAGAGGAGGAATAGTCAGCTATCCTCTAGGAAGGCCCCTCTCCCAGCTGTTGCATAGTGCCTGATGTCCCTTTAAAGGGTGAAATCACTTACATTATGGTGAAACAGAAAAACAAATATTATTATCATGACTACTACTATCTACACCACGACTAGTCTCTGAGGAGGTCACAGCATAGCAGGAAGCCTTTGTTCCCAGGCCGTCCATACACAATTGTGGCCACTGAAAGGCAAGTCGGGGACTGGAATCCAGCCTGTATCCTGCTCACTAAGCCACGTGCCCCAGAGATGGATGCATCTGCCCCAGGAAGGGGTGTCTTTTAGTAATTCTCACAAAGGTGCTATATGGATTAGCAATAGCCTCGCTTTTTTTTTTTTTTTGCTTTATTTGAATATAATTTTATATCCATTTTCTTTTTATAAATACAGTTTATTGCTTGTTGTGTCTTAGTCTAAAAATGTTTGAGAACCCCTGGAGAATGTGCATTGTGGTGGGGGTGGCAGAATGGGGTTCTGGCTTCAGCAGGTGCAGCCTCTCAAAACAGAGCACTCCATGGTTGAGCACTCGTAAGTTGAATATCCTTTTCTGTCCTGTGTCTCAGAGATGCCCCAAGGCTATCTGACAAGGTGAGTTATTCCACACAGAAAACAAAGAACTAACACCTCAGCCCAGCCTCTATTGAGGCCAGCCTTTTGCCTGGGTCCTGAGATGTGGCCTGCTTCAATGTCTCTATTGGACATAGCCATCTAGCCATGGAAGGTTCCATCTCATCCTGCCTGAGACCACGGTGCAATAACACAATCCCTTTGAATACAGTAATATTCAGTCACAGATGTCCACACATGTCCATGCTCACCCTCATCCTCCTGCAAACTCCATTGATTCATTTACTGGGAAATGTGGTGTTTTCCCCCAAAATGTCGTTTCCCTCTTAGAGAGTAATTTTGCTTCCCAGTTGTCAGGTAGCACCAAGAAAGGCAGCAGAGTTGGGCCTCTCTCAGGCTGTCCCTGCAGTGCTCCTGGGACCCTCAAGCCTCAGCCTTGGGTTCCTTCATTGATTTGACAAATTCCTTGACTTCTTCTTCCAAGGCCTTGTTCCTCCTCTCAACGTCCTCCCTGGAGCGCTCTACATTGCGGAGGCTGATCTCCAAGGCCGCAAACTTCTTCTTTTCCTTCTCCAGTTCTTCATTGAGCCTCACCACCTTAGCCCAGACATCATAATTTTCCTTCTCAAGGCTAGAGGAAGGAAAGAAAAGAGTGAAAGACAGGGCGTTAATTCTAGACACTTCCTTCAGCCTGGCTCACAACCTCCAGTCTAATATACGTATTTTCACCCCCACAGCACCTTGTATCAGTTCTGCTCGATGGACACTGTAGCAGCCCCACCCATATTCCAGACCCCTCATACCTCTGTGCACACGAGTGCCTTCTCATCCTGCTTTGGTGGAGAGCACAGGCCAGCACCCACTCTTAGGAAGGGCCTCCTGGGCATCGAGATTTAGAGAAGCAAAGGGAACTGCCCTTTGGGGAACAGTGGTCCTGGCAGTCCTACCCTCACTTCTGAATCCCACTCTAGGTGAAAGATCTGCAGGTCTGTGGGATTCCTGAATTCCCAGGCTTTTCATTGCTATTGGCCAAAATCCTAATGTAGTCCCAGGCGCCTCCCCGGCAGGCTGAGCAGAATTAACCCTTAGAAATGAGTGTACATATCATATGACACTTTTTAAGGCAAACGACGGAATTTTAGGCCTGTAGGGGAGATTGTGTCATTGGAAATTTGCTTCAAAATTTCATTCTGTGAGGTGCTGCCTCCCTTCTCCCCAGATGGCCTGCCCATTTCCATATGGAGACTTGTGCTCCCATTTGGGCCTATGCCTTGGGTTCCATCTTCAAGGCTTTGGCCCATTTTGCAGGTAGCGGCCCGTCTTCAGAGCCTTGCCTACCCCGCCTATCTCATCTTAAAGCTAAATTGGTCTCATTCCTTCTGACTCTCTCATTACAAATCTAGTTTTCTTCTCCAAGTTTTCCACACCCCTCTGGCTCTGGGGGAAATTCCAAGTGAGACACTGTGCTAGACCCTGACCACTGGTTCTAGTGGGGGGGGGTAGAATCTGTGGACTGCGAGCCAGCATGAGAGGCTTCCCTGACAAGTGGATTCTGGGCCATTCAGGAGGAACAGTCACCTCTGTGGTGGCCTGTCTTTTCCTGCTCTGTCAATAATACTTTGTTACAGTGCCACGTAGCCTTCTCTGGGACTGCTTGGGTCACTGCCAAGATGTCACAGAAGCCTTGTAATTCTACAAATGATTGATTTCAGGTTCTTAGACAAAGGAGCTACATCTTGCTTCTAGACAGCAGCCCTCTGTAGGGAACACTGGATTAAGGCTCACAGAAGTCTTTCTTTCAGGTACCTGAGTCTTAATGACCTAAGCCCTACCCATAAATAGGAAAGCCCCACAAATTCATGTTTTACTGCTTCATCACTAATGTTGATATGGGCATGGCTGGACTGAAGTTTTCCCTCATGAAAAAGAATTTGCTGCCCAATTACTAGTGTGAAAAAGTTTTCAAGAAAATACTTTACCTACCCAACAGAACAAATTGTATCCAAGTATCTAGGGAATTTGCATGTGATTGTGGCAATGGCTGCCCACTGGCCTCCCACCACTGTTTGCCTCCTGCAGCCAGTGGTCCCATGAAGCATAAGTCAGGTTGAAAGAGTCCAGAAGCTTCCATCTCACTCAGGCTTTCCGGTGGCTGACGAAACCCTACTGTACCCTGGCCTTCTGCATTTCTCTGCCCTCATCTCCTGCCAGTTACTCTCCCCTGCGCCAGCCACTTCCACGCTCCCTGTGCAGGACCCTGCTCGTCCTGCTCCCTATTCACGGCCTTGGCCTCGCAATTCTGCTCTACCCTGCCTGCCCTTCCCCCAGCCGTGCACCTGTTCCTGCATCTCCTTCAGGCCTTTCCTTACATGCTACTTTCTCAGGGGGGCCTTCCCTGGCCCCCCTATTTGACATTAGAATCCCCTCCTTGAACTTTCCAACCTCTTGACTCATATTTTTCTCTGTAGTATTCTCCACCAGCTGACACAACATATATTTTATTATATATATATTTTTTATTGTCTGTCCCCACTAGAATAAAAGCTCTGTACGTGCAGAGACTTTTTTCTCTTTTGTTCAGTGCTATTCCCTAAAACCTGGAAGGGTGCCTGGCTCAGAGCAGGGGCTCCAGAAATATTTTCAGAATCAATGAATGACATTTCTATGAAAAATTTTTAAAGTTCCTTTAAATGCATGAAAGCATATTCATCTTTAAAGAACCATGTTTTGGAAATTGTTGATTAAACTACTTAAGCTAGATATTTAAATCTTCATAAACATAATCAAATATAGAGCAGTCACTAATTTAGCCATCGCATCATTCCCTTTATCCATAGTAGGGCTGACTGCTATAGATTACCGTCTTCCCAAATTGAAGTTTTATAATGCGATTTCTTTGGCAGATGAAAACAATCCTTATTGTTTCTAAAGACGGAAGCCAAGTGCTGCCCAGTGCTCCTCTGTATGTGACTTACCTTTTAATCTGTTCCTCATACATTTGCTTCTGTGTTTCTATTTCCTTTCGGAGCTCCTGGACCATCCTCTGCAAAGAATCAAGTTCCTCTTCTCCAGAGTTCTGTTTTCCAGGCCCAGTTTCAGAGTTTGGGCTGGCAAGAGTCTCTCTCTTGGAGTCACACGCCTGGGAAGAAAGTGCACCTGCTTCGTTCCCAGGGGACCCTGGCGAGGCAGGGACATTATCATAGGTGGAAGTCCGCTGGGAGTCAGCAAAGTGGCGCAAATCTTGAGACATTGCTCTCCTGTGCCCTTCTCCTGCCTTAGATTCTGAAGAAGGCGACCAGAACTCATTTTTAAAGATCTCCACTTTGCTGCTGTTGGCACCTTGAAAAGCTGATGTCAAGAAGCATTTCCGGTTAGGGAGCGTTTGTGTCCTTTTTCGAGATTCCATCTTCCAATCTCCTGGCTTTTCCTTGGGGCCTTTGCTGCTGTCCTCCAGATGCCTGTCACTCGGCTGTTGTCCAGTGGGGCTGGTTGCGTCTGAGTCACTTGTCTAGGAAAAAAATGGCCATGGATGTTATAAGATATGGGCTTTCACTCCCCACCCTGTGTAAGACAGGAAATGTTTCCTGGTTGTACACCTATGAAACTCTTAATTAGAAGCTCACGTCTTAATTTATCACATTAATTGATGATCTGCATGTCATTTTTCTCAAACGGATATTGCACTTAAAGAAACTCACGCTCTAGAGATGAAGTGCTTACTAAAATCAATTGTTTGTTTGTGGTAAAGAGTCCTAAACTAGGATTATTATATAACCTTAGAAGAGGAGGCCTTTCTATGACTCAAAATCTGGAAGCCATCAAAGAAAAGTTTGGAAAAATTCAACCTACATGAGTTCCCGTGACTTCAAAAATTAAAAAGAACAAAAATAAAACAAAGAAACAAATCATCATATGCCAAATCAAAAAACAAATGACAAACTGGCAAAAATATTTGCATACGTATCACAGACAATAGGCTACTCTCCCTACTATTCAAAGATCATAAAAATTGAGAAGAACAAAACCAACAACCAGTATAATTATGGGCAAAGAACAAGATCAGACCGTTCACAGAGGAAAAAATGCAACTGGCCCTTGCACATAAGAAAAGATGTTCAGCCTCTCTCATAACATGAGAGACTCAAGTTAAAATTAAAATTACTGAAATGCCAGTTCTCACCTATCAGATGGGCAAACCCCCAGAATTTGACAACACTCTCTGTTGACGAAACCACAGGGAAACAAGTTCTTTCATGCATTGTTTTTGGAAGTATACAATGGCATAAATTCCAAGAACTTTTATCAAAATGACACATTCAAATATATTTACCCTCTGACCCAGAAATTCCTCTTCTGGAAACTTATCCCAGAAATACATCTGCCCGAGTACAAAAGGTCTGGTCAAGGTTATTCATTGCAGCCTTGTTTGTAATGTAAAGGACTGAAAACAACCTGCTCATCTATAGAGGTTGGTTGAGTAGGTTACGGTACAGCTGCAGAATGGAACACTATACATACACCTTCCAAAAACATTAGGTCATGGGAGGGAGTTGTCTGTGTATTGACATGAAAAAGTCTTCAGGGTATACCATTAAGTACAAAAATGTGATATATAGAGGTGTGTGTGTGTGTGTGTGTGTGTGTGTGTGTGTAGGGAGAAGAAGAGAGAGAGAGAAATTCTACTACATTTTGTGTAAACAGGGAGGTAAATAATTTACATTCATGTCTTCTTATATTTGCATAAAGAACACTGGAAAGACAAATAAGAAACTAATAAAGACAGGGAGGGCTGGGGTGGGTGAGAATGGGGAGGGAGCAGGACCCCCTCCATGTATACCTTTTTTATTTTCTTGAACCATGTGTATATATTATATATCTTAAAATTACATTATAAAGAAAAAGAAAAAATAAAGAAAGTGAGAGAGTGCAAGAGTGAGCGCTACACATAGCACCGGAAAATCAGGGCTCAAGCACTCCTTCCAGCCTTGTCTGGAGTCAGAAGCACCTGGGCCCGAAGTGAGAACCAGATCTGAATCCTACTCTATAACATGCTGCCACCTTCGGCCAGCTGGTCAACCTCTCTGAGCCTCACTCCTCAATCATAAAATGTGGATAAGAAATTCTGCCCAGCAATGTAATGGTGAGGACTCGAGGAGTGATCTAGTTAAACGCCCCCGTGCAGTACCTGCCCATAACAAAAAATAAACAGCAGAAACCTGTTTAAAGAGTGTAACGATGGCTAGTCTCAAGGTCTGCTGGGATAATCTAATTAAATGAAGTATGAGCATGTCAAAATTTTAATTTAGTTTTAGAGTGTTAGTAAGATGCATTGTGTCCAGACAGACCTTACCTAAGACAAAAGTAACAACCATTACCGCTACCTACCTTTTTTTTCTTTTTCATCTTTAACAATATTATAGGTAAATGATCTGGTCAACCAGAAATCTTAAACTCATTTCTTGGCCACATATAAAGGTCAAGCTGCTATGTAATGTTCACACGTTCTTTTTAAAAACATTTGTCGCTATAAATATATAAATATCTTTGACCTTTGTAAATTATTGCCCTTAAATAGTCTACGTTTTGGAAACAGCAGAGTTTTTGGACATTGGGAACGTGAGCTCCAACCCTTCAGTACAAACAAGGGGGCTGACATTGCTGAGACGGCTTATCAGGGAATGAGAAATATGACACAAACACATCACATACTCTGAGGAAGGAATCACGTTTCACGGGTTAGCAGGAAACCAGTTCTCTCTGGACTTTCACCAGGAATTTTTCAACAACTCTCACCAGAACATTTACAATGTGGTCTATACTTTTTCCATTGAACTTCCTCGGACTATATTTGAAAAGATTTCTCTTTCAGAGTGGGCTTCAGACGGGATCCTCATTGCTCAGTCATTGGGCGACTGGCACATATGTCGCTAACCCCCCTCCAGGCTGCTAATAGGGATAGATTTTGAAAGCGGCCAGGCTTTCAAGATGTGTTCAAATGCGCGTGTACCAGCTGTGCCCCTGCACCATCCAAAACTCCCCAAACTGCCACCCCAAAGCAGCTCTTACATGGAATGGCTCGGACTAAAGGAAGGCTCTCCACATCTTACCATGCTACTGAGGCTGTCTGTTCTAGAAATTGGGGGATCTTCAGTGGCATCCCAGCCTACAGAGCTTCGGGGCACTGGAGGTTTCTTGGGGTCGTTTTTCGGGGCAGGGGGTGACAAGGGTGCATCCTTGGACTTGGGGAAGAGGATTTCATGGTCTCTGATCATCATAGTCATCACTCTTTGGATCTGAGGAGTCCCTGAAAGAAAGAAGAAAGAAATTTGTAGTTCTGAACCCCGGGATGAGAGGCAGGTAGTCCTCAAGGGTCTCCACCCAGGAGATGTCTCCAAACTTGGCTCTAAAACCACACGACCCAAAGGGGGCCTCATTTTGCTCATCACAGGGCCCTTTTTAATTGCTTGGGGTAGGAGAGTATGAAGAAAGGGAAGGAATAGAAGAAAGATATGGGAGTGTGGTAAAAGAAGGAGCTGTTAAGGTTATTGTCAGCCTATAGTCCACTGGATTAGTTTTTGACCAGGAAAGTAGGCAATATAACAGGAGATAAAAATGAAGACATCTTTCTCTTCTGATGTGGTCCCCAATATGACATCTGCTTTCTTATCAGACACATAGCAAATACGTACCAGGCTTACTGCCCTCCCCATGGCAGACGTTAGTCTTCTATGCCAGGACTTTTGCCCATTGAGCCAAGACACAGCCTCAGAAGCCTGCTCAACACAGCTTTACAAAGCAGACTTTTTGTGAGCTTGCTTATAAAATGAAACCTGTTTGCTCTATCTGGCTAAGGGGTATTTAAAAGTGATAAAAGACTAAGGCTAACTGTTTCCGTGTTAGCCTACTGTACCTTGTGACCATTGGGCAAATCCTTGACCTCTTCCCTCTGTCGTGATCTGAAAATAGGATGTAATTCCTGCCCTGCCTACCTCACAGGGCTATTGTAGGATTCAGATGCGATAGTCACCAGAACATGGTTGGCAGACTGCAGAGCAGTGCACACACATCAGGGCTAGTGTTGTCATTGTTCCTTCCTCTGCACCTGCCTTCACCACAGGACCAGCCATACCTCTCATGATCACGGCAGGGTCTTCGACCTTCGACCTGATGAGATTCACACCAATCACAGTAGCCAGGTTGTCCACACTCATCTTGTTAACTGCACAGTTCAGCTGGATTTCATGCAGGAACCTGTAGGTAGCCAGGAAACCCATAGTAGAAAACAGGAAGTTGTCAGGAGGAAGCACTTCAAGGTACCAATGAGAACTCAGGGATGGATCTCAACTCCTGTCCTCCTGGTCTCAGGAATGGGGCCAGACTGCTCTGCCCACAAGAGTTTAGCTTTGTCCTGAAAGACCAAAGGCCAAGAAAGGATGAGAAACCAGGAGGGGCCTGCACAGCTGCTGGGGGCAAGGTGGGGACTCACACAAGCAGGAGGCAGGATCCAGTTCCGGGAGCCAAGAGGAGACTGGAAGGACCAAAGTGGATATTTGGCTCCCCGTTTGTCTTGCCTTTGTAGGTGTGTGTCCCAGCTCTCAGCGCCCACCCCGCCAAGTCTCCAGGGAGGAAAACTTTATTGGTAAGAAGGTCCCAGAGCTTGGACTTACGGGGGGGGGCAAGGGCAACATACGTAACCTAAACATCTGTACCCCCATAATATGCTGAAATAAAAAAAAAAAAGAAGGTCCCAGAGACAAGGAATCCATGGTGTCTCCTGGCTCTCACCCTCTGATTAGAGCACCAAGTATTGCTAAATCTCAGCAGGTGCTCAATAACTAACACTGAATTTTTACTACAGTTCTACCCATTTGAGGCAAGCCACTCTCAGATTCATTGAAAACAACAACAATAACAACAAAAAATTGGAATTTGTAGGGAATTTCTAAATACTCTCTCTAAAAACCATTTTTAAATGAATAGATTGAAGCAACATAAAATTCCAAATACTGGGAAATTATCAAATGGTGATGTGTCCAAATGATGAAACATTATGAAATATTATGGAGCCATTTATAATCCTATTTTATAACACAGGGAAATGCTCACAATATAACATCAAACCAAAACAGGCAGGATACGACCCTTTATATACAGTATAATTTCATTTTGGTATTAAAAAAAATTGTTCTCTTATATTTATGCTGATGAATGAAAAGCTCTATCACAGAGAGAAAACATCCAGAAGGGAAATGCCTGAGTGTTGATAGCGATTATTGCTGGATGAGGGAATTGTAGGGGTTGTAGGTAATTTTTATTTTTTATTTACAGTTTGCTGTATCTTTCTGGTTTCCAAATCAAGTATCACCTTTATAATCTGGAAACTAGGACAAATTATTTTTTAAAAATAAAAGACAAAATTCAGGTTTGTCTGGAATGAAGATCCGGATTCCCTGCCCAGCCAGACTGGGGTCCACCCACATCCAGATGTTGCCATGGGGAAGGTCAGAGCAGGGCCTCGGAAAGGGCTGAAGGAAGATGAACAGGGTGGCCCAGAAGGAATATCTCCCAGGCACTAAATTGCGGTCTAGAGTCAGGAAGATGGGCGATGAGTCTAGAAACATTATGAGGATTCTAGGTTCTCCTGCACGTCCCAGGCCTCTGGGCGTCGCGGGGGCAGGGCTGAAGGGGGAGCATGTTCGTTCTGTGTGCAAACCAGGTTTTCAGGGATCCTTGAAATGCTCTTGTGGAAACAGGCAACTACCTCAGTGCTACGTGAATAGAGTTGATCTTCCAAAGTGCTGGACCAGAATCTCTGAGTTCACAGAGATGGTCCCTCCTCTTCTAACCAGGGGCTTTTTCTGAGGCAGCTGAAAGCTGTAGCATTGATGCCAGGGGACTCACCTGCAGATGTAGCTCAGAAGACTATAGTTGTCACGAGGAAGGATGGAGAGCTGCTTCATCAACTCCTGCTGAGCCTGGGAAGAGATTTTTAACGCCAGTGAATGAGCCTGCCCACTTGCCAGCTATGAGACCCTGCAACAGAATTGGTGTATCTGTGCAGCAGTCACTCCTGACCCTGTAGTTTTGTGGGTTTAAAAACAAAATTTATCTGGAAATAACTATAAATTCTCAGAAAGTTGTAAAAAATAGCACAGAGAGGGTTATAGTTTTTGGTAAAGTATTTTTTATTTGTCTTTAATTATGCCACCCCACCCCACTTCTGACCCCACGCTACTCCAAGGCAAGGACTATTTGACAACTCATACACTAATTGTTTGCTTAATGAATGCTTGAGATGTAGCAGTCCAATAAAGAATTGGACCATAATCAAATATCTCAGAATCACTTTAATACTAGCAATGAAAGGAGGATACTTGTTTATTTATTTATTTATTTATTTTTTGAGACAGGGCCTTGCTCTGTTGCATGGGCTAGAATGCAGTGATGTCATCATAGCTTACAGCAACCACAAACTCCTGGGCTCAAGTGATCCTCCTGTCTCAGCCTCCTGGGTAGCTGGGATTACTGGTGCGCACCATCACGCCTGGCTAATTTTTCTATTTTTAGTAGAGATAGGGTCTCGCTCTTGCTGGTTTCAAACTTCTGGCCTCAAGCAATCCTTCCGCCTAGGCCTCCCAACTGCTAAGATTACAAGCATGAGCCCCAGGGGGTCTGGCCCAAAGAAGTGGGGAAGTTCAGAGGCGGAGTCTTACGGTCAGAACAGCATCTAGGTTCCACTACCTCCTTTACTTTCCCTAGAGCTGAGGGGTGACCTGCTATAATATCTGAAACATTCGTCTTTTTAGCTGATTTTAAAAATTTCTTCCATAAATTTTTATTACGTTCACAAAAGTGAGCTGATATACTTTGTGTAAATTGACTTTTTATATCCCCTTCTCCCTTCCCAACAAATTAATAAATCATGTACAAAATAGCCTACATCAGATCATGCAATTGAATTTTTGTTTGGAAAACAGCTACAATAGCTGTAGCATAGCTGCATTGTCATTGTTCTCTTTCTTTCTTACTTTTGGACAAAATTTCTTCATTCATTTTTAAAATGAATATTCTGGGGAGCAGAACATAAAAAAATTCTGAAGTATAGAAGAGAATAAACTTCCCCTTATACCAACATTTTTAAAAAGTCACTCACCTGTGTCATACTCCTTGGTCTTCAAAACAATCCTGGGCATAGCTGATATTATTAAGAAAATTGTCTAAGTTTGTGCTGTCCAATACAGCAGCTACTTGCCCCATATGGTTATTTAAATTTAAATAAATTTAAATAAAATTAAGAATTCAGCTCCTCAGGTGCACTAGCTACATTTCCAGTGCCAAATAGCCATCTGTGGCTGGTGGTTACCACATTGGACAGTGCAGATATATGTAAGTTCCATGACTATAGAAAGTTCTATTGGTCTAAGTAAATAAATGGAATTTCGTAGAAGATGAATACTTTGCCTAATGGCAAAATCCAAGTTAAATCTAGGTCTTCTTTATAGGTTTTTTCTTTGTACCACTTTGCCAGAAAGAGCTTTTAATATAGTTGTGATAAAAACCAACCTATTTAAAGGGGTTAGACTCCCCATCTTAGCAGTGTAACACAAATGTATTTGTGGGTAATTTAATTTTGAAAATCTTAGTTAAAGACTACGAAGGTTTTATTGTTGTTAGTTGGTTTTTATCAATTTCTTTTTTTGCTAGTTGGTTTATTATCATGACTCGAGTGTGGTGATTGTTGACCATAAGGCTCTCTAGAAACAATTTATACATGATCAAAAACCCTGCTGGTGAACTTGTTTACTCTCATAAGCATGACATTGCGGAGGGTGATACAGACACCACAGACTGAAAAGAACAAAGAAAATCTCCCCGTCCTTCCTTTTCCCAGCACATGCATTCCTTGAACCATGCCTGACACTCATGCCCACTGCAGAGCTTGAACAATTTGCCCTTGCACCTGCCCTCCAGTTTGGTCAGCCTGTCTTTGCATCCTGGTAGGTCAAGCAAGGCCATAGTGCTTGAAACCCTTCTCAGAAATATCCTTATTTTCTTACTATGTTTAATGTGACTCAGGGGTATTTGATTATGGTCCAGATTTTTACTGGATTATTAAATTCTATGAAGGCTATGGTTTGCCAGTCACCACGACTGGCTTTATTTGCCTTGTATTGCTGAGGAAGGAAGTCTCAGTTTGACAAAGTATCTCACCAAAAGGTATGGGGCACCTTGACCTCCTGTTGCCTACCAGGATAGTGTTCAGAAAACCAATCACTTTCTGCTGCGGCAGGACAACTAACGCTGGTGAGATACCTACCTTTGCCTCGTCTGCATTCGTGAGCTGCCCGCAGAGCAGGAACCCTTCATACTGGCTCCAGGGAACCACTGGCTCCGGGAGGTCTCGGAGGTAGAGCTTCAACAGGGAGGCCACGGTGTGCACATCTGTGTCTCTGGAAGAAAATAAGCCACGCTCTTTGAAAGGGAGACTCTGAAACTTTCCTCACTTCCACTCGAGTGATGCACTGAGCAGAACCATAAGTTACACTGGGGAGTTTTACAGAGGAGTTGAGTCCGTAAAGAAGAATCAGATCAAAACATTCTTGTTAATTCCCACTTCTGGAATAACAACCCTGAACGCTTTTTCCTCTATCTCTTGCACCCAGCTACCTCAAAGGTAAGTTCAAGGTCCACTGTTTAATTAAATCTTCTTTAATTCTTTTAGTCTTTATTGCTTTCTTCTTTCTTCAGCTCACTTAGTGTCTCACAATTAGCACTGCCTAATTAGTCCCTGATTTTGCATGTGTTAACTCCTTTATGTTCTTGGTCCATTGATCTCTTTAGTCTCCCAGTGTTTAAAATAGATCTGGGATTCTTTCATATATTTGCTCAGTAATTCATTCAGTTAGTAACCATTGAGAGAGCCTACTAGGTGCAAGATACTCTGCCAAGCACTGGGACTTCAGTAGCCAACCCGAGGGACACACAGGACTCCTGGCCTCACTGAGCCACAAAGCTGTGAGGATTCAAGTGCTACCAGGTCTAGACAATCTGGGAATCTGGGTTTTAGCAAGGAAGAACGCAGAGTCGGCTGGGCAAATATGCCTCCTGGGAGGGAAGGGAGGGGTGGATTTGAACTGGAGGAGAAGAGAGGCTCTTAAGGCAATGGAAACAAGAGCACCAGGCCTGGATTGAAAGCTCTGCCTTAGCACTTTGTGTACATTTTTGTTTTGTTTGCGCTTTTGACAGCCAGCTGTTGGAGATGTCATCTGAAAAGTCTCCCCCTCTGCAGCCCGGGAACTCTCTACCTCAAAAAGAGAAACGTCTGGCACAGAGCCCTGTCTGTGCTCCACGGCTGCCCTCAGGAAATCTAGGGTGGGGGCCATTCACAACGTGGGGATTCTAGAAAATCCTTCCCTGCTGAGTCACTATCTAAAAATACCCCCGGGGCAAAGCCAGGCTGGGAAAAGTACTCGTGTCAAAATACAATGAGAAGTTCCCAAGGAAGTGGCAGAAAAACAATCAGCTTGACAGTTTGCAGGAGGGGCGTTTTCCTGAAGTCCCCGCGTCGCAGTCCATCCGGTTGTCTCTATCAGAATCCTGGGGCTCCTGTTTGATCAGGGCCTCTCCTCCACCCTGCACCCAATTCCAAATTCCCTCAATTCTATCATCTCAAAGTCGGGCGGAGCCTTTAAGCCTCTCCCTCCTGTCACTGCCCTATCTCAGGAGGTCATTGTCCTCGGCCAGGACTCCGCCCAGCCTGCACCGCCGCCTGTCCAGTCTATTCACCAATGCACTGCCCAGGGCAGGCCCCTGCACTCAGAACACACCCAGAGAAGGAATCCAGAAAATGAATTTGAAATGAGAAAAACAGAATAAATGGTAAGTCAAGAAACGGAATCTTTTAAAGAGAAACAGCAACAATATAAAAAGACAACTAGACTGTGTAATCAGGATAAATTAAAAGAGCAAAAATGTCTAACATTAGAAAGAGGCAGGATTACAATCACAGATATAGTATGGATACTTCAAAGCCATAAGCAAAGAACACAATTAGCTCTATAAATCATCTTAGAACGCTGAAACCTACAGAAAGCTTCCCGATTCATTTTACCAAAGATAATACTGATCAACTGTGTCCATGAGGCCTGGCTAACTCCTCATTCTTGTTTATTGGGTCTCTGCTGAAATGTCATTTTCTTGGGGACATCTCTAAATTCACCAGACCATGTCAAAAGCCCCCTGTTCTAAGTTGTCATAGTGCTATATTTCATTTTTAGCACTTAAAAAAATGGAACTTATACAATTATTTCTGTAAAGTTTTGTTTTAATGTTGGTGCCTCTGTATTAGAGCTGACTCAGATGCCAATTTTATGGTCTAAGTTTCCAGCATTTTTATTTCTGAGTTTGCTGTTCCTCCAACCCAATGGAACATCCTTAAATGATTTTTTTTTTTTTTTAATCAAGGGCTAAGAGCAAGTCATGGGCCAGGTGGCTTCTGAGCTTCACAGCTGATGCACCAGAGATTACCCAGAGCCCCTCAGATGGCTCTGCCAGCCCTTCCCTGGGGCACTGATGCTTGCAATGTAGCACATCTGTGAGTCCATTTCTCACAGAAATATAGGTATGGGAAGTATGTCGGCTTTGTGGCCAGGCAGTATCCATCCTAGTAGAAACTTGACAGGAGATTTTAAAATTCATATTTATATATTTAATATGATATTTATATTTATGTAATTTAATGTAAATTATATTTACATAATTTAACACAATTTTATATTTAATGATACCAGATACACCTGCACTAAAATCTCATCAAACAAGAGCTCCTTTGTTTTCCTTCATTCTACGAAGGCAATGAGGGGATCTTGGGGTGGAACCGTGCAGGTGACCAGCATAGAAGGTCGAGGGAAGTGCCCACAGGTGTGATGTCAGGGCACCAGGAAGGGGCTCCTTGTTTTCCCAAACCCCCCTTCTTCCACTCACTGACTCCTAGAATTTCTTTTACAGGGGGCAAAAAATCTGCAATCACAGTAAAGATTTATGAAGCCAAAACCCAAGTGAGGTCAACATAACTGGCAAATTAACTCTGAAGTGAAAGCGACCAGTGTTAGATGATTTCCTGAGAGTGAGTCTAGCTTTGGGGTGGGAGGGGAAGAGATCTGCCTTGAGACTGCATCACCCGAACTGTGTGTGGGGAGGTGAGAGGTGGGGGAGAGTAGAAGGGGGAGGGCAAGGGCAGAAGAAGGGGAAGGGGAGGGTTTTTGGAGTCGTCAGTGGCCCAGGGTGAGAAGACAACTGGCCTACTGTTCAGGGCCCGGGAACAGGCTGCCTGACCCTAGGTGAGTTGCTTAATCTTTCCAGGCCTGCTTTGTCACCTGTAGAATGGCAATAACCCTGTTCTCCAGGTTTGTCTTGAGGGTCAAATCAGAAATGTGTATGAAAGTCATTTCAAAATTCTGTAGTTCAATGCGATATTAGGCATTCATATCCCAGCACAGAAGACAAAGAAATGGAAAGTTGGGCATTGGGACAGGCTCTGCTGACTCTACTGCTACGCCCGGGAAAAGGCCCGTGGGATGCTTTGTCCTGATAATCTACAGGTGGAAAAGAAGTTCCTCTTAAATCTGAGACATGCTCTTAGAGGAGGCCTTGGCTCCTAAATATGTTCAAATGCAACTAAATAATGAGAATCAGATAAGAACCAGTCACACCTCCCAAGTCACACTTGTTCTCTCAAGAGTCATGTGAACCCGAGAGTCAGCCCTGGGAGGACCCTGAAGAGCCCCAGGTGACCCTTCCTCTTTCTGTGTAAACTCTACCCCTCAGTTCCAGGGGTGAAGATGTCATGACAAGGTGTGGTAACTCTCCTCTTTCCAGCCCCCAATTCATAGGAATCAAAGACTCCCACCACCACCCCTGCTGACTTTACAGGTGTGGAAGCGAAGGCCTAAGGCACTTGTTTGGAAAATCCCAGCAATCACCACTGCTCCTTTTGGCACACTGTTTGCATTGCTTTGGCAACAACCCATCTGTATCTTTTGATCAAGTCGAAGCTAATTAAAAATGTAAGAAGAAAACTGAATATAAAGGTGGTGAGTGTAATGGAACAGGTGTCTGATAATAAAATGCAATTTATGGTGCTGCTGAAAAGTCCCTAAATTTGTTGCCCATAATCTGGTATAGTTCCCATAACAACTCCATACCCCTTGCTTTCCTAGGAGACCCTAGGATGCTAAAACATATCACCCTTGGTAAATTAACTCACTACATGACAAGGGCAGGAAAAACACACATGTGGTGGCCAGCACTAAGACTGGCTGTGAGCACGGAGAGAAACAGATGGATCTCAGAGGCGCTTCAGGGGAAGAATGGGCAGCGTTGGTGACTACAGCGGGGGGTGAGGGAGAGACCACACAAGCATGATGCTTAGGTCTTCACGATTTTCCCAGAATCAGCCCCCTTTGGCCCAGCTAAGCTCTGGAGAATTTCATCTTTTGGAAACTGGACAGAGTTCAGGCCCAGCTTACTAAATCTGGGTAATTTGGAAAGAACGGTCTGTCTTACGCCAGCAGGACAAGCACACACAGGCAACCTGGGTGAATATTGCACAACAGGCAGGGGGTGCACATTGGGGATGGTACCAGCAGAGCACGGCAGGGAAGGCAGCCTCAGCTGAGTGGCTGGAGGAGGTCTGGGGGAAGGGATGGTGGGAAGAAATGTCACTACACCTCATATGCCCCAGATAGGGCTGGGCAACCTTCACAGAGGAGACTTGGGGACACTAGGCTGCCAAGATATCAGTATGTGCGCCCTCCAAAAGGGCTCAGAACTGAGTCAGAATCACACAGTACTGTGGTCTCGGAGACTAAATGAGAAGTTCTGGTTCTGGCCATTTCTGGAACCCCAAGGAAGAACACTGGTGCCCCTGGATTAGATCTGGTGCATTCTCCACCACACCGAGTGTTCGTACAGCCAGCTCGGCACTTCCATGTTCCTCATCTGCCCTGAAGGGTGGGCCTTAGGCTGGGCCCCATCTTCTGTACATCCCCTTCCCCAGTATCCTAAACCTCACCCGAATCTCCCCAGCAAGGCTCTAGTTCTGGTTCACACCATCTCTCTCCTAACTGTGCTCCGGGCTCCCAGATTCGGAAGTATGAGCAAAACAAAAGCTCTTTCTGTTGCAAGTCAGGGCTCTCCGAAGTGTCTGTGTGAGTCCCGTAGCTCAACTGCAATGGAGAGGTCCTGTCACCCAAGCCAGGCAGAGGGGAAGGCACAGGCAGGACCCTGCGGGCGAGGACAGCATACCTGTCGAAGGAGGGCCGCTCCCCGGCATCAAAAGCATCTCTCAGCTGCTTCACCAGGTTGTCCTGCCCAGGCAGTCGGAATATGCCCTCTTCATTCAGGCCGTGCTCAAGGATGAACTCTGCACACTTCTCCACCAGGATGGGCACCAGATGAGGGCCAAATTTCTGCTCATAGGCCACAGTCTCATCCAAGCGCTGGCCAAACACCGCTGGGAAGAGGAGACACAGGACCCACCCATCATTCTCACCTTCCTTGGATGAACTGATGGGTCAAAGGGTTTGCCTATTTCTGGGTTTTCTGTGTCACCTGTAACTTCAAAGGTTTTAGTGCAATGCTATGAAACAAAACATGGGAGACAAGTGACTCATAATATTTCCTGGGGCTATAAATTTGGGGCAGTCTCTGTCAGTTTTTTTCTATTGACCCACTGTTTTTACATATTTAAAATAACGGTTGGCTTTTACTGAGTACTTTTGTGCTAGGAATTGTGCCAAGAACTTTGCACACTTTTTCTCATTTAATCTTGACGGTAACCCCACGAGGCCGCAGTAACGTTATACCCACCTTACTGTTAAAGACACTGAGCCTCAGAAACGCTGGGGAACTTGCCAAGGTCAGGCAGCTTAGGGCCTGGCATAGTCGGAATCCAAGCCCAGCACTAAGCAAACTCCTGAGAATGTGCATTTAACCACAGCAGCAAGCAGGCTGCTTTGAATTCTGCTTGTGCTCAGGAGCATTAAGGCATAATACAGTACACAGTTCCCCCTTATCCGAGGGTTTGTTATACATGGTTTCAGTTACCCACGGTCAACCATGGTGTGAAAACATTAAATGGAAAATTCCAGAGATAAACAATTAATAAGTTTTAAATTACAAGCCATTCTGAATAGCATGATGAAATCTCGCACCGTCCCACTCTGGCCTACCTGGGACGTGAATCATCCCTTTGTCTAGTGTATCCATGCTGTATACACTGCCTGCCTGGTAGTCACTTAGTAGCAGTCTTAGTTACAAGAGCGAACAAACAGTATACACAGGGTTCAATACTACATACAATTTCAGGCATCCACTGGGGTCTTGGAACATAACTGCACCCCCATAAGGGGAACTGCTGTAGTCTATCCCATGGATGTCTCATACTGTATTGAACCATTGTGGCATTTTAAATAATTTAGGTTGCTTACTGTGTTCTAATTATAAACATTACCACAGCAAACATGCCCATTAGTCTAGCAGGGTTCCTGGAATGTATATAGTACAATACATAATTTCTAATTAATTGCTTAATTAATTAATGAACATTTGGATGGATGAACATAGACATTTCATTCTTTTGCACTATTTCCTTAGGACAAAATTCCACATGTAGGATTGCTGGGTCAAGTCGTTTGAACAATTTTGTTACTCAATGGTATGCAAACTGCTTTCCAAAAATATTTTCCCAAATTACGCCGCCTCCAGCAAAGCAAGTGTGGACCAGCTCCACCCCAGCCCCGTCAGCATTGGCTCTATAGTTCCCCACCCCGGCAGAGTAACAGGACTAATTTATAGATCAGGACAATCATTGCCTATCCATTCTCCCACCCAGCCCTTGGTGTCCTGGAGGTTCGAAGACAGGCCGTGGCTTCAGTCCTGTCCTGCCTGACTTTCCCCTGTCACAATCAGGGCCCTGTTGCATCCTGCACTTCAATTCCAAGGACACCAGTCTGCAAAATCCCTTTCTCCCCATCATTCCCTCTGTCTCTTAACTGGATTACTTCCAGTCTCTTGACTTGGATTCCTTCTGTAAAGAGCCATGACAGGCTCTAGAATCCTCTGCATCTTCTCTGCTTCCACTCACTGCCCAGGCCCAGGGTGGCCTCCTCTCTTACCTGTAACTGCTGAAGTCTCTTCTCTCAACCTGTTCAAACCCTCTCTGTGACTCACCTTTCTAAACCACTGCTCTCCCTGAGCACCTTTTCCCTGGTTTTCAATAGTCATCCACTTCTTCCCCAATTGCCACTGTGATGTTTTTCAAATTGCCCCTCAAAGCCCTGGGAGTTCCTCAGAGCCCCCTCCCACATCACATCTGGTGCTAGGAGGTGACAGTATCGGATCTAGCAGGAGCTGGGTAGGTGGGCCTCCATACTCCCTAACCAGACTTGCTGGGCTCTTGTCTGTTTCACTTGTTGCATTGCAATGAGACTGTTGTATTAAATATTTCTGTGGCTAAAGTTTGAGAACCAGGGCTGGCATTCCCCAGGTTGGCAGTGGGCCCGGCACTCACCTGCCTTTCTGGCCTGACATCCTGCCATGGCCCCAAAGGCACCTCACCCTCATGTTTCTAAAACACAGTGCTCTGTGCCCTCCGACAGTCTGTCCAGTCTGTTCTCTCCCTCCCCATTGGCTGGAATTCTCTGTGTCCTCCTTGGCCCTCTCAAATATCATCACCTTGACATACCTCCCCTGACCCCCAGATGGACAGACTACATGTCTGTGCACTCACATTCCTTCCTGAATATTCCAATCCCTTGCCACACCGTGCCGTAACGATTTGTATCCACCTGTGTCCCTGCATGATACTGGGAACAGGAGGAGAAGCTCTTTTCATCCCTGTTGTTTAGCATAATACCTGGCACATGGTAGTCAATTAATGAATTTGTCTTTAAGCAAGTATTTTCCATGACTGCTGGTTATTTTGGCATTTCTTTAGTTTAAACGCTAATAGGGGTCTCCTTAGTAAATGAATTCAGCTTCACGATAACATTTACCCAGTGCCCTGCCATGTGCCAGCGGCAGGCCTGTGGAACGGGCTAGAGAGACAAGGGACATGGAAGACACGGTCCTTGCTCTCAATGAGCTCGCCATCAAGTTAGGAATATAAAAGGACCACACACAAAAAATGGCAAGAAGCAACTAAAAAATGTCAATAACCATATAGAACCAGGTTTCTATTTGTCTGTAAAAGGAGCTGGATAGATATTTTCACCAAACTGGTACGACACGATTGAAGTGAACTGACTTAAAACTTAGACAACATGGCACTTGGAAAACCCCCTTTGCAGGTCCAGGGAGAGGCCCCTCAAACAGAAAGGCAGACGAAACTTGGGCTCCAGGGGCCTGCTTGATCCCGATGGGGAAAGGTAGCCCAGACACATTGTGAGGATGTGCACAGAGAAGTCGGAGCTTTCAAATGTGAGCTCCATGTCTGAAGGTCTGAGGCTGATGTTCCACCTTGCAGGTGACTTGGAACCAAGTTCCTTCTTACACCGCTCTGTGTGGCTAGTCTTCTTCTCATCAAGGTTATCGACCTTGTCCCGCGTTCATCCTTTTCCTCCCATGTGCCACACGCCGCCCTTTCCATGTCAATCTCACCAGGGCACTCATTTCCCTGCACTCTTTCCCTCCACATTCCCCACCCTGCCAGTTCCCACGACCCTCTCCATGCCTTCATCACGCCTCCGAGAGCTGTGAGGGAACATGCACAACCACATTGTGGAAATGCATCATTCCAGTCTTCGCAAGAGCTTGGCTCCAAATCTTCACCACCCCCCTGAACCCCACCATGCCCTCTCTTCCTGTCTCAGTGAGTGACCTGGGCTCCTCTTTCTCCTATGGCCCCAAATGGAGGGAGATGCATAACCCCCCCACTGCCAGCCCTGCCCATCCCATCCCTCCTCCTCTGCCTGTTGCCTGTCCTATCTCAGAGGAAGAAGGGGGCCCTGGCTTTCCTCTAGGATGATGTCTTCCTGAGCTGGGGGTTCCATCCCTGCCACCTCTCCCAGGATTTACTCTTTCTCTTTGTTTCTTAAATTTTTCTCTTTCAACTGAAAGATCCCATGTAAATCTACGTCTTTGCCAATTTACGGAAGAATAATCTCCCACCTCAGCTCTCATTCAAACGACCAATAATTTGACTTTTTTCTCTTCACCGGTGTACTCTAGAAAAATGTGCCTACTCTGAGAGAGTCGTCCGCCCTCAGAGCCCCCACTTGCTCATTTTTCACTCGCTTTCCAGCCTCTCAACCCCCGTGATCTGGTTTCATTAGCCTGCACCTCTCCGCTGAATCTGCCCACGAAGGTTTCTGGTGCTCTCCTAATGCTCATTCCACACCCTGCTTACTGGTCTTTTCTGAAGGCTCTGATGGTGCTGCTTCTCCTTCCTCCTCAAGACTTTCTCCCTGCGTGGATACAAACCCATCTATTCTCATTCTATCCCATCTCCCTGACGATACCTTTCAGTCTCCTTCACTGTACTCCGTCCCCCACCTGCTCATTGCCTGGGACTCCAACCCAGACTTCTTTTCTTCTACCCTAGCCATTCTCCTTGGGAATGTTCATATGATTTCACACATTTGGATATCACCTGAAACTGATAACTCATTAATCTGCATATAAGGTCAAGATCTCTCTCCCCTCTCCTCCATTCTAGTCCTATAAATTCAACATCTAATGGCAATTCTCCCAGTATCTTCTCTAATTTCACTCTAACCCCACCCCTAAATCAGTGCTCCTTCCTCACAAGCGATAGCATTCGTCAATCAGTCAAGCACCAGTTGCTCTCCTAGGCACTGAGAATACAAAGCCATTAACACAAGGTACCTGCACACAACCAAGCCAATTAGCAAAATTGTGAACATGAGAATTATCTGCAACACCTTCTCTCCCTCCGAATGGATTGGGACATTCTAAACATGCTTTACACCAGCTCTCAATCCTCACCTCTGCTGCCTATGCTACTGTCATGGCTTCTTTTGCAACTCTGTTTCTTGCAAATTCCTTTCACCAGAATTCACAAAATCATTCAGAAAATGTAGACTGAGCATCTGCTGTGGGCCAGGCTCTTTGGTAGCTGGAGAGTATGATGGAAAGAATGAAAAATGGTCTTCCCTCTTAAAAACTCTCAAGCTAATGCCCTTCCTCTTACTTCCCACCTGGAAACCCAGTCTTTCTGAGTTCAGATGTCTTCTCAGAGGGAATTGGTCACTGTCGTCTCTGTGCCCATAGAGGTCCCTGCGCACACCTCTATTTTACCACTTTTCATGTAACTTTATGATGATTTATTGAAACATCCCTCTTTTCCACTGGCCTGTGGACTCCTCAAAGGCAGACAGCCTGTCTGGCTCACCATCTATTTTCATCTCCTGGCACAGAGCCTGCCACATGATGGACCGGCCGTCACAGAGCTGCCACTACCTGCTGTCTTCCAGTCCTCCCCTCCTCTGCCCCTCCTCTCTGCTCAGCACTTCTCCAGACCTGCTCTTGTCAAGGAGATCACTGGCCTTTACATTTTAAAATCTCAGTCGTCATCTTAGCTGCTCTACCAGCAGTATGCGACACAGAGAACCCCCCTCTTTTCTGAGACACTTGCTCACATGGCTTTTGACCCACCATTCTCTCGGTTCTCCATTTATCTCATTAGCTGCTTCTACTTAGCCTCTGTGGTTCTTCCTCTTCTTACTATGCTCAAAATTTTGGGGGGTTCCAGGGCCTCCCTTCTTCATCCACACATACTTTTTCATAATCTCATGGACTTAAATATCACCCACATGATGAAGACTCTGAACTTTACATCTCCAGCCTAATCATCAGTCACAGCTGTCCCCTCCAACAAGAGCTAACCACTGCATGCTCTGGAGACATTAGGACTGACAGTGTCCCTTCTTACATGAGAGAAAAAGCATCCTTGTTTTCATTAGCATGTCTAGGTCAGGTTTTTTTGCTCTTCATCTCAGATCACATATGAGGAGTCCAAAATATCCCTGTAAGTCCAAAGACCTGATCCTGAGTTCTACTGATCTCTGATCTCTGAGTCCTTATTGCCACCCCTTCAATTCTGGAGGGACATGACAAAGGCTAGATGTGGGGAAAGAGATGAACAGAGAAATCCCAGGGGAACTAGGGATGGGGGCCAGTGAAGGAAGAAGACTGGGGTTGGAGCTATTCGAAGAACATTCTCCATCCGAATGACAACGGCCAAACCCAGGCTCCCCTTCTGTGCTGTGCCCTCCTAGATTGCACCTGCTCCTTCAGGGAACTGGGGCTCCATGGCTCTTTCTACTCTGTGGCAGGATAGGGTCTAATCAACTCCATTGCCTGGAACTCATCACACCTTGGGCCAGTCACCATTAAAGCATTTCCATCTTAATAGGTCTAAATTTTAATTAATTATAATTATTATAATATAATTTAATTTAATTATAATATATAATATAATTATAACTATTAACCAATTTAATTAATGAAGTTAATTTTATGCTCAGAACTGACTTAGATGCTTTCACATGTGCTATCTTGTTTAGTCCTCATGAGAACCCAACAAAGTAAATACTGTTGTTCCACTTTACAGGTGAGAAAATTGAGACTATAACTGGGAATTTGTCCAAAGTCACATTTATCCCATGATTCTATATTCAGTGCTCTAATTTCTTTTATTTAAAGTCAATGAAATAAAATTTCAGATAGCATCAAGTCTCAAGGTGAGGGACTAAGGGCTGGGGGCTGTTGGTGCTTCTTACACAGTCCTTGCATGCCAGCCCTTGCCAGCCCCACGCCCCCCTCCTACCACATCCACCTGTTCTTCTCCAGCCCCCAGACCTAATGCTTTGGACACAAGCCCCACACTAAGCAACCACAGAAGACCTCATTCCCAGACTGGGTAACTTCCTGGCTCTGCTCACCAACCGTCTTGCACCCTTCGTCCCACAAGTCCCCTCCCTCAATTGGCTAGAAAACCCCAGGACACTGGACTGGTTTGGGGAAGTGAAAATGGAAGGCTCAGCTGTCACCTCCTTCCCTTTCTTGCTCCTCCTTCGTCATTACTCAAACACTCCAGGGATCAGAACAAGAGCCCCTCCCCACCCCACCTCCAGCCCAGCCCAGGTGCTCAGAAGAGCACCCCTCCACCAGCCCAGCACTGGGACCTGCCTCCCAGGGGCTCTGTTCCAGAAGTGCCCCCATCCCTGACAGGAGAGGGAAGAGCAGCTGGGAAAAGTGTCTTTTAGTAGAAGAATTGAAAAAATAAGGAAGAAATACCTTTCTTTTGGAGCTTGGGGGTTTTCCTCCTGAAATCCCAGCAGAGGAGCAGTGCCAGGGCAGGAAAGCCGCAGCCCAGCTCCCACCGCGGCATCCTGGGGAGATGAGGCATGGCGGGGCGAGGACGCACCGCCTCCCGAGAGCCCGTCTCAGACTTTCCCTCCTCCCCAGGCCTCTTCTCTCGCTTCCAGATCAGCACATGCTTGTAAATACCGCTCAGGTTCTGACTCCAGAACGGAAACCATGGGATCTGTCGGCACCTGCCCTGGCCCTCCCAGGCCTCCTTCCCATGCCACGTCCCCTCCCCACTCACCTTTACACACACAGCTCCTGGCTTTTAAAGACTGAACATAAAGCTGTCAGGGCTGGCAATAAAAATAAGTGCCTCCTCTTACTTAGCAGCTAATTGTCAACTGCCATTCAGAGGAAAGATACCTTGGAGGTGGGTTAAGAAAAAAAAAATCCCACACGCCAGCCCTTACCAGCACTGCTCCATATATCAAAGTGTCTGGCAGGAACACAGAATTTCACTTAGTGTTTATGAAGTCAGCCCACCCTTCCTTGGAAATGCTTTCAGAGCTGCACGTGGTTCAGCTGGGGCCTTTAGAGATAATGATCTTGGAGGTGGGTTGTGGGGTAGACTGAGATGATTTCTCCCTCCCGTTGAGAGGATTTAGCAAACAGCACAGTGACTCTACCAGAAGGACCCAGGAGAAGTGAAATGAACTCTTAGCATGACAAGGGGACAAGCAAGACCAGGGTTGTCAGGAAGGGCCCCGGGGCAGTCTCATGCTGCCAACATAGCGTTGGGCTCTCCATTCACTCAGAGGCAGGAATTGCAGACTCATCTTTGATGCCACACTCTCTCTCCATGTTGAATTTACTCCCACATCCTGGCGATGTTACCTTCAAAACCTTGTGCAAAGCTGTTTACTTCTCTCCATCTCCACTGCCAGTACTTTATCCAACCCACCATCCCTCCTCTGTTGCCTGGGTGACAGCTTGAGTTCCATGTCTGGTCTCCTGCCTTCACTTGGATCTGCTACCTCCAGCCCAATCCATTCTCCACACAGCAACTAGAATGATCTTCCAAATATAATATGATATTATCACCTTTCTTGAAACCCTCAAATGGCTGCCTATTGGTGTTAGAATGAAGACCAATATCCTCAACAAAGCTACATCTACTGTTGCCACCTTCTCCTTGCTCCGGAGTCTATTGTTCTTTCTGCGACAGGACCTTTGCACAAGCTGTTCCCTCTAACTGAGACACCATTCCTCTTCCCCTTTCTCTGTCTAGTTAGCTTCTGTCAACCCTTCAGAGTTAGGCTTAATTATCACTAATTCAGGGAAGCCTTCCTTGACCTTGACAAAGACATTTTTTTTCCACATGGCATGTGTCTTTCCTTCATGGCTCCTTTCAAAATTGTAGTTTTATGTTTTTCCTTGGTATTTTTGTTTAATTTCTGTGTCTTCTACTAGCCTGTGAGTTCCTTGAGAGAAGGGACTTTGTCTTTTCTTTTCTCTCTCTCTCTCTCTCTCTCTCTCTCTTTCACTCTCATTGTTGCACCCCCAGTGCCAGCATTGGGTTTGGCACATGGCGTATATTCAAGAAATAGTTGTTGAGTACATGAATAAGTATCTGTCTGGTGTCAGGAACTGTGGGAAGGGGAGATGAGGGAATTAGTGGAAATAAGTAAAAATCATCCCTCTGAATGTCCCATTTAGCTAGTGAGAAACAACCAGAACACATGGAATAACAATGGATCAAAGACACAACACACCCCACCTGGCTAAACTCTGCTGTGGGTTATAAAATCATGCTCTGAAGGATGTGGAGGACTTAAAAGAATGAGAGGAAGGAAAGGAACCCAAGGTGTAGAACAATTTGATATTTACATACTATGTGCCTTCTGTTGGCAAACACACAAAGATGCTTAAAACATAGCACCTGCCCCAGGGCCTTACAACTGGGTTGGGCAGAGCAGAACTACGCACAATTTAATGCACTCTTACGTGCCCAGCAGGGGCCTGAGCGAAACCTCAGCTGGCTAGCCTCAGGAGGGAGAGGGACAAAGCAAGCCTGGACTGAACGACAATTTGTGACTTGGATTGCCTGCCTCCTAGGGATGGGACAGAGACCAGGTTTCAATGTGGGAACCCAGAGAAAGCCTGGCTCTCTTACTAAAAAGAGGGAGTGGTTTAGAGAAAAGGGGCAGGAGTCAGTCTGGGAAGGAGTTGTTAGAAGTTGAGATGGGATTGTCTCTGTTCTCTTTCTTAAATCAGGAAAACATGGACTTGCATCCAGAACGTCTGGGGAAGCGAGTTGGTTTAACCTTTCCAGACAAGCCCTTAAGATAGAGTTTTGAAAAATTAGCCTGCTAAGAAGAAAAAGGCTATAATGCTGATGTGCTGCTCTCCAAGGTGAGAGGAACATTCAGAGCCAGCTATGGGCAGGAGGAGCCCGGAGGAGGCAGTCGCGAGTGCCATGGAGACTATGTGGGGCCATTTCTCCAGTAGGTGGGAGGGAGGGGCCAAAAAGGGGACTGGGAGCAGGAAAAGGTGTTAGCTCCACAGAGCTGTCACCAGAGAGCTTTCCAACATTTAAAGTTGAGATTCGTTACCTAGGGTGTACAGATGGGCTACAGGTCTGAAAACACCCTGCTGTTGAAAGAAAAATTGTTTATTTCTAGATATCTTTCTGGGGAGAGTTTCCATAGCTTTTTTCAGATTCTCTAAGGGGTCTTTGAACCATAAAGAGCTTCACCAAAGCTCACCATTGACATGCTTTGAGGGACATAATTCTAGAGAGAACAATCCATTTATTGAATCATTTCTCAGATAAGCTGATCATCATTTAAGGAAGAGGAGAACCTAGGAAGGGAGAACATAGTATGGGACCATGCTATGGGGAAGGAGGTCATTCCTTCATCCATTCATTCAATAAGTATGTACTGAGCACTCTTTAGATCCTGGAATATGGTACGACCAAAACAGAGGAAAATAATTTCTGATTTCTGCCATGTATAATGAAACTTTCATTCTAGGGAGGGGATATTAACTATGAACAAAACAAATGAGTAAAATGTTGAGCATATTTGAAGGAAGCACATGCTAAAGAGAAAAATGAAGCAGCACAGATGGACGGGAAGGGTTTGGCTGGGGTAAGTAAGGGTTTAAGTTCAACAGAATGATCAGGGGAAGGCTTTACCGAGGTTACGCTTGAGCAAAGACCTGAAGAAATCCAGGCACTAAGCCATGCAGCTGCCTGGGGAAAGAGGATCCCAGGCAAAGAGAACAGCCGGTGTGAGGGCCCTGAGGTGGGAGTGTGCCTAGGGCATTTGAAGAGCCTGGTGAAGCTGGAGTGAAATGAGTGTGGGAGAGGCTTCTAGAGAATAAGGTCAGAGATGTAATTGGGGGCAGATTGTGCACTATAAGTCATTCTAAGTCTTTTGACTTTTACTCTGCATGAGAAAGGGAGGCTGTTGGAGAATGTTGAGCAGAGAAGAGTTTTAATAGGTCAGGTGAACAGGCTCACTCTGGCTGATCTGTTGAAAACAGACGAGAAGAAGGCAAGGGTGAAAGCATGGGGATGAGTTTGGAGGCTGCTACTGTAATTTGGACAAGAAAGGATTCCATTTCAACCAGGGTGGTAGTGGTAATGAGAAGTGGGCAGGTTCTGGGAGAAAAATGCCATAGAAAGTTTCATAAGAAGCTAGAAAGAGGCAGCAGCAACATAGCTCAGTGACTTCACAATGTTCGGGGGCCATGCCCTGCCCTGCCCATCCAGTAGACCCACGTTAGAGGTGCTTTGCAAGTGGTAATGTGCTGTGGCGAAGGAGCCCTCGCCCTGCCCTGTACCCGCTGGGCCCCCTGAACAGGTCATTTATTCCTTCAGGACTAAAGCTCCCTGACTTACAAATAGGAAGAACAAGTTTCTGATTTGCCTAAGTGGTCTTAGATGGGACTCTCTGCTGTCTTAAAACGTCTTCTCATTTTGGGATCTATGATTTTGGTTCAGTGAGTAACTTTAAAAACATCAGAGATGCCACATCAGAGCCAACACGGTTCTTTGAATGAATAACCGGTGTCACACTCTGATTTTTCCCTTCCCTGGACTTTCCACCACCTACAGGACTTATGCTTGACTTGCTTCTCGGGATGGGGTGAGGGAGAAATCCCCATGTGGGTTATGACAGAGGACAACAGTTCACCACGAGAGGCTCGGATCCTAGTGAAAGTACATAAACAGCATTTTGAACCAGAGCAGGTGCATCATTAGGCAGCATCCACTAGCCTTGTCTATGTAGACAGCCTAAAGCAGAAAAGGACAGCTCACAGTCTCATGATCCAGGGCAAGAAGGAAGGTCACAGCTAAGATCACCCAGGCTGAAACAGTGTGTAACCAAGTTTTAACAAATAAAAATCTCATCTCAGCCCAATTAGCACAGCGTTTAGGGATTGGGAGATGGTTAACGAAACTACGCCACTCTCTTTGGAACAGGATGCAGAAGTTAAGGATGACTGTGGCAGGCACTCCGGAGTTTGCCTGTCCCCTTCAGATCACTTCTTTTCCAGAAGCCCCTGCTGTGTGGGTCACACAACTGCCTCCCCGCCCCAGGTCCTGGGTTCACAGGTGGCATCCTGACCTCAGCTGGGCCAGGTAGAGAATCTTTCTCAGGAGTGTGGGATGCTGAGCTCATTTTCCATCAGGGGGAGAGCAGAGGAAAGCTGGGGCAGGCATGGCAGTATGTGAAACAAGTGCATACCCGAGGGGCTGCTGACTAGACAAACCCAGGCCGGCATGCGGAGAAAAGCAGACCGAGAAATGGTGTGGCCAGGGCAGTGCTGGTGTCTCACTTCTTGGCCCCAGTCCCTGGGGAGGCCTTGGCAGTTCCTGCCCTTGGTTTCTTTGAGTAGTAGCTCCTGTATCTACCCAGTAAATCCCTCTTTGTTGTTTAACATCATTGGATTTCTACTTCTTGTATCCAAATAATCCCTGAAATGTACCAAGTAAGATTCTATTGCAATGTGGGGAAAGGCTTAAGCTATAAAAGCTATTAAATTGCGTATATATTCTATATTTGTTGTTCTGGAAAAAGTATGTAGAAGAGAACACTAGCTGGAAGGAAAACATAAAAATATCTCTGGTGGTTTACGAGATTGTGTTTCCAAATTTCCACAAAATTATTGTGGTGTTCTTATAATCTTTGAAAGAAGCTGTTGGGCAATCACATACATATTTGATATTTGAACTATGAAAGCCTCCATAAGTGATTTCCAAAATAACAGGCAGCACAGTCCACAAATAAGTGTATCTTTATACAGTTACCCTGGAGTCAACACACATAAGTGTAGTCCTAAAAAGTCAAAGGACAATGTTAACTTGAGAACTCAGACATGTGAGTTCTTTCATATTTTTATAAAAGGAGGGAAACATACTAGATTCATACGTTTGTTAATTTCCGATTTTTCTTGGTATCAGTTTTCTGCAGTCAGGTCCCTCCTCGGGTGTGAAAACGTCACCAGGATTCCCAGAGAGCTCAAATACTTGAGTATGTAACCCAGGAGCGTGTCTAAAAAGCTGAATTCACTGCATACCTGCAAGACTCCAGACACCACTCCTGAACCTTTCCCCAGACTTGACTGCCCCTCTTCTGGACGGAAGTTCTATTTTCCTGTGCTGACCAGCATCACTTGTGCTTTCAGCATAGCTCTTGCCATCAGTCCTCTCAGGTCCCACAAAGCCCATGACCAGGCAGACCCATGGTGCAGTGTGAGTTAGTGCTGTGGGATCCAGGCTCAGCTGGTCCAACCTAATTATTTCACAGATGAGAACACTTTGGCCCAGAGAGGAGAAAGGACTACGTTGGGGTATCATATACATTTGCTGATCAATGCAAAGGACTTGCCTTCCCTCTAGTGAATCTGGGGTTGGCTCTTTGAGATGACTCAGGGATGGAAGCGAGGAGCTCTGAACCCACTTTTCCTACACATTTGACAGAGGACTTGGCCATGACCATGCAGAGTTTGTCTTCTGGTTGTCTCCCTTAAACACTGTTCAAGGAAGTATCACACCTGGAGCTACTTCCTCCTCATCCCTGAGATGTTACAGACACCCGCCCAGGACAGCCTGCAGGGGTCCTTACCTCCAGAGGGTGTGCCAGCTACTCTCCTGAGGAATTTCACCCACTCCTCCATCTCCGTCTGGGAGCTGGCCATGAGGACGTAGGAGTCCTGTCCCATGCGATTCTGGTCCCATGAGGCTGGAGGAAGAAGTTGCACTTATGAAAGTCTTAGAGTGACAAATGGGCCAGAGCAAGAGGAAGGGAAGGGAAGGGAAGCCAAAACTGAGTTGAGTCTCTGGTTCATTGAAGCACTACCCATCAAACAATGTAAAAGCCTTATCTAATTATCCTCAGTGGAACTGGACATCCATGCAGTCTCATTGTCTGTGCGGAAGCTCTAATTCTACAGACAAATCATTGGACACAGTGGTTTGCAATTGGGATAGGCTGAGAGCTG
This sequence comes from Propithecus coquereli, assembly GCF_000956105.1. Classification (NCBI taxonomy): domain Eukaryota; kingdom Metazoa; phylum Chordata; class Mammalia; order Primates; family Indriidae; genus Propithecus; species Propithecus coquereli. The sequence continues at coordinate 4,307,841 of NW_012147986.1, forward strand.
CTTCCACAGAGGACAGAAGCCATTTCCTACCAAAAGGAAGAAGAAGTTCACGGTGCAGGTTCAGCATTAGAGGAGACAGGATCAGCCCATACAAACTGCAAGACAAATCATCGTGCCAATCACAGATATTTTCCTAAGCTAGCCCTGAGCTCAGTTGTAGGGGTGGGGAAGGGGACGACAACCTCAGAGGGAGAGACAATGAGCACGTGTGAGCCTTTCTCACAAAACTGGTGCTTCCTGTTCAGATTACTGTCCTCCTGACCATGCAAGCCCTTGCAAATGGGAGGTTCTCAATACCCAGTTAATGGACACACAAAACTTGTTAGGACTTTTTTTTTTTTTTTTTACAATTTTTGCTTCAAACTTAAGATTATAGACGTGTGCAGTGTTTCCTGGGTTGATGTTTTCAAATGGACAAAATATGAAAGAAATGAGAAGTAGGGGGTTGGAGGGTGGAGTGGAAAGGGAGGAGGAGGCCGAGAGAAAGAATAAGGGGAAGTGACCAAAAAAACACCCAAAACCAAACCAAACCAAAACAAAAAACAAAAAAGAAGGAGCGAGAAGCAAGAGAGGAAAAAGAGTATCAAACATTAGTCTTAGACCACACGGTTAACCCATTTTTCTCACAATGGCTGGGCACCTCCTTTGGAGAGAACCTGCCTGCTCTAGCTGGCCAGTTGTGTCCAAACCTATATATTTCCTGCAGGGCAACTAAAGACTTTCAAATCCCCTTAGGCTCTGGTCTCTTGCACCTATCTTAGTATCACTGAGCCTCACCTTCTTTCACCCTTTTGGACAACCTGATTCTAAATCCATCTTGTCATTGGGTCATCAGCTCTCCTGACCAGAAGGGTCAGTCCATGAAAGCCCTGGCCATTCAGGAACATCCCGACAGCTGGGTGTTTCCGGGAGTAAAATGGGAATTAAAAAGTGCTCAAGACAGAACTACAAGATCCCCTAGGAATTACAATATTCTTTTGAAGTAGAATGGTAAAGTTAGTATTTCCATTTTACAGATAATAGAACTGAAGCCCAGAGATGTAAAAGTACCTGCCCATTGTTATCCAGTGAGTTACTGCCAAATGCAGGGCAGGGCCACTTGTTTCCTTGCTCCCAAGGGACGTTTCCCTAGCCCATATTGCTTCCAAATTTGATCTTGGGCAAAATTTATCTGGAATCCTTTCCCACAATGCTTACACTCCAGTCTACTATGTTGTCAAAACATGCTTTCTTAGTTTTCCCTGCTTCCTGGAAGATGCTCTTGTTCTGTCACGAGCAGCCCATTGGGAAACACCCAACTCTCAGGATGTCCCTGAAAGGCCAGGGCTTCCATGGACTGATGTTTCAGGTCAAGAGAGCTGATGACCTGGTGACAAGATAGATTCAGAATCAGCTTACCCCAAAGGGTGAAAGAAGGTGGTATTAACATAGGTCGAAGAGACCAGAACCAAAGGAGATATGAAAGTCTTTTGTTGTCTTACAAAAAAGTAAACATTTGAGCATAATTGGGGTGCTATGATAGGCTTTCTCTGAGGGAAATTGCCTGACATTGATGATACAAAGCCCACGACCAGAAATTCTGCCCTGAGTACACACTTTCTTTCTCTGACTTAAACACAGCCAGTTCAACATGTGTTACCTATTAGGCTGTTTCCCTAGTCAGAAATGGACCTCCCTTCTTTTCTTAATCTGCCTAAAGAACTCCTACCCATGCTTTAAAACCTGGCTCAAATGTTGTCTTCTCTTGGAACCTTTTCTTAACATCTCCTTTCCCTGCTCCAAGTTGAATGGGGAGTCCCTATTCTATAATCCCTTATATCCTGTCTTTACCTCTATCACAGCAGTAGTTAGATTATCTTGAACATCAGTTTTCTTATTATTACAATTGAGATAATTACTTAATATGGCCAAAACTGAAGACCTAATCCTCCCCCTAAAAAAAAAACAAAAACAAACAAAAAAAAACTTGCTACATGAACAGATCTTAGCAAATATCAGTAAATTTGTCTTTCCCAATGTTTAGGCCAAAACCTTGGAGTTGACCTTGATATCTCTCTCCCACATCCAATCCATCAGCAAATGAAGTGTCTCTACCTTCAGAATGTGATCAGAAATTGCTTATTTCTCAGCCCCTTCTCGTTGCCATCTCTGACTTGCATTCTTGGAAGAGCCTCCTGACCGGTTTCCCTGCCCTGCCCTTACCCCCACTACTTACTTTTTGTTCTCAACTCCAAAGACTTTTAAAACATGAGTCATATCATGTCACTTCTCTGCTCAAGACTTCCCATGCCTTCCCATCCTTCCAGCATAAAAGCTAAAGTTCTTACAACTGCCTACAAATGCTGACAACCTGGGCACACCCCTGACTAAATCCCCTACTCTTGTCCCCGCATCACTCCGCTCCAACCACACTGGCCTCCTTGACGTGTGAAATAGGCCCTGGGGCTTTGCAGTGGCTGTTCTCCTTCCCGGAACACTCTTCCTCCAGATGTGCCCTTAGCTCACTCATCAGTGCCTTCGGATCTTTGCCCAAAGGTCACCTTGTCAATGACACATACTCTGCTGGCTCTGTTTAAAATCAACCACCTCAGCCAGCACTTTTCTCTCTTTGCTTTAATTTTTTCTGTGGTACTTATCCCATAAGAAAAACTATGTGATTTACTCATTTATTTGGTTTGTTGTCAGTCTCTCTGCACCTCCCTCCAACCAGTTTATAAGCTGCATGTGATCTCCACTCCTATAAGAGTACCTGGCTCAGAGCAGGTGCTCAATGAATTTGTTGTATACATGAGTGACAGCAGCTCCTGAAGTGGTATGAGAATTAAATGAGATCACATATACAACAGAAGGAAAAACCCCCATCCCTGGTGACTCCCTGGGATAGGAAAACAGATAGTTTTTCTGCTAGAGATCAGGAAGGAGAGGGAAGCTTGTCCTAAATTGTTGCCTGCCCCAGATGAAAAGCAAAACCTAGCATAACTACCATTAAAGGTTTCTAATGTGGCCTTTGTGCAACTAAAGCTGGTGATCACAGAGAGAGGACCCTGACTAGGAAGCCCATTTCTTGCACCAGCAGTGGCCCCTGAGAATCATCTTGCACAAGAGAACGACAAAAGGGGAACTAACAATTCTCTACATCTTCACATAAAGGATGTCTCACTTTAGGCTCAGCAGAGCCTTGGAAGATGATGGTGCTTTTAGGAAAATGGTTTCCTACCTTATTGTTGTTTTAGATTTGTCCTTATGAGATGTGTGTGTGTGTGTGTGTGTGTGAGAGAGAGAGAGAGAGAGAGAGAGAGAGAGAATGAACCTGTTCAAGAATTCCCCCCACAGCCCAGGAGACTGCTGCAAGCATTAGTGATAACAAGAGGGCAAATCTGCCTCCTGCCCTGGCAAAGCAACATAGGAGGGTTGCATACTTTTGGTAAAAGCCCACAGTGAATTTTCAGCTGGAGCTCTCAGCAGGGTTATCCTAGACTGAAAACCCAGGATTTAGGACATGTGTTGCCATGGATGGTCGTGTCCCATAAGTTGCACTGGGAGAGGGATCCTAAGACTAGAAGAACCCTTATGGGAAAGGAGTGGGATTTTCCTAGAGGGAAGAGATGGAAAAAGCAGGCTCCTCCTCTTTTATCTCACCTTCAGATTCAAAAGCAAAGGATAAAAAAGATAAGAAAGGTCCTCATGATGGGACCACCTGGGAACTAAAAAAATTTTATTTCTTTGTTTTCTATAAATAGTCATAACCAGGTTTAGGATTTTTTCTGCATTATAATTCTCTCTAGTTATCCCCAAGATATCCAACACTTATATGGCACTTACTATATAGTAAGCACTGTACCAAATGTTTCATATAGATTTGTTTACATAACCCTCACTATTATCATCATTGTCCCCATTTTACAGACAAAGAAACAGAGGCAGGAAGAAATTAAGTAACCTGTTACACAAACAGTAAGTGGCAGGGTCAGGATATAGATCAAAGCAGGCTGGCTGTAGACTGAGCATTTCTAACCTCTATGCTATGCTGCCTTCTCCATCAACTTTCTTATGCGCACAGACAGCTTGAGTGAGTGTGAAGGAGGGATTTAAGGGAAGGGGCACTCAGGGGAGTTGTGGTCTCCCCTGCTGTGGTCAATAAGGCAACAGCACCAAGGCTGCACACATAAATCGGGAGTCCTGGATGGAGTTCTTGGCCTAATCCTGGCAGGGTTAGGGCTGGGGTAGGAGCAAGAGACAGGGAGACTGGGAGAAATGACAGATTCAGGAGCATGAGCCAAACTTCCCTTGCTCCAAATGCTTTGGAGGAAGGTAACTCTTGATTGGGAATAAGTGCCCTCCAGTGTGTCGCTCTCACGTGCGATAATGACATGCAGCACCTGACACCTGCTAAGTGCTCAGGAAGTTGGAGCTGTCATTTCTCATTATGTCACATTGAACCATATGAGATGGCTGACTTTTCACCATTTTTGACACACCCAAATGGCAATTTCATGTGGTTCAATTTATATTTTAACAGTTAATTTTAATGTCCCACCCAATCACCATCTAGACAGAGCTCATTTTAGAGAGTAGAGAAGATGTACTTTTTTTTTATCAGTGGTCCAGTGCCTAGTGCATTATCACCTTGGTCCAAGTGCGCACTCATGAAATGCTTACAGAGTTGAATTGAATGCACACCCACTCAGTTCATGGGTATTATTCAAGCACTTGATATTATTTAGTGAACTATGATAGGTTCATTAGCTATATAGAGAACCATTGTGTGTTCTTAATAGGTTGGTTGGTTAGTTGGTTGAAGGACTCACTGAAGATAGCTTGATGTCTAGGATCCAAAAGTAAAACAGGAATATAATGCACTTCCGTGCCACCTTTTGTCACCTACCTGGAATGATTTCAAAGACAAACTTTCCAGCTTCTTCTGGGTTTGTGGCAATCTCCTTGATTGTACTTCCTGGTAGATACATGCAGCCCTGAAAGATCAGAAGTCAGGCCTTCAGAAAAGCATCCATTTTATCACCTATGAACTAAAATTTAGTTGGAGAACAGATGGGATAAAGATGGGATGGGGAGGAGGGCAGGTGGGGAGGACCATGGGAAGCTAGCAACCCAGGCCCTGGGAAGGTTAAGTGGCAGCTCTGTGAGAGCAAGCTAGGTGCCCAGACAGAGGACCAGGTCCCGACATGGGAGTGAGCTGAGAGGGCACCGTCACCAACACTTGCCTCTTCCCACTTCTCCAAGGACCCAACTTCGTGGGCAAAGCAGACAGTTGGTCTTTGTGAGACTGGGGGGACCATACTACCTGCCAGGCTGCAGGTGGCCATTTGAGGGGACAGGGCACTCAGTAGCAGCAAGAGCTGCTGGGCAGAACTTTCCAGGTGCCTGCCCCTTGGCTAACCACCTTGAATGTATTATTCATGCAGTCCTTCCTGCAACCCTCCTTTGCTTCCACCACCTTTAGCTGAGGTGGTGGGAAACGCCACCTTAACCCCACCCCTACCCCCAATCCACAGAGGGGTGTGTGGGTTCACTGGGATACGTGACCTCTTACACACAGTGTGTCATCAGACAAACAAGCCCCTTGCAGTCTGTGCTTGCAGGTGCTTTGTCACTTGCTGTGCACTTTCACATGCGACAGCTCATCAGGCCCCACGACAGCTCCATAGCGAGGGCTCGGCAAGATTTGTCACTGCCACTGTGCAGACAAGGAAACTTGCACTTCGAAAGGCTAAGTGACTGCACAAAGCGACATAGTTAAATTGCACTGTAGTTAGTTACTCTTCATTTACATCTCACTGGATGTCGACGGTGGCAACTTCTGGGCTGAATAAACACGTGTGTCTTCATTGCAGAATAAAGTGTGGACAAAGGGGATTGGCCATGGAGAGCACTGCAAAGGCAGAGGGGTCCTAAGGAATTCTCAGAAGTAAGATCTGCTCAGGAGCCTTAAACAATAAATGTTTCTTGAAGGTCTAGAAACAAAAGTGTCTAAGATGGAGGGAGGAGAAGACAAGAAGGAGGAGGAGGAAGAGGAACAGGAGAAAGGGCAAAAGGAGGAGGAGAATGAGGATGAGGAGAAAGGTGAGGAGGGGGAGAAGGGGAGGGGAAAGGAGGAAAGCAAGAAGAGAAGAAAAAGAAAAAAATCTGTCTACAAAATGGCTTTCTGCAATTCCTCTACATTCCTCTAATTTTATTGCTTAAAGATACAATTTACCTTCATGGTTCTCACCATCTTTAGTAAATCACCTCAATGCCTTCAGAAGAAATGATCCTGGGTTTGTGGTGCTAGGCTACTTTGATGAGTTATGGCACCAGAATCAAAGGCTATGTTACTTTTAGATAGGAAGGACCACTGCCTCATAGAAAGAGAAGGAAAGTGCAATTTCCAAGGTGCCTGATTCCGCTAAGTACCTCTCTAAACTGCCATTTGGTACCCAAAATCATTTCATCAGAAGGTAGTAAAAATAAAATACTAAAAATAAAAATGCTGTTTATTGAGCAGTTACTAGGTGCCAGACTCCGTGCTAATTGCCCTGAATGTACTAGCATATCTAATCTTCCTAAAAGCCCTATGAGAGAAGGACTGTTATTTTCCCCACTGGAGAGATGAAGGAAGTAAGGCTCAGAGAGGTTAATTAGCTGACCCAACATCACAAAGCTAGTTATTAACCATTAGGAAAGCTATGATTCAAATCTCAGTCAGTGTGATTCCAGAATTGCAAATAAGGCTTGACTGACAAGTCCCACTTGCTGGAAGAAGTAACAGTCAGAGTTAAACTTATTCACACCAAGGCATACATGACTGGTTGCAGGCACTTTCCTCGTATTGAGTATGAGAGCCTTGAACTTCATAAATGAATAAAGGAAGGGAGGTGAGAGGAACAGACACCAGTGGGGGTGAGGTTGGGGACACTTATGTGGAAGGAAGAATTGTCCCAGAAAGGGAAGGGCCCAAGTTGCTCAGAACCACTTTCACCCACTTTGCAGGTTGACGGGGGTGGGCTCCATGTAAATATGGAAGGAGGGAGAAGCTTACCCTGGAGGACACGAGTGCTACAGCGACAGAGCAGGGGAGGCAGCCGTGGCAGTGGCGTGCTGCAATAACTAGAATTCTCTAGATACAACTTTCAAATCCAATTGTAAGTTCCTCTACAACTCAGCTATAGCCCAACTCCTAATTAAAGCATTTTTCAAAATGCATACATTGGCTCACGAGAACTAACTTTTACATTTTCAGGAGCTCCGTGAGCCAGTTGTTACACATGGCCATTGCTAAAACTTAAATTCTATAAACTCACAATGAAATATTTTATATTTGAAAAGGTAATGATACTCAAAATGTATAACTTCCTAGTCATTTACTATATTTTCCTATTACTTCTGCTGTTGTGGTTATTTACATCTATTCTGTATGTGTGGTGGAAATTCTGTATCATGTTGTACTTGCTATTGCACATCTCTTCTCAACTCTGGGTTCAGTGACAGGACATTGGTAGCTTGCATCAGCCACAATGGAGTATTTGCACCGCAGAAATCAGCAGATGCTGCGCTTGAATCAGCTCTCTCACCAGATAGCTGGTTGTTAAACGTTTATCAGCACATCACTGGTAGACAACCACCCGGGGTAACTTTTCAGAAAACAGGGAGATGAGATACTGGAACAATGGGTTTACCCTACTAAACTAGGATTGTCTAAAACTGTTATTGTAGCAGACACTTGTGGGCAATTTTCTGAGATTCTGTTTTAAACAACTTCCCCGACAAAGAACCTTTTGAACTGGGTTATATAAAGCTAGTTCATAGACTTATAGAGCATTATACTATTAGAGCTAGACAGGATCTTTCCAAGAACTTGGAGAAAAAAATGCACAGATTGTCTTCTATAAAGCCACAAGATTCCCTAAAAGCATATACAGAAAAGTCTGTAACGTAGGATTCCATAATTTGTTTAGTCATTCTCCTTTGTTGGACACTAGTTCCAGGGTTTCTCGTTATCAATAGCAGTACGTATCTCTTACTATTTATTTTGGATAGCACCTTAGAACCAGAATGACTGGGTCTAAGGATATGATAATTATTTGGCTCTTAGCAAATCTGGCCAATTGACTCTCTAAAAATTTGTACCAACTTACGCACACATCATCAGTGTATACGAGGACTCTCTTCATCTCATTGCTCCAAGATTATTGGTATATTTCTGTGTTTTGGCTTCTTGAGGGATAGGATGTGTGTGTGTTCTTTTTAAATTTACAAAGTATTATATTTTAATTATAAAACTATTAGAAAATAAACAAAAAAGAAAAAAATTAAAAATTGCATATGTAACCACAGTACCCAAAGATAACCAGTTAATACCTTTGTGTATTTCATTCCAGGCCTTTTTCCATAATACAGATTCATAACATTTTTTCAAGAATAGGATTAATATATACGTCATCTTCTGTTGTAAACTTTTTTTTTTAAAGACAATAATATTATGGACATCTTTCCATTTCAAGAAGTATTAATTTAGAACGTCAATGTCTGAATTGTATTCTATTGCACAGAAATATGAAGGTACCCTAATATAAATTAGCCCCTACTACTGGGCGTTGTTTTCACATCACTATTATAGATAATGTTGTGGTGTAAACCCATTATCTACATCATCCTTAACCATCCACTTAGGTAAAATTCCTAGAATTAGAAATATGGGTTAAAAGGTTTGTATTTTTAAAAAGGCATTATCACCCTCCAGAAAAGTTGTATGAATTTTCACTTCCACCAGCTGTGCACAAGAATTCCTCTTCCCTAATCCTCACCCACCAAAATTTCTAGAAAACCTTTGCCAATTCGATACGGGGACCATGCTGTCTCATTAGCTCATGCTGTATTCCTAATTATTACTGAGATTGAACTTGGTTTTATATGCTTATTGGCCATTACATTTCTTTGATAAATTGCTCATTTGTATCATAGTTCACTTTTCTATTGAGCTGTTTGAACATTTCTTAAGGATTTGAAAGAATACTTTAAACATTAAGAATATTTGTTTACTATATGAACATACACAATTTTTTTCTGTTTATTATTTGCCTTTTTAGTTTATTATATTGGTTTTTAAGGTACATTTTTATTTATGAAATTAAATTAGTCTTTCCTTTGTGCTATCTTTGTTGTTATGCTTTATCCCACTTCCCAGAGATAATTCAGATGTCTAAATTTTCTTCTAGTATTTTTATGAATTCACTTTTTACATTTAAGTATTCAATCCAACCAGAATAATGAATGGTGTAAAATGTAATGTGTAAATGTACCTTTACTCTTTCCCAAGAATTTAGCTCATGTCTATAACTTTTATTTTATTTCTAGATATTTGCAATGTCTAGGAATTCCCCAACAAGGTTAAATGATGATAAATAACAGTATTTTATTTTAAATAGATTTTTCTTTATCTTAATTAATTATGAGTGTATGAAAAATCTATAAGGCTGTCCACTTAATTCTTATTTGTGATAATAATACATAAATATCAGCTCAGATTTCCAACAGTAGAAAGTTAATTAAATAAATTATAGACTGTCCATACAATAGTTTATTTTACCACCATTAAGAATTACATTGTAGAATCATATTTAATGCTAAGGGGAAATATTCTTGACATACTGTTAATTTTTTAATTAAATAATGTTATTATGCTAATTTTTCTTTTGCAAGAGATGAGTTTCTAAATATATATGCATAGGGAAGGCTGGAAGAGGTGGGGATTTAGGTGGCAATCTCTTGCTGAGGGAATTCTGAATAATTTTTATTTTCTACCATGTAACTTTTCTGCATCTTCCAAATTTCTACCATGTACATGTACAGCTTTTTTTGTAATCAATATTTACATATCAAAATACAGTAAAATATGCTTATTTTTTATAATGAATTATCTTATTCCTGAAAGATTTATTTTTTTATATCTGAAATGATAATTGAATTTTATCAAATGCCTTTTTCAGTTATCTATTGAGGGATTGTGTGGTTTTTCTTATTTGACCTATGATCTGATGGACATTAATAGATGTCCTAAAAACAAAATATCCTTGTCATTCTAGAAGAAGCATTACCTAATTATCCCAGGCTAATTTAATCCCGAGAAGGCCTTGAGTTTCTTCTTCCCAGAAGTATGGGGGAGAAGCAGAGACCTTCGAATATTTATTTCATCCATTGACATTAGTTTGTTTTTACAAAGCAGTTTTTCACACATGCTTCCTATCATTTGATCCTGTGACAAGTTCAGGCCAGGTGGTATTGCTTCATTTTATAAAAGAAGACAGAAGAGTCCAGAAAAATTAAGTAATTACATGGCCAGACAGTGGCAGAGCCAGGAAAAGAACATGATCTTTGATATCAAGTACCTGTCACCCTCTATACTTCCTGGAAACGAACACAGCCCAGCTGCCCTTGTCGTAGATTCGGGTTGGACAAAGCCTCATTGCCGTCTCCCTTGCCCTCTGCAGGTGGGAAGACTTCCTGCATCGTCTTCATGCACCAACCAGCACTGTCTCAGCCTGAAACTGCTTGGCTCTGATAAGGACTGGGTTGTTCATAAAGAGAAGGAAGTCGGGTTACCATGCACAGGACACTGGTGGGGTCTCTGTGGTCCTTCCCTCTGCAGTGAAGACACTCAACTCAGAGCCCTCAAGTAGAGGACCTGGCTACTCCGTTCCTGCTGCCGTGTTAACGGATCCTCAAGCCTGCCCTTAAAGAAAACTGTCCTCTTCCAAAATGACCATTTCATGTGAGTTCCATCCACCTGCCCACCCACGACTAATACCCAAATACTTCTTACCCTCGCCAGAATCTGTCTTCTTTAATAAATTTCTTCTGGCCCAGCTCACCTTTCCATCTCCACAGTCGTGAACTCTAGGTAGGTGACCAGCTGTGCTTGTTGAGCTGAGACTTCCGGTTTATATCTGGAGTCTCCTGGTAATTGTTAATAGTGCCTTTCACTCTCCACAGTGGCCGTGGAGAATCAGTGAGATAGGGAGAAGAGACCTGGGCCCAAGATTTAGAATCAAAGCCGACTCTCACAGCCTCAGGCACTATATCAGGAAATCCTGTTTGCTCTACTTCCAAAGTCTATCTGGAAGCTGACCATTTTGCTCCAGCCCATTACTCCCACTGAGATTCTAAACATCATACCCCTTACCTAGCTTATCCCTGCATCACCCCCCTCCCCTGGTCTATTTTTGGGTACAGTAGGCAGGGCTATCTTTTTATAATATAAGCCAAAGAATGTCCCCTCTCTGTCTGGAGCCCTGCAATGCCTTTCTGTGGTCCTTAGTGTAGATGTTCAAGTCCTTACAGGGGCCAACGATGTCCCTGGCAATCTGGCCCCTGCCCCTTGACACCCCCCCTCACTTCTCTGACCTCAACCCCTCTGATCCTCATTACTCTCTAGCTCTGCTGCCCCCACATTGACCTCCTTGCTGTTCCCCTCACAGGCCAGACATGCTCCCCTTGGGGCCTTCGCACTGGCTGTTCCCTCTGCCTGGAACTCTCTTTCCTAGGGATCCTCCTGGCTAATTCCTTCTCCTCTTTAGTCTTGGCTCAGATGTCACCCTCTTCCTCAGGTCACTTGGACCACCCTATTTAAAGCTGCAACACCGCCTCGAATTCTTGACCCCCCTTAACCTATTGTATTTTTTCCCTCATAGATCTAATCTTTTTCTAACAAACCACATACTTCTCTTATTTATCATGCTTATTTTCTGTCTTTTCCCTCATATCCTGAGCTCCACATGGCAGATATTTTTATCTATTTTCCTCACTGATTTATTTCAAGTACCTAGAACAGCACCGACATGTAGTCAATAAATGCTCTATAAATGTTTTTGAACAAACAAATCAGTGAGCTCCCAAGTCAATTTTCCTGCACCCAGATCACCACCATCACCCCCATGCCAAGAGCCATGAATTAGAGCTGCATGCAAGACACCCCCCAGTGCCCATCTCGGGCTTCCTGGAGGACCAGTCTGTTGTCTTTGCAACTCCATTTATCTAGCTAGAAAATGCTGAAAAGGCAAAAGTGACCTCTCTCCAATGGATATGTCTAGTCCTATTGAGCAGGCCCGTGGAGCCCAGTCTGAGTGGGCTCCACGCCCGCCTCCTCCGTCCCTGGAGAGGGACAGCCTTATTATTAATGCGGACAAACAGCCAGGCTGGTACCTGTGGCTTCATGTCCTCTTCATCCTTGTAGTAGTAGAGTTGCTGCGCCCTCAGCACAAAGTACCTCTGCTGCCAGTTTTTCACGATGGACCTCTGCTTCTTCAGCCAGCCCATCTTGATGGGCCTCTCCAGTGGGTTGGGAGTGGACGACAGGTGAGAGGAGGCCATCTGCTCGCCGGTCATCACGCTCCTTGACCGAGCTGTAGAGAGGAACAGACAGGCAGACTGACTGAGGGACATGGGGCAGCAAGCACAGAGTGGGTGGAGAGACGACAGGGGAAGCCCCGGGGGTGGGGGGGGCGTGCTGAGAGGCGGGTGAGGCCACAGTCGGGTCCAGTTCAGGGGTGCAGATCTGTATCAGAGAGAATCCCCCAAGAGCCAGAGAGGCAGCCAGGGGTCAGCTCCTGGTCAGGGCCAGACCAAAACCAAAAACGAGGGGGACGCCAGCAGCCCCGTGCACACGCAGTCCATTCTGCAAAGCGAAAGGTTGGCTGGAGCCTTCTGAAGAGGAAGTGGCCGCAGCATCTGACACAAGGTGCTTCCTTTTCCTGCGTGGGAGTCAGCATCTGACAAGAGAGAGGAGAAAATAATGCCTTGCTCTGAGGGCTCCGGGTGAGTCCCAAGCAGCTGCGGAGGCCGCCGGAAGTGGCCTGGGCATTCTTCCACAGCGGCCGTGTCTCAGGAGGAGCTAGTTGTGTTCGCTCTGACCTTGCTGTCGAATTGAGTCCTACAACAGACCCCACTAAACCCGGGCCCCCGGCCCCACGACCAGCCTGCAGGGGGTCGGGCCCTCCTGAATTTTCCTGCCCAACGTCATTGGGTGCCGTCCTGCCCCCTGCCTGCTGAGAGTGCTTACAGCACTTTATGTTGGACAAGGACCTCACCGTAGCTGTCTTCCCATTTCCAGGCAGGTCGTCGCTGCCAACAGAATTCAGAAGCAGGATTTGAAGCCAGACCCCTCAACCCCCTGCACGGAATGGTTTTTGTTTTCACACACGAGTTCTGCCTGTCATTGGACTAGGCCGAGGCCTGTGCGTCCACACCTCATCCCCGTGGTAACTCCCACCCAGGACAACTGTCCCCTTTCCTCGCCCTCACAGTGCTCCATCGGTCATCCCATCCCCCTTCCACACTTCCCTCTGAGCCTCACCTTCCTTCTTTGCCAGCCGGCTCAACAGTGACCTTAAAGCCACATTAGAGCTCCTTGTCCCCTTGGCCTTGTGCCACAATCCACCCTTGCTAGTACTCAATGTCTGTGTTCCTTTCTTTCTGCCAAGTGTTGCTGGAGGAGGTCTCCATCTTCCAATGCCTTCCTTCAGCTTTTGTCAGTCCCAGAACCTTCGGGACATGGCTGAACCAAGCTGTCAGCTCCTCTCTCGCCCCACTCCGTCTCACCTGACCAGAGACTAGTTCTTCCTCTCCTGGCTCTTTGACCGTGGATAAATTATGCCTCTTCCCTGAGCTTTGGTTTCCTTGCTTGTTAAACTAGGATAATAATGGTCCCTGCTATATGGAATTGTTGTGGAGATTAAACAAACTAACATACACAAACCACTTAGCACAGTCCCTGGTCCAAGGTAAGCATACGCTACTCTTATTACTTTCATCAGCAGATGAGTTTACTTCCTACTACAAGGAAGGGGATCATTTTCAAGACCTTCTTCAACTTCTCTCTTCACTTCAAAATGTAATGGGTACAAATATACACTTAGAAGAAATAATACCTGGTGTTTGATAGGTAAGCAAGGTGACTACAGTCACATTAATCGATTGCACATTTCAAAATAGCTAGAAGATAATAATTCAAATTCATTTGCTCTAAGGCTAAGGCTGTGTAAATGATGCACAGGAACCATGGAAGGGAGTTGGCAGAAGGCAGTGGGAAGGAGGGAATTTGAAGGACCGTGTGTATCTCTGTGTCTCTCTAGCTCAGAGACTGGACCTTGCAGGGACTCTTATCTGTCCTAGAAAGAGGGCTGAGAGTAGGCAGAAATGAAAAGGATGGTTTACATACAAAATTTTTGGAGAAAATGGAAGAGTGAGGCATTCTGGCTAATGAAGGGGCATTCTCCCCACCTCAACAGCCTCTGTGTAGTCCATCACAGTGTGACTTCTGTGACCATCCACCAGAAGAAACATCAGCATGAGAGAGAAGGCCTCTTCCTGGCAGCGGCATAATGAGAAACCTTCACTTGACTTCAGGAGTGATGCCACCAACTCAAGAGAAGCGTAAGTCAGGCAGGTGCCACACGGTGGCTATAAGGACCCAGGCCTCTTGGACCACCTTTAGAGGCCCACAGACACTGTTAGGATCACTGTGGAAGAGAGGGGAAACTGGAGGTCTCCCACAGCACTGAAGAATATGCTAATGCCTGCAGGTGCTAAAAGGATGCTACGGATTGAAGAGAATTAGCTCAGCCTGGAAGAACTCAGAGTGGCTATTATTTTGTGCTTAATTTTGTGAAATTTTTCAAGCATCATCCTGGCAAAAAGAACAATAACAACAAAACAAACAAAAACCAAAAACATGCCCTTAGAAGCATCTGTGCCCTGCAGAATGGCCTGGCGAAGGCAGGAGTAGGTGTGAAGATCTTACACCCTCAGAACTGGCCAGGAGGGGCTTTGAGGCACTTGTGGCAGGAGGACAGCCACCTGGTTTGCCTACATTTGATCCAGGCTTTGACTGACCACACTTCATATTCCATAAATCAAACTACTCACTGTACATCCAACTGGTGTTTCTTTAGTGCCTGTCATCATCCCACCAGAGCTGATGTGACCACGGCCACTGAGTCATCCTTACAAGTGGGGAGTGGGGACAGCTCGGCACCCGCCTCCACGCTGCTGGAATTAGGCCCAAACACGGGGGTGGGGGTGACAGCTGGGGGCTCAGACGAGCCAGTGATCGGGCAGGAACACTTTCTGTTCCGTGCGCAGAGCGATCTCCCACCCAGGTCTAGCACGAGATGATTCAAATATCAGAAAAGAAAGCCTGGGGGCCTTGAGTCTGACTTGGTTTTGACTAACTTTCCTTGTTAGTTTCTTTGAACTGCCTCTCTTTGTGGGTGTGACTTGTTCCGGATAAAGTAAACAGAGAGATCTGTTACTATTAATGGAGCTGTTTCTCATAATGAAAATAATAACCGTGATAAGCTTTGCTTGTGAGCCAGGCATTGTGCACTGAGTGCACGTTCCCAGCCCTTCGGGGAGGGGTCTGAAGCAGGCTGCGGGCCGGAGGTGGGGCTGCAGGCAGACCAGGGAGGCAAGGCAGGAAGGCAGTGGCTCAGTGTTTACAGAACGCTCTGGGGTGAGTGGGAAATGAGGGTCTCAGTGAGGTCAGAAACCCACCCACTCTGGCAGAGAGAGAAAGAATTGGTTCCCAGCACTGTGCTGTCAGTACAGGAGCCACCAGCTGTGAGTAGCTGTGTATATTTAAATGAATTAAATTAAATTAAGTTAAAATTCAGTCCCTCAGTCATGCCAGCCACATTTCAAGTGCTTAGTAGCCCACTGTGGCTTGTGGCTGCAGTATTGGACAACACAAGTAGAGGACATTTCCATCATCACAGAAAGCTCTGTTGGTTGGCACTTCTCGGAACCGGAGTGCTCTCAATACAAAGCATGGGATGACATGGGCCATAACGGTGGGGCAGCATTTCATCAAACAGAGAAATCAAGCTGGAGGGCCCAGAGAAGAAGAGGCTTTAGGTGGCAGAGTGAGGCATTCAACCTTGATCTGAGAAGAAATAGGGAGCTATTTCATGTTCTTGAGCAAGAGAGGACTGTGATAAAAATAGGAAAGTTATGTAATTGGACTGTTTATGCTGAATTTTAGTCTGCAGCTGAGGGAGGGTACTAGAAGGGAAAGAAGAGAAATGGAAGAAATACCACATTGCCAGGGATGTGGTTTCTGCAGTAGAAGTTAGCTACTTTCTACCCCAAGTTGGAACAAGAGAAAATTAAAGAAGGAAGTATGAACAGAGAAGTCAGCTGAGAAACATTGTCACTTCCTTTCTTTATCTTCCCATCCTCTGACCCCTAACCCACAGTATAATCACAAAATCTCCTAGGGGCTACCTTTGATTCTATCTGTTGTCAATTCTGCCTCAGTGTAGATTCTGTTTTAGATGCCGTGTATGTGCGGGTGAGGTATGAGTAGTTCTTTCAAAGCTGGGGGAACTATTTCAGGTGTTTTCTCCATATTTGGTATGAGCAGTGCATTAGTTTGGGAACCACATTTAAATGGATTTGAAAAAGGAGTAGAATTTACACGGTTTCCCCCAGCTCCGTCTCCTGAGCTGCAGACCTATGGATCCAGCTGTCTGATGTACCTCCAAGGGAATCTCAAGCTTACCATGTTGCTAAATAAACTTACCACCTTCCCCTTCTCGCTTCTGCCGTTCTCCCGCCTTGCACTGACAAACACGTTGAAACCTGCTTTACCTCCACCGGTCTCTCTGCTGTGCTGTGAGTGACATTCTTCCAGCCAACCCACCAAAACAGAAAGTGACCCATTCTTGCAGCCAGCACAGACAACATTGCTTATGACACAAATCTGATCATGTTACCCTCCTGCCTAAAAGCCTCCATGGCCCCCAACACCTCCCTCCTGAAATAAGAAGGCTAAACCCCCTGCCATGGAGTTTGAGTCCTTTATGGCTTTTCCTACTTCATTTCCTGCTCTTCCTCCATACCCACCCTGTACCTTACCCATGACAATATGCCATCCCTCTGCTTCAGGGTTCTCCCCACCCATGCCCACCCCCACCCAATTCAACCTCTTGGAAAACTCTCATTCATCCTTCAAGACTCACTTCAGGCCACATCTCCCACAAGAAGCCTTCCCCGCCCAGCCAGGCGCAGCCGCTCCCTGGCCCTGTCCCCTCATCAGGGGCACATGTGCGTTGTAGCCCTCATCCCCTTGCTTGGCACTGTTTTTGCATCCTGTCTTCCCTCTCCACATGTGCTCTAAGAAGACAGGCACATGTCTTCTTTAGTGGCAAAGTGAGGCACATAAACTTGATCTGAGAGGAAACAGGGAGCCGTTTCATGTTCTTGAGCAAGAGAAGAAGGCCACCTTCACATTTGGCCTTGCTCATCCTTGTACCCCAGCACCTGCCATGGTGCCGGGCACAGAGAAGGCAGGACAGAGCAGCAGACATGCAGAGACCCTACACCTGCAGCCTTGGGTAAGTCATGCTCTATCTCTAAGCACCAGTTTCCTCCTCTGTGAAATGGTGATAATTTCATGTACCTTGTGGGGTGATTAATCTGAAAGGATTAGGACAGTAAGTGGACAGGTCCCAGCCAGCACCTGCCTCTTACAACATGGGTATTAAACGGAAGCTATTATTCCTAACATTATTATTATAGGACTCAATGACATGTTAATGAGAGAAAGGAAAAAAGATATTAAGCAGGAGAGGGATGAAGGGAGGGAGAGAGGTGGAATACAGGAAGTCCGGCAGGACAGCGCACGATACCCCAGGGCGGTGCTGATGGAAAAGGAAAGAACATGCGAGGCGGCGCTGAGGCAGACCGACGGGCCTCAGCGACTGGCTGAATGAGCAAGAGCACGTGCCAAAGACTGTCAGGAGGTTTGGAGCTTGAGTGACTCAGGTGAGGCAGCCTTCTCCAGGCACCACGGGGGATCCTGGGCGTGGAAGGTCAGCCAGTCACAGCGCCGAGAGACCGGGGACAGCCACTCTTGGAAGCAGGGAAGGAAATCGGAGAACAAGGCCCGTGTGAACTGGCAGGTGGGCCTAGGTCTGGACGTGATGAAGTGTGAGGGTGGACTGAGGGCCTCGGGCTTCCCCAGAGGTCTGGTTTCGACAGGTAAAATGTATGGATTCAGAAAGAGATGGGGGCGGGGGAGAGGTTCACATGAAAGCCAGGAGATTGGAGTGACGTGAAAATCTGGGATCAGAAAAGTGACATCATAGACGTTCAGAAACCAAACAAGAGGAAGCTAGCACTGAGGGAAACCTCTGTAACTTGAGGCTGTGGAGGTAAACCTAGATGTAAGGCAGAAAAGGATGCTATTTATATTTGTTGAGTGAATAATATAAATATTTTAGAATGAAATGTGAGCCACCATCCAGGCATTTTATATTTGCAACAAATACTGACAAATGTACCTATTTGTGGGATTTCTAGAAATGTTCACTGTGCCACTGAAGCAGAGTGGCTGGAGGAAGACATGCTCCCTGATCTAGTAATAATGCACATTGCTGTTTATTTATTGAGTACTTAGCATGTGCCAGCCGCAGTGCAAGCACTTTGCATGGCTACTCTCATTTAATGTTCATGCTCTTTATGGTACACAACATAATGTCACCCCCATTTTTCAGACAGGGAACTGAAGCTCACAGAGGGGAAATGGTTTGCTCCAATTAACGGCTGGAAGTCTCATTTCAAAGTTCAATATCCACACAGTCCAGAAAGGAGTCTGTGTTCTCATGGCAAAAGCAGCATCTGCACTGGGAATCAAACGGATGTGCAGTAATTCTCAAGGTTAGAGGGTGCAGGGCGAAGTGGACAGGACAGACGGCTCCACCCTTCCTCTGGGCAGGGAACGAAGCCACAATTCCTAACCTATCACACCAAGCACCTGTCTCAGCCTCACCCATTTTGCCTCACTACTGTGCATAAACAACTTTGTGCTATTATTTCCGCCCAATGTATGCTCTGCAAGGCTCAGCGGGCCTTGAGAAAACGGTGACGGAGAAATACTACTGAAACCTCAAGCCACCGCCGAGGCTGTGCTGACGCCCCGACAGGAAAGTGGACATATTAGGTAATCCTGCCACGTCCCACCAGCTCGCGCTACCCGAGCTCATCTGAAGAGACCTAAGGATTCTGGCCCAAACCCAGTGTGGCCGGGTCATGGGAAGAAGAAAGACTGAGCTAACCCAGCATGGGCCCAGTGCTCAGGCCCACACCACAGCAGAGAAGAGGGCCGCTGGGGAGCCCTCTGAAACACAGACCCCTCATCACTGCTCCCGAAAATGAAGAACATAGATTCGTACTGCCCTTGCCACGCCCTGAGCATCCGCACACGTGCAACGCGCCTCCGTGCTCACTCCCATGGGCTGGACTATCAGACTGTGGATGACAGACGGCCTTCGGTTCCACCCAGAAGAAAATTAGAACATTTGGCTTCAGAACCTCTAGGCTCACTTTCTTTATCCCTTTTCTGTCTCCAAAGCAAACCGCCCTCCATGTCAAAGCACCCATCATACGGGGGTTAGCAGGACTTGTACAACTTTTCCACTTTTAAAACATGGCATTGAGACTTTAGGATAAATTTATCCTGTGATTACTCTCTCTCCTGGATTCTCTTTTGTTGTTGTTATTCTAAGTTTCATTTTTAACTTTGGTATGAAAAACATTGCCCCTTCAAAAGGCAACGAACTGTGAGACTGATGACAGCAAAGGAGCTTTCCTTCTGTGCCCTAAAATTAAACCGCATGGCCTTCCCAGGATGCTCACCCTTGAGACAAATTTATATAACCCAATTCACAGAAGTGTCTAAAAGTTATTCCCTAAATGCGTGCCTCAATCCCCAGGAACTGAGCAGGTTTAATTTTCTCATGTTCTGGAGCTTCTAGAAATGACCTTCATTGTTTGACAAGTGAATATTTCAATCTAACAGAATAAATTCTACTTTGGAAAGGGGCTTAGCACAGATAGCTATGTCTTCTGCAGGAGGAGGTAAAGATGCTGTCTCAGTAGCAAGACGAGAGAAAGAGAGAGAAATTCTGTGTGTGAAAGAGAGAGAGAGATGTGGAAACCTGAGCTAGGAACAAGTCTTGCAATTTTTTTGCCCTCCATCTAGCAAATTCACTTGGCCTAGGGTGCCTCTCCAAGGCCACCCCTCTGGTGTTCCTGTTTTTGGGCTTTTGCGTTTCTTAGGAATTTAGAGTGTAGCTGCCTCTTGCAGGTCTGCCTGTGTCTCCATCAGTTGCAACAGTTCACCAGGCCTTCTCTGCCTATCTTTGCATAACAGGAAGCCACGTGTAATAACAAGAAGCTTGCAGAATTGTAAATGCTTCCTATTAAACCCTGCCCTGGAGCTGCCTCTTCCTCAGCACAAGGTGAAGCGGAGATTTGGCAATCAGATGGTAAACTTACACTGGGTTGACTGTGCGGCTGGTAAACTGCCTATGGAAGCTACCTGCGTTCCCAGGCATGAATGTTAGGAAGAACAATTCTCATCATGTAGGACTGTGGGATAACTAGCACAGAAAGCTCTGCCTGGCATACTGGTGGTGTGTTAAATTAAGAAGAGTATTAGAAATATGGACTCCTCCATTGTCAAAGCTAGTTAATTCATTTTAGGTAAGAAGTTTTGCTTCCTTGGTCACCAGCATTCGTAAATAAACACGTGCATCAGGATGCTTTCTGAAGTATTTGTATTGAGTAAGCACGAATGGACTCTATGGCCCCAGTATTTCACAGCAAGAATGCTGCCTGGGCAACGCTCGGGGACTGGCAACTATGATCAAGCACTGGGCCTTGAGGAGGCCACAAACTATTGCCCATCCCAGCAGACGCTACTCTGGTCAGTTCCTGGAGCCTTCACTGGTCTTTGGGAATAGTGATTGTAGCCCTTAACTCTACTGAGAGCGTGAACAATGAACAATGCTAGCAGTGGGGTGGGCCTGGGGTATGAGTCATAACATGTATTTTGTAGTCCACAACCTGATTTAAAAAATCTGTTAAAAATTGAGGCTGTTTTATTACGGCTGTAGGATAAACGATTCCAATAAATTATTGATTGGTTTTTTTAGGCATGATCAGGGCAATGTGGTTAGGAAATAAAATTTCCATATTTTTAAAGATGCGTACTTAACCATGAGGAAAAAATATATTTCATATCTGGGATTTGTTTTTAAAATATCTCAGCAAAGAAAAGGGGTGGAAAAAGAAAAAGAAAGGGATAGATAAAGCAAATGTGATAAAATCTTGATAGTTGTTGCATTTCAGTAATGGGTCTACATGGGGGTTCATTATGCTTTCTATGTTGATGTTTGAAATGTTTGTATAATAAAAAATCTTTTCCAGATTCTGTTAGGCTTAAGAAAATAAATTCTATTAGGCTTATTTTTTTTCACACATCAGCTATTGCCCTGAACTTCAACTTGCCTGTTTTCCCAGGCCTGCATTTTCAGACCTGTTAGTCACTCACTCGGCAGAATGACACTGCACAGATGTTACACCACACACGTAGGCATTCCCTTCCAAACGACCCGCCCCGCCCTCCCCTGCACTGTCATTTTGTGAGTTAATGAGTGGGAAGAAGCAAGGGACTCCTGATGCTTCCAGTATGGATAGGATTTCCTGGAAAATCAAATTTTACTCCAACACTTCATGGAGGAGAGGGAGAAAGGGTGCAGGAACCTGAGGGAGCATGAGGGTGGCCTCTGAGGAAGCCCGGAAAGGAATGACCCCTGGAATTCCAGTTGATACAACGTCATGGCAACAGCTCCCATTTCCAAACTTCCACTGAAATGCCCAAAGAACTATCTTAGTAATACTAAGGAGAATTCTGAAATGAAAGTAAAATTAAAGAAGGATACTATTTGCATGTCATTTGGTGATTTCTTTAAGATGTAGGATAGGCAAGGCTAACTGAAAAGAGCTGGCCAAGCCACAACTCAATGCATATGGCCAACAGCCTGCCCCAGAGAGGGTGCAGAGAGCTCCAAGAAGAACCTGCAACTCCCAGAGAGGAACAGCGCACGGGAAGCAGGGAACAGGTGGAAACCTGAAGTGCGTGCAGAACACAGGCTGTTTGGGCACGTTATTTCCAGTTTATTCTGGGTACACAAAGTCAGGCCAGACAAAAAGTGGCAGCCCTGTCTTGCTGACTCCTAAGTTGAGCGACTATACCAGTGAGGACACTTTTCTAACTAACCTGGAGGTACCACAAGGAGAAAGACAATAAGAAAAAGAAACTCTCTGGAAACAGAGGGGGAGCTACCTTCCCTTAACTGGATTCTTCTTAAAAAGTTACCCATAAGCATATGATACCACCCAGCAATTCCACTCCTGGGAATCCACTCAGGAGACATGAAAGCACATGTCCACAAAATTCCTTGTATGTGAATGTTCCGGCAGCATTATTCATGATGGTCAAAACTGAAAACAAGCCATAAACAGGTAACTGGCTAAACAAAATGTGGGGTAACAAAACAAAGCACTACTACTCAGCAGTAAAAAGGAATGAAGGACTAATACATGCTACATAATGAACCTCAAAAATAGTATGCTAAGTGAAGGAAGCCAAATGCAAAAGACAACATATTATGTGATTCCTTAGATAAGAAATATCCAGAAAAGGCAACGCTATAGAGATGGAAAGAAGATCGAGGGTTGCCTGGGCTGAGGGTGAGGGCGGGGATGGGTTGCAATGGATTGGAGAGAACTTTCTGGGCTGATGAAAGTGTTCTAAAACTGGTTTGTGGTGATCGTCACACAACTCTATCAATTTACTAAAAATCATTAATTGTACACTTACAATGAGGGAATTTTAGGATATATAGATTATACCCCAATAAAGCTCCAAAGAGAAAGATCAAGAACTAAAAAACATAAATAGTTACCACACACACAAAAACTCCACAATAGAAACAGTGAGGAGCAAAATGGTCTCTGCATAAAAAAAAGGGAATAATTTCCAACACATTTTATGAAGTTAAATAGACCATCAACTCTATGAAGTGGGAGAGTTTTGCCTGTTTTGTCACTCATCTATCCCAAGTGTCTGGTATATTCCAGGAATGCAAGGGTACTTCACTATTAGGAAAACTAATACATAGTTTATCCTATCAATAAGTAAAAAGAGCCATATGTTTTCAAAAGATCATGAACTTTCCTTTGATAAATGCAACATAAGTGTTATAAATGTTAATTATCAAGACTAGAAGGCTACAGTGTTAGGTGTTAAAGAATATCTATCTCAAATCAAAAATAGGAGGGAATCAAAAGAATGCTTTATGTTGCTGAAAATTCAACTACTGAAAATTGGAAGAATTATAAATTCTTAGGACTCCGGCCAAGTATTGGCTTGGTGTTTTAGCTGTATAAGGAAAAAGTGAAGTACAGGTGAGACTTTTCAAAGAAATAGAAAATGACGCAGCAGAAACTTCCTGACACTTCTACTGTGTCATATAATTGAAGGCTGTGGAGTATGTAAAAATTTCCACTGCTGTGACATTTTGCAATTTTGTTAAAAATTTTTTAGCATTTAACAGAAGAAATCATTCTAAAATTCATGAAAGATAATCAAATACCAGAAAAAAAAATAACGTCAAAGCCTTGCTTAGAGCTACTGGCTTGTGAAAAGTTATTGAGGTTTTACTTTTACATAAAATTATGTCGATTACCAGCATTTCTATCAATTTCAAGCTATGCTTCACAGTACTTGAGTGAGGCTTTGCAGAATGCAGAATTTTCCCTGTGATTCTGCCGCTGACATCCGGCAGCTCTGTTTCCTCTTCGAAGCTGTCAGACATTATCAGTTGTCTGAAAAATGCTTTAAGGGGGTTTCCCTTTTATCGCCCTAGGTCCTCACAAAAATGTCAGGGCTTATTTTGTATGCATCCGTGAGCAGCCCTCGTACCTCTGTCTGACCTGGGCTTGCTTAGTGCTCACACACTGGCCCTTGCCCTGATGTGTCTTTGTGGCTGGACACTTCTTCCTAGTTCTTATAGAAAACTAGAGGAACATATTCTTCTCTCTTTTAAAAAACTTTTTTTTTTTTAATTTTTATTTTTTAGAAACAAGGTCTTGCTCTGTCACCCAGGCTGGAGAGCAAGGGCACCATCATAGCTCACTGTAGCCTCAAATGACTGGGCTCAAGCCATCCTCCTGCCTCCCGTGTAGCTGGGACTGCAGACACATGCCACTGTATTTGGCTAGTTTTATGATATTTTGTGGAGACCAGGTCTCGCTTTGTTGTCTAGGCTCGTCTCAAACTCCTGGCCTCAAGTAATCCTCCTGCCTTGGCCTCCCGGAGTGCTGAGATTACAGGCGTGAGGCTCTGCATCTGGTTTCTTTCTTTTTTCTTTATCCGTTTGTTTGTTTTTAGCCAATGATCATTGAAAGGCGTAGTAAGCTTTGAAGGAGTGGGTGCGGAGGCTGAAGCGGCAAGAACCATGAGGGACAAACAGGAAGAGGAAGAAGGTGAAGCATGAGCGGGTGACTCAGCAGGCTGACAGCGGAACACCCAGGATGCACTCCCAATTCTGAATCCCTCTGGCTCGGCACATCTAGAAGGTATCTTAATAGAGATCTTTTTAAGGTGAAAAATAACTTGTAATATTTGATTTGTTTTTTATTTCCCCAATTATTTTTTGTTGTAGTAAAACACGCATAACGTAAAAGTCACTATCTTTTTTTTTGAGGCTGGAAGTAAATTTTTTTTATTATAAGTGACCTTTTTTTTAAATTTCAGAGTATTTTGGGGGGTACAAACACTTCGGTTACATATATTGCCTTTGCACCACCCAAGTCAGAGCTACAAGTGTGCCCATCCCCCAGACAGTGCGCACTGCACCCGTTAGGTGTGAATTTATCCATCCCCTCATCCCCACTCCCACCTGCCTGACATCCAGTGAATGCTACTTCCACATGTGCACATAAGTGTTGATCAATTACTACCATTTCTAAGTGTACAGTTCAGTAGCATTAAGTACATTCGTATCGTGCAACCATCACCATCAACCACTTCAGAACTCTTTACAGCTTGCAAAACTGAAGCTCTGTACCTATTAAATGCTAACTCGCCAATCCTCCTTCCTCCATTCCCTGGGAAGCACCATTCTACTTTCTGTCTCTATGAATTTGTCTACTCTAAGTACCTCATCTAAGTGGAATCATACAGTATTTGTACTACTTTATTTCATTTAGCCTAATGCCCTCAAGATTCATTCACACTGTAGCATATTGCAGAATTTTCTTCCTTTTTAAGGCTGAATAATATTCCATTGAATGTGTACCACATTTTGCTTATCCATTCGTCAATGGACACTGGGGTCACTGCCATGTTTTAGCTGTTATGAATAATGCTGCTATGAACATGGCATACAAATCTCTCTCCAAAACTTTGCTTTCAATTCTGTGAGTACATATTCAGAAGTGAAATTGCTGGATAATATAGTAATTCTATTTTTATTTTTTTGAGAAACTGCCATACTGTTTTCCACAGCAGCTGTAAAATTTTACATTCCCACCAACAGTGTACTAAGATTCCAGTTTCTCCACATGTGGGTTTTTTTTCCATTATTTTGTTAGTGATGGGTATTACATTGATTGATTTTTATATCTTGAATCATCCTTGCATTCCAAGAATAAAGCTTATTTGGTCATAATGTATAATCTTGCTGTTGAATTTAGTTTTCTAGAATTTTGTTGAGGATTTTTGCATCAATGTTATAAGGGATATTGGTCTGTAGTTTTCTTGTAGTGTTTTTGTCTGGCTTTAATATCAAGGTGATGCTATGATGCTGTCTTATTGAACGTGTCAGGGAGCTTTCCTTCCTTTTCATTTTTTTGCCAAAGTTTGAAAAGGATTTGTGTTAGTTTTTCTTTAAATGTTTGGTAGAATTCACTGGTGAGGCCATCAAGTCTTTTCTTTATCAGGAGATTTTTGATTATTGATTCAATATCCTTAATTGTAGGTATGTATATTCATATTTTCTATTTCTTTGTGGTTTAGCCTTGGTAGGTTTTGTGTTTCTAATAATTTTTCCATTTAATCTAGGTTATCAAATTTGTTGGTCTACATTTGCTCAGAGTACTCTTAAAATTCTTTATATTTCTGTGGAATATGTACTAATGTCCCCACTTTCATTTCTGATTTTAGTAATTTGAATCTTCTTTGTATTTTTTATAAGCCATGAAAAACTTTTTAGCTGAATTTTGTCAACTTTGCTCATGTTTTTGAAGAGCCAACTTTTGGTTTTGTGGTTTTCTCTATTATTTTTCTATTCTCTCTATTTCATTTATCTTTGTTCTAATCTTTATTATTTCTTTCCTTCTGCTAGCTTTGGGTTTAGTTTGTCGTTTTTTCTAGTTCCTTAATTGTAAAGTTAGGTTGTTGATTTGAGATCTTTTTTATTTTTAAAGCAAGCATTTATGACTATCAATTTCTTCGTTAGTACGGCTTTCTATATGCCCATAGTTTTGGGCATGTTGCATTTTAATTTTCATTCATCTGTAAGTATTTTCTAATTATCCCTGTGATTTCTTCTTTGATCTATTGCTTGTTTTAGAGTGTATTGTTTAATTTCCTAAATTTTGTGAATTTTCTAACTTTCTGTGTCTTACTGATTCCTAAGTTCATCCCATTGTGGTTAGAAAAGATATTTTGTATGATATCTCTCTTTTTAAATCTATTGAGACTTAATTTGTTTACTAACATGTGGTCTATCCTGGAAAATATCCCATATACACTTTAGAAGAATGTGTAATCTAGTGTTGTTAGGTAGAGTGTTCTGTATATGTCTCTTAGATCTAGTTGGTTTATTGCATTGTTCAAGTCCTCTATTTCCTTACTTATCTTCTGGTCTGGTTGTTCTATCCCTTATTGAGAGTGGATTAAACTCTCCAGCTATTATTTTAGAACTGTCTATTTCTTTCTTCAATTTTGTCAATTTTCACCTTATATATTTTTATGGTCTGTTATTAGGTGTGTAAATGTTTATAATTGTTATATCTTCTTGCTGTATTGAACCATTTATTGATCCTCCTTTGTCTCTTATAGCACTTTTAAAATTTGAAGTTTATTTTTCTTAAATTCCCACATAGGGTAGCTTGAAAAAATTTTTTAAAAATTAAAAAAAAAATAAAATTCATTTTGTTTGATATTAGTATAGTTACTCATTTTCTTTTGGTCACTATTTGCATGAAATATCCTTTCCTATCTTTTCACTTTCACTATTTGTATCTTTGGATCTAAAGTGAGTCTCTTGTAGACAGCATATGGTTAGATCATGTTTTCTTATCTATTTTTCCAATCTCTGTCTTTTGAATAGAGAGCTTAATCTTATTTACATTTAAAGTAATTGCTGATAAGGAAGAACTTACTTCTGTAATTTGCTATTTGTCTACATAACTTATAGCTTTTTGTCCCTGATTTCCTGCATTACTGGTTTCTTTTGCATTTAGTTGATTTTTTGTAGTGAAAGGTTTAACTCCCTTTCTTATTTCCTCTTGTGCATATTATTTAGCTATTTTCCTTTGGTTACAATTGGGATTACACTAACATACTAAAGTTATAATATTATAATTTAAATTTAAACCAGCTTAACTTCAGTAATACATAAATATTCTGCTGCTTTGACACTCTGTCCCACCCCTTTAAGTTGTAAATGTCAAAAAATACTTCTTAATATATTGTGTGTCCAATTACATAATTAATAATTTTTAATGTACTAGCCTCTTAAATTATATAAAAAAGTGAAGTTACAAACCAAAGTTACAATAATATTAGCTTCTACACTAATAATTGTTTTTTAATGTATTAGTCTCTTAAATCATGCAGAAAACAAAAGGTGGAGTTATATACCCCAGTTATAATAATTCTGTCTTTTATAATTGTGTATGTATTTACCTTTACTGAGATCTTTATTTCTTCATATGACTTCAAATTACTGTTTAGTGTCCTTCATATCAACCTGGAGGACTCCCTTTAGCATTTCTTGCAAGAACACGTAACAAACTCCCTCAGCTTCTGTTTATCTGGGAATGTCTTAATTTCTCCCTCACTTTTGAAGGAGAACTTTTCTGGGTATAAAATTCTTAGTTGACAGCTTTTTTAAAAGAAAATTGTTTTTAGCACTTTGAATATATCTGACCACTGTCTCTGGCCTCCAAAGTTTTTGATGGGAAATTTGCTCATAATCTTATTGAAAATCCCTTGTATATGACAAATTACTTCTCTCTTGCTGCTTTCAAAATTCTCTCTTTATCTTTGGCTTTTGATGGTTTTATTATAATGTTGTCTCAGGGTGAGTCTCCTTGAGTCTCAGACTTGGCATTAATTGAGCTTCTTGGATGTTTATATTCATGCCTTTCATCAAAATGGGAAGATTTCAGTCACTATTTCTTCAAATATTGTCTCTGCTCCTTTTTCTCTCTCTCTCTTCTCCTTCTGGAACTCCCACAATGAGTAAGTTGGCCCACTTAATGGTGCCCCTCAGGTCTCTTAGGCTCTGATCACTTTTCTTCAATGATTTTTCTTTCTTTGCCTCAGACTCAATAATTTTCATTGTTCTAGCTTCAAGTTTGCTTATTCTTTCTTCTGCCTGCCCAAATCTGCTTTTAAACCCCTCTAGTGAAAATTTCATTTCGGTTATTGTATTTTTCAGCTCCAGCATTTCTTGTGGTTTCTTTTCAGGTTTTCTATCTCTTTATTGATATTTCCATTTTTCTCATACATCATTTTCTTGACTTTCTCCATATCTTTCTTTAGTTCTTGGAGCATCTTTAAGACATTGTTTTAAAGTCTTTGTCTAATAGGTCTACCATCAGGTCTTTCTCAAAGACAATTTCTGCTGGTCTTTTTTTCCTTTGAATGAGCTATACTTTTCTGTTTCTATGCATGCCTTGTGATTTTTTTTGCTAAAAACTGGATATCTGAATCTAATGATATTATAATGCTGGAAATGAAATTCTCCCCCTTCCCCCGGTGTTTGCTGTTTTTTGTATGTTTGCTGTGGTTGTTGTAGGCTGTCTCCATGCCAAGCATCAGACTGAGGTATAAACTTAATGTCTTCTTAGGGTCTTTTCTGAGGCTGCATCTTCCCCTGGGCACGCTCAATGTCTTTCTAATTTACCCCATATATGTGGTTGCTTTTGAATGTCTCAGTCTTCAATGTCTGACTCCCAAAAGGAGAATAGGAGAAAAATGAAAGAGATGGGGGAAAAAACATCAGCCCTTTAAATACCCTGGAAGTTGATTCAGTTGGCTGGGGGGGGGGAGGGTAAAACAATAGGGAGAGGTGCAACAACTATGGTTGCCATTTCTTTGTTTGCACCTTTGTGATCAGAAGCAACAATCAGTGATCACAGCATAGATCCCTATTATTTGGAGGACAGGGTCCATTTTTCCCACCTTGGCTCCTGCAAACTGAGCACAAGCTGCCTGCCACCGGGCTGGGGGTGGGGGATTGTTAACTTCTATTGTGCTGAGAGCTGAAATTCACCAAAATTAAGTAGAATTCCCTGTCCAAGCC
This sequence comes from Propithecus coquereli, assembly GCF_000956105.1. Taxonomy (NCBI): domain Eukaryota; kingdom Metazoa; phylum Chordata; class Mammalia; order Primates; family Indriidae; genus Propithecus; species Propithecus coquereli. The sequence goes on from NW_012147986.1 coordinate 4,337,279, forward strand.
TTCCCGGAATTTGCAAGCTTCCATTTGACATCGGAGTTCCAAAATACTTATATCAAACAGACTCTGAAAGGGCAATTGTTATCTAGGTGGGGAGATAGATTTCTGGTGCTTCCTGCTCTGCCATTTTCCCAGAATCATCTATGAGCTATGTTTTAAGAGTACAATTTCATTGAATTTTAATGCATGCACCAAATAGAGATTCATCAAACATAAAATAACCCACCTATTTTATAATAAGCTGACATAGGGTACATTTATAAGAGAAAGAATAAATATTTTAATGTGTAATTTAAAAAATGAAAGAAGAACAGGATTTGCTTCATGTACTCGAAAATGAATAATATTTTTCCTCTTTTAACTCAGTCATTCCCCCGCCTTCTTTTCTTTTTTGGCATTTCCTTTCTGTATCAACTGTGAAATGAGCCAACTTCAAATCAGACCCAAAAGAAGTAGGAGGGAGTTGAATATAGAAAAAGAAAAGCCACCAAAACATCCATTCCTTTTAATATAAAGGAAGATGTTTCAAAATACAAATAGATAAACACAGCTAATTAATTGACTTGAACATTAAATTTCATTAATATATAGCATCACTTTTGTCATACCAGGGGCAGATGTATTTTGGGGGGATGAGTTTTCAAAATGCCATTTCAGTTAACTTTCATAATTTTGAGAAAGAGCATCCAGAATGACATTTCAGAGTGTTCTGCCATAAAAATAGTACTGGCAACTCCAATCTTACAGCACTTTTCTCTGAGTGATAAAATATACTTTGGAAAATGTGGCTTTTATGATCTTTGGGAGGAGGCTTGGAAAGGAAGGGCTGAGGGTTCACAGTGACACAGGAAATCTGTGTTTGTGAAGCTTAAGTGTGTGGGTGTGTTCATGTGGGCAGTGCTGGAGGTAAAAAATGAGAGAAAATGTTTGCAGACCACTGCAAGCAGGAGTCGAATGAAAGACTCAAGGATTTTATAATATTTATAAAACATATTAGATAGCCACAGAATATCCTGGTTTGGGATTATCAAAAATAACTCTTGACACCAAAAGAACAATCCATAAAAGAAAAACTTAATATTGGGCTTCATCAAAATTAAAACCTTTTTCTCTGTAAAAGAGAATGAAAAGCAAGCCACAGATTGGGAGAAAATATTTGCTAATCATATATCTGATACATATATCTGATGAAGGAGTTGGACTCAGAATAGACAAAGAACTCCTAAAACTCAACAATAAGAAAACAAACGAGCCAATTTTTAAAATGAGCAAAATATTTGAACTGAAACTGGACCAAATGAAAAGATGCTAAATTTTTCATCATTGGCAAAATGTAAAGTAAAACCACAATGAGATATAACTACAAACATATTAGAATAACTAAAATAAATTTTTAAAAAACTAACAATATCCAAGACTGGTAAGGTTGAGAAGCAACTGGAACTGTCACACATGGCTGGTGGAAACACAAAATTATATAGCCACTTTGGAAAACAATTTTGCAGTTTCTTATAAAGTTAAATATATACCTACCATATGACACAGCAGTTACACTTCTCAATATTTACCCAAGAGAAATGAAACACTATGTTCACACAAACCTATAAGCAAATATTTACAGCAGTTTATTCATAATTTCCAAAAATTAGAAACAGCCCCAATATCATTCAACTGATGAATGGATATAACCTTACAATGGAATACTATTCAACAATAAAAAGACAAAACTATTAACACAAGCAACAACATGGATGACTCTCAAATGCATTATGCTGCATAAAAGAAACCAGCCTCCGAAGACTATGCACTATATGATTCCATTTATATGACACTTTGGAAAAAGCAAAACTATAGGAACAGAGAACAGATGAGTGGTTGCCCGAGGTCAGGGTGAGGTAAGAGGAATTGATTAGAGATAGATAGTAGGAGGAAATTTTTTACAGTGATGGAACTCTTTCTGTATCTTGATTGTGGTGGTTGTGACATGACTCTATGCATTTGTCAAAACTCATCTAACTGCAGATCAAAATGAATACATTTTACTGCATGACAATTTAAAAATAAATATTTTTTCATCTGCTCACACTTGTTATACAGAACTGACGTTCTCACCTCCTCCTGACCTTCAGATGTTTCCATAGCTAATGCAAATTCTGAATGAAAAAAATAAGTGATGTTTACTATTCAGCATGACACGGGTGAGGCAAGTGACCTCAGAACCAAGGAACGCGAGAAGACCACATTCAAGCTAAATATCAAGCTGCGTGTAGCCCAGTGATCTCAGTAAGAGCTCAGAATCAGCCAATAGTGCCCCTGCATTTAGCTAGTCCCCATAACAGGTGTTGGGGAAGGCAATGGCAATGCCATTCTTAGTAACAAGCCCACACGGCTTCAGCTTCCTGGGAAGAAATTCCAACCGTGATCCTCACCCACATTATTCATTTTGGTGTCCCAAACAGATAAGGGAATGTAGCCAGCAGTGTTTCCTTTCATAAACACAATCTCTGATTCAAGTAGTACTGGGTTTTAGTATAAGGGAAAGTGAAATGTTAGACAAGTTGATGTGGTTAAAGACCCTGCAAAGAGCTCTCTTGTGGAAAGTAGTAGAAAGCCCACTGGTGTTCAAGAGATCTGATTAGTCCTGGTTCTGCCACTAACTTGCTGTGATTGTATTTGAGCATTTCACATAATTTCTCTGTCTTTATTTTCTCAGTGTCTTAGTGAACTATTTTGTGGCTGCAGGAAACAGACACTGAATCAAGTTGGTTTAATCTAGGTAGATAGATAATAGTTCTCAACTGGAGGTGGTTCTATCACCCACCCCCAGCGGACATTTGGCAATGTATGGAGATATTTTCAGTTGTCACAACTGGGAGGGCTGCTGCTGCTATCAATTGGGTGAAATCTGGGGACACTTCTCATACCCTACAATGCATAAAATTGTCCCCAGCAACAAAGAATTATCTGGCTCAAAATAGTGCTGAGGTTGGGAAACCTTGATATATATAGGGTTTTTACACTGCTACAGAACAAACGAAGCCATTACTCATGTGCCACCCTTTGCATAGCTGATTTCATTAACTTTAACAAGCCTCATTTATGGCAGTCCCAAGTTTTACACCCTTAGCGATGTCAGGACGCAGAGGGTAATTTTGCTGCTTGCCTTTGCTAATATAAGGACCAAGTGAGATAATTGAAAGGACAGTAAATGGCTGCCCAACACAGTAAGTGGGGTCCAAAAGTGTTTTAATTGGGGTTTATATTCTAATTGTCTACTGCCCATGGTAATGTTATTTTGAAGCTGATGAAATGGCTGCCATGAACTTGCACATCTTGTGGGTGGTCAGCTCCAACCAAAATCCATCCCAAACTTGGCTGAGTTTGCTGCCATCTGGTGGCCACTGACTGCTTCAGCTTACACATCGATGAGCAGGACCTGCGAGCCAGTGGCTAGGCAGGACCAGCCATCAGCAATAAGAAGCAATCCAGCAATAGCACTATTAGGCATCTACCCAAAAAAGCAAAAGATATTCTATAATAAACACATCTGCACCTCGAATGTTTATGGCAGCACAATTCACTATTGCAAGGATGTGGAAACAACCCAAGTGCCCGTCAATTCATGAGTGGATTATTAAAATTTGGTATATGTATACAATGGAATATTACTCAATTATAAGAAACAACAGTGATCTAGCACCTCTTATATTTTCCTGGATTGAACTTGAGCTCATTATCCAAAGTGAGGTATCACAAGGTCAGAAGAATGGTCTCCACTTGTACTCGCCATCAAATTGGTACTAACTGGTTAACACTATGGTGCTCGCATGGCAGTAATACTCTCCAGAGTTTAAGGGCATTGGGGGGGTAAACTCACAACTAAAGGACGCGGTGAGCATTGTAGAGGGGAGGGGCATGCCTCTAACCCTCGCTTGGGTGAGGCAAAGACATAAAATGTAACCAAAATGTTTGTACCCTCATAAGACCCTGAAATAAAAAAAAAAAAAAAAAAAAAAGAATTTCCCAGTCAGTCGTCACTCTCAGATTAGCCTAAATCAGGAAAACTGGGCCAGGAAAAGACTGTGAACTAGAGGACCCACGTTGTGTTTCCCAACCAGCCTAAACTTTTCCTCCACTTCTCTCTGCACACAAAACCCAGGAAATACCTTGCATAGAAGAGGCAGGACAGAGGATGGAAGCCATTTGCCCATCACGTCATATCTGGGCTAATTATTACAGGATTCCTTATTGAGAGGTTTTTCTGTACTTGGAAACATAAAGCAGTGATTTTAGCCTTTGTAAGATTGTGGACCCCTATGAGAATCTACACGGACACATATTTTTCATACCATTTCAGGAGGGTTGTGGGGTTACTGAAGCCAATCCATGAACACGAAGGGGAAGACACAGAATGCAGGCCTCACAGAGATGTTAGTTGGGTATAATTGTAAGCCACTCTGAAGTCGTTTGGAATAGAGAGGGAAAATAGCACGAGAAAAGGAAGAGGATAGCTACTGCTGATCAGATGATAACGAGAGTCTTACTGTCATCTAAAATGTGCCAAACACCCATGGCTCTTCAGCCACATCTATACAAGCTGTGCATGTTCCACCTTGTCTTTTCACCTTGAACATGGGCTCCCCGTTTTGCACACCTGAGTTCTTCCTGTCCCTTCCCACTCCCTTCTGGTTTCCATCCAAAGCCCCTGGCAGACCAGCAGAGAGGTTTGAGTTGGGAGTGAGAAGACTGGCTGGGATTAGGCCAGCACCCCGAAGTGCCCAGTGAGGGAGTGAGTCCTGCACCCTCTCTGGGCCCCAAATGAGGACAGCATGCCTCAATCCCTTTGGGGATGGAATGAGACACTGTACAGGTGGGAAACAGTGAAAGAGTCAATTTTTGAGTCGGCAATGTTATTGCAAAAGCAAGTCCTTCTTGGATACCCCACGGGCAATTCATGCTTACAGCAGGAGAAATAAATGTCAGGTGGACTTGCTGGGAGAAAAAGATGTGCTGTCCTCTTTTCATGGGTCTGTTGACAAACAGCATCAGTAACTATCATTAGTGCCTCCATCACACACACACAGTATAAGTAAAAACTGTCACCTTTGGTTTTGGCAACCCCCTAAAATATGGCTTTTATCTCATGAACTATTATATATCACTCAAAGCTATACTCTAGAATATTAAATAATGTTTTAATCTACATATTTAGAGAAGAAAAATTTTCAAAACTCAAACCCACCATGATAAAGTAACACAATTCCAAACAATTCTGGAATCACTGCTCCAGGTCCGTCTTCCAATCTGACATAGGTGTTGCCCTCGTGCCATGGCTCTGGGTCTTAGCAGCAGTTACAGAAGCAGATCCCAAACTTTGCTGCATATCTGGTCCCTCAGGAGCTTATAAAAATCCAAATATCTAAACCACAGCCCTTGCCACTTCCATCAGTATCTCCAGAGTGGAACCCAGGCAATAGAATTTTTTTCAAACCTCCCAGGACAGCCAAGTTTGAAAGCCAATGAATTAGAGAAGGGGCAGAGAATGTTTAACTCAAGAGCTGATGCTGCCTCTGTGTGATTCCCTTCAGCCTGGGGTTGACACTACCGACATGTGCAGGCACCGGGGAGCTTGCAGAGAATAAATTAAAGGCCATGAAAACTGGAGGACAGGGAATGGTTAAGAGGCTCACAGTGTAATCTAGGCCTGAACTGGAGATAAGAGAAGTGGGCGGATCTGAGATACAGGGAAGAGGTAGATAGGACTGCTGGTGTGCTAGTCCGGGTGGGAAGAGGTCCTGAGGCCAAGGGCTTGCTCAAAGATGACCTAGTCCCTGTAATACAAGGTGGAAGAACGGCAGGGTCAGCTGCATAATTTGCAGAGCCCAGTGCAAAATGAAAACGTGGAGCTCCTTGTTCAAAAATCATTAAGATTTTCAAGTTAGTAACAATAAAACTTTAAGTTCAGTGTGGAGGCCTTCTGAAAGCGGGGCCCTGTGAACTGTGCACGGGTTGCACACACATGCAGCCAGCCCTGAGAGTGTGAGCTTGGTCACTAGACAGAGCAAGGGGGAGTGGACGATAGAGGGGGTGCATGGAGAGATGACTGGAAATGGAAGGCCACAGGACCAATAATCTCTGTGTCAGTAAAGGACCCACAGAAGCGCTAGCTGGGATTATTGTAGGAGATTTTCCCACGAGTCAGTGAACTTCCTGTAAAATATTTGAATGGCAGAAGTGTGTCCCTGAGGCCTGTGGTTTGCTCAGACACTAACTGGCTGTTGATGGTATCAGAAACTCTGAAGAAATATTTGGTGGAAGAGTCTGCGGAATGGGCCGATCTGTGTGGAGATAATAAAGTTATGTGCAAGCTTTGCAATGATGACATAAGCCAGTATATCAGCCGGAGTTCAGTGCAAGAACTAGGAACGACCTTCCAGGGACTTAGGTGCTTATAAAATATTTGGAGGGGCTGAAGGAGCAGGTTCTAGAACATCTCCCAAAGCCATACAGAACTGATTCTTTGAAGGAGTGACTCCCTTTGAGGCCACAACTGGGGAAATTCCACAAGGAAGACGTCACCGCAGCAGCTGCTGCCCCTGTTCTCGTGCCCAGGATGACGGAGACAGGACCCTGGGGCCTTGCTCCCGGGAAGCCTCGTGTGCTCTGACCTCACTCACCTGCAGCAGCCGTCAGAAGGGAGCCACAGGAAGACGTTTTGAGCCACTGAGAAGTTTCATTTTTAGCTTTCCAACCTGTCCACGTAGAGAGTAGGTACAACGGAGAGCCTCTGAAGTAGTCCGGAGTAACGAACACCGCCTGTTGTGTCATCAGCGGAATCACTTTCTGAGTGAGTGGGTGACGAGCTGGGTCTGGCTGCTGAAGGCTGACTTGCAGGGCTGTAGACGGTGTCTTCCCAGACGGCAGAACCACCTGGAGGCGCCTCTCCTACGCCCACCCCAACACTCTCCACTTTCTCCTCCTCCCTGTGTCCTCCCTGCGCCTTTGTCCTGCACGCCCAGTGTGCACAGCTGGTGTCTCTCTCTTACCCTCTCTGTCTGTCTGTTTCTCCCTCCCTCACCCAGCCCCACCTGCATCACAGCTACCCACGGACCCTAACTGCCCACGGTACAAAACCGAGGCCTCGCTTTCGTGTCTGCATTCCTGTCTGAAGCTGCCTCTCTCATGCTTGCTAGTAAATGTGAGTTGGATTTTTCTCCAAGGAGGAAAAAAAAAAACCTACATTAAATTTCTCCCTTTACCTCTAGCCCTCAGTATGGAACATGTGTAGGTGCCTGAGTTAGGAGCTCCCTGATGTAACAAAGAGAACAGACGTTCGGTCAGAGAGGACGGGTGGTGGGAGCCAGGCGGGCAAGACGGCCCAACCCCTGTGTCTGAGGACTTCGTTGCCCACGCTTCAGTCTCAGTCATAAAGAAGACTTTGACTACAGGAGGAAGAAGTACCCTTGTGACCCTGTTCAGCCCTGACCGCCCTCGGGGATAGCTCAATGTTCAGTCATCACGTGCTGCTCCAAATCAGCTTCAGAAACCGAGAGTCCTACTTCCCTCTCCATAAGAAAGTCAAAAATACCTCTCTGGATCAAACCCTTACTCAATCTCTAATAAGGACATCAAAAAAAATAAATAAAAGCTGTGGTCTTATTTAAACCTTAGCTTGAGCCACTTGGTGAACGGAGAGCCTTTTACTAAGGTCAGGTAACCGGAGTGGAGTGGCAAGAGAGGTCATGCAGGATTCTGTGCTGGCCACGCTGGGGACAGCAGCCTGGGGGACAGCCGAGCAGACATGCTGAGCTGTCCAGAAGCCAGAAAGGGGCGGGGCCCAATGTATAGACGTGCAAGTGGAATTTAAGGGCTGAGGCTACCTAGGTTTTGAAGTTGGATAAAGAGAAGAGAAGAGGATTTGGAGACTGAGCCCTGGGACCAGGGCCAGCTACGCAGATAGCCTGTGCTTCACACAGGGGCCCCTGCTTGGATGGTCGCCCACTTGGTGAATGCTCTGCTGTCCCCATCTTGAAACTCCCAATAAATTTTTAACAAGGGACCCCACGATTTCATTTCACACTAGGCCTCACAGATGAGGTAGCCAGTCCTGCCCAGGACTTCCATGTTAAGAGTTCTGTAGTGAAGGAGACTTCATGAGAAAGCAGCTAATGGGGTGAGGGAAAGCTGGGATGTGGTGTCAAGGGAGTCTGAAAAGAAATCATTTCAAGGAGAAAATGGCCGACTGCATCCAACGCTGCAGGATAGCTGAGTGAGACGAGCACAGAGGATTCACCCTTGGCTTGGCAAGAGATGAATTATTGGTGACTTTGATTAGACCCTTCCTTGGGGAGGAGCATGCACCAATGCTTAATTAGGTTGACTGCTGCGTGAGAAGTGACCAGGTCCTTCGCTGATCATTGAGAACCTGTGGCAAGAAGACAAATGGAGGTCCCTGTCTTAAAGCCCATGCCCCTTCTCTTCCCACCCCCAGCTCCATTTCTCACAGTGAAGGTTTCACATAAATGCATGTGGACACCCCAGTGCAGATGTCCAAACTCTGGGACTCTCTACAATCAACCATCCTAGGAACAACAATTGGGAGGACCCAGGAAAGCTCTTGCACAGCCCCTGACTATCTGTGTAGGGTATTTTGCAATCACAGTTGGTCTAGGGGGCAGGCAGGACACAGGGTCTAGGTAGGCATGTCCCCTTGGCCAGACTCTTTGCCTATGGGGAAGAGTACATCTGGAGCAAGACCAGAGCAGAAGCCTCTAAAATATGGGTCTCCTAATGGGGGCCCCTGTTGTCCATGTCTACAGGGAGTACTGGAGGTAAAGATGTGAACAGACAAAAGCCTTTGGTGGGAAGAAAATAAAGTCATTCTCACTTGGTTGCACATGTTTTTCTCTATGAAACATGTAAGTGAGAGTGATGACAGGAGGAGGTGCTAAGGCCTTGAAAAGAGAAAAAGTGTAGGCAAAACAGTTTTGGGGAAAAGGAAAGTAAATTTGCTAAGTAGGTGCTATGGTCTGAATGATGGTATCCTTTCCAAAATTGATGTTGAAACTTCATTCCCAATGCAACAATATTTAAAGGTTTGGCCTTTGTGAAGCAATCGAGTCACAGATGGCATTAGAGCTTTATAAAAGGACTCGAGGGACTGGGTCCACCCCCTTCCTCTCTTCCACCATGTGAGGCCACAGCGCCCATCCCCTTTCGCTCGTCTGTACCTTTTGCCATGTGAGGTCATCTAGACGGCACCATCTATGAGTCATGGGCCTTCACCAGATACCGAACTTTCTGGTGCTTTGATCTTGGGCTTCCCAGTCTTTAGAATTGTAAAAAATAAATTTCTGCTCTTTATAAATTACCCCGTCTTAGGTATTTTGTTATAACAGCACAAATGGACTATGACAATAGGTGTAGTAGGCTTGTTGGGCTCTGTTAAGTACCCATCCAAGATGATTGGTCATAAATTTTAAGTAAATCCAGGCAGCTCAGGCGTCTGATTTTCTCCAGTGATGTCTGGCTGTCCAGGTCCAGGCACTGAGAACGCGGATTGTTGGATTTAAACAGGGTTGGGGGTTTTCCAGGTGGTTGTGATGAGGAAAGAGGACAAGAGGATTTAAGGCTGCTTATTTAGCAGTGGATTTAATGCTAGATTTAGGAATGTAAGTTAAGGAGGACATAATGGGGTGATTAATAGTGAAAAAGTAATAGGACCAATGGACTGTCGCTCACTGAGGTGATGTCAGAGAATTGCTGGAGTGGCTGAGCTGGGCACATAGGATGTGGTGGGCACAGAGTGGGACGTCTGAAAGTGAGATTTCAGAGATGTTAGAGTGACATGGGATGACATGGTTTACTTATGACTATGAGTGTCTGAGCTGGTTGGGGGAAGCATTACCTAACAGCTCTATACAGTAGGCAGAACTACTGCCCCCATTTTTCAGATGAGAAAACTGAGGCACAGAGACATTAATGTGACTTGTCCAAAGTCAAAGAGGTGGTAAAATGCTGAGCTGGAAATCAAACCCAGGCTTATCTGCCTGCAGGGCCTCTTTCTCAACGACCCCCTCACTATACTCAGGTCTAGCCTCTTAGTTTAAGTCAAGAGTCCTTTTTTGTTCTTTCAAGAAACACTTTCTCTGGAACCTTACTTTTTATCTGTGAAGACACAAAGGTGACTGCATTATCAATCACTTTCATTATAATGCTGGGCATTGCAGGCCACAGAAGGATGAGATATGAGGATAATTTTGCACTGACCAGAGAATTGGTTAAATTCAGGGCTTTGTGGAGAGAAATAATGTAAACAGACGACGTTTATCATTGGAAATGCAACTACATTGTCTGCGGGCACTCTCTACTGGCTCTAAATTAGAATAGCAACCTGGGATTGGAAACTTGATTTGTGGGTTTTAGAAGGAGCATAGAGATTGAATTGCAAAAACTTGGCCCTTGTAGATATTTAAGGGCTATGGCTCAAGAGTAATAAGGAAATCTTTAGTTACAGAACAAACCCTGTGTCAGCTTTTTCAATGTCATGATCAGTTACACTGCATTGTCTGTTCTCTTTAGTGGGAAAGCCCTGCTTCCTCAAAATGTCTCTAATGAAACTGTCAGAATTTTAATCTTTTTTTATCTTCTAACATCCTGAGCCTTCTATAGTGTTTGGTACATAGTAGGTGTCCAATATGTATGTGTCAATCAGAATAGAAGAAAAATAAACAAAGCGGTGCGGTTTCACAGAAGGAGCGGCTAATCCTTCGTGGGCGATTCAGGAAGGCTCCCCAGGAGGAGATGAGTGGTGGCCATGGGGAGGGGAGAGAGGGGTAGAGTTGAACAATAAAACATAGAAAGTAGAATGGAAACTTAGATGTGAGATATAGGATCCATGAAGGCAAGAATTTTTGTGTGATTCTGGTAAGAAGTACCCTGCAATCTACTGACGGACAACTGTGGCTCCCAATCCTTCCAGAAAAAGTGTGAGCAAGAATAAAAGATTTCACAAGAGAATCGATGGAGGAAGCTAGCATGGCAGCTTCAAGCAGGCTGAAAAATGAATTTGGAAGGACTTCTAACCATGGGTACTAGAAAGAAAGAACAATATGGCTGGGTTTAAAGATATTTTCTTTTAATTCAATTTTTACCCTATAAACTGTGTGGCCTCATGGGAAATTCAGTTCAAAAAATATACAGAGCACCTATCACCATTGTGGTATTTGTTTTCTCAGGCCTTGAGAGCTGATTCTAGGGTGAGTTTCCTGATTTTCACACTGAGAGCTCCATGTCCCAGGAGCTCCCTGAGTCTCAGGCAGATCCGGTCGGCTTATTCCCCAGCTGGAAGGGAGAATTTGGATTGCTCAGAGGGAACAGATGAGCGCCAAAATGCATATCAAACAGGTTGGTCTCAGGGCAGCGCACAAAGGGCCTGGGCTGAGAAAGGACTGGAGGCGACAACCCAATATCTGTTATCATCATAACTCTGAGTTGTGTTCATAACACTCCTTGCCTGTTAGCAAAGTGTAAATGACCAGGTGCATGAAACAAAATGTAGAGCAGTAGTTAGAGGGAAAGAACACACTCACAAGGATCCTTGGGTAGCAACAGCAGAATCAAGGACAAGAAAGACAGCCTCATTTCGAAGGTCCTGTTGTTCCTTCACAATTCCCTACAAATAATGACCTGAACATAGGCCAGGTGCAGGACTCTTACAGCAAACAGGAAAACCTGCTCTGCCACTGCTGCCACCCACGTGGAAGTGATCACAAACGGTTAAACACTGAGCCCCAGCGAGGCCCAAACAAACAAGTTTCAGCCTCCCTTCGTAGCCAGAGGCACATAGGACAGTAGGAAACGGGTCAGCAGGTCTGGGGAAGCGCCCCCAAGTCATGGAGGAGGAGCAGCGTACAACCCAGGGTCCCCCTTTTCCCTCCCAAAGTAAGGAAAGTAGTTTGAGGGTCTGCTCCTGTCACAACAGCACAGAGAGCATGACGTTTCTTCAGCAGGGTCTGCAGGCAACTTAACAGAAGCTATCGTTATCCTTATTGGAAGGTCACAACTCTGGCATTTCACTGATTTAGAAACAACTGGCAAAACCGAGCAAACGGAACTAAACCCAAAACAAGAAAATAAGCATTGCTATGCAAACATGATGGATAAAATTCACATGAATTACAGAAGGACTGAACACACGGCAATTGGAGGTATAAAGGGTAAGAAACAAAATGCAGCCAGTCAGCTACAGACCAGAGTGCTCATTGTGGGCCAGGGGTGGACACTGGGCAGGAAAGGGGGTCTGCAGATGTTGTAGAGGCCGTATGTGTAAAGAAAAGAAAGAATTAAACTTGATCAAGACAAACAAAACCCAAGCACTGCTGGCCATGGTTTTCACCAAGGACTTGATTTGAAGGAGTTGATACGAGACCTCGATTGTAGTACTGCCCATGACGGTAGTAATTCCAACTAGTGTTTACGAAGCACTTATCATGTACCAGCTATTATGATAAGGGCTTTACAGAGATCATCTCCTCTAAACCTCACAATAGCTGCATGAATTAGTGCTGTGATTACACCCATTTTACAGTTGAAAAACCTGAGGACCGAGGTCACATAGCTGGCAATTAGAGATACTGGGATTCAAATTCAGGCAATCTGACTCCAAAGCCAGCTTTCTAACCACCGTACTATAGCTGACTCGTTCCATTATAGTTAGTTTAGACTTTGTTAGAAAATTCTTTTTGTAAGCATTATCAAATTAATTAAAAATATTAACAATTATTCACATCAGACTCAGAAACTCTACACTGTGCTGCTTCCTCTTTCACTTTGATACCCCAAACCAACAAGGAAGCACACAAGTGTTCAGCAGACACAGGCCAGAATTCCAGCAGCAGAGAACGGCCAGCCCCATCTAGAACTGAGATCTGCGTGTGCACATCATGGGGATGGACGGGTAGCATGGAGCTGAAGGGAGAGAGTGAAGCAGCTGTCACCTGAGTCAGCCACAGTCCTGGTGACAGACACATCACAGCTTATGGAGAATATGTGGTGATTACAAAGTTGAGAAGTACTTTTTTTAGAAAGGTGGATGTGTGGGTGAGGGGGTGCTCTCAATGCGGGAAGCACAGCAGGGGAATGATCCTTAACAAGTACCTATCACATAGAGGTGGGCAAATAAATGTTTTAGGAATGAATGAATGAAATAAAATGACTGGTTTGAATTTACTGAAGATACCGTAATTGTACGTAACTCCAGGGAAAGAATATGAGTGATCATAGAATTGTGTTTTTATTTATCAACTATTAAATAAAAGACATGATCCTCAGCACTTTGATGTTCTTTGAACCTTTCATCAAAAAATCGTAATGTTAGGGGGGAGGAGGGGATGGGTATATGCATACACAAAGAGTGCAATGCGCACCATCCGAGGGATGGACACACTTGAAACTCGGACTTGGGGGGGGAGGGAGGAGCAAGGGCAACATACGTAACCTAAACATCTGTACCCCCATAATATGCTGAAATAAAAAAAAAGTCGTAATGTTCAGTTGCTACTAAAAAATATGAAGTCTACCCACAGGATACCTGAGGCCTTGTGTATTGATACATTGCATATACTATTCTCTCTTCTTCAAAGAAAAGACTTAATGAGGCTTTCATATTCAAATAGAAAATTAATTGCCATGAACGCATAAACTCTTATCAAAGACAAAGAACGTATGTATGCTAATCCAATGGGCAGAAGTAGTTGTGATTGAACTTCAAATTTAGCTCAGCTTCCTGGCCGCCAAAGAGGGAAACACAGTAAGTTGAATTACTGTCTTTGAGGAAGCATAGCAGTTCCTCCAAGAAGACAAAGCTATTTCTGGGCACTGAATTCCTGAATAACTTTGTCACAGAGAGTTATACACAGGAGTCACTGGCATCGTCCACTCCTCCTTCTCATTTTTCCAACAGAATTAGGAGCAGATTTCATGAAATCATTGCTTGCAGGAAAGACAAAAACCAAGGGTGCAATATTAAAGCACAGCTCAGTGAGCCCTGTTTTGTGAGGGCACCAAGATAATGTCGTCCAAGTACAGCCTCTAGTCTGATCTGAGGTTGGAAATAAGATCATCTATAACGAAAGGAAACAGATGCTTGCTGAGCACCCAACACACGCCGTGTGCATGCAGTGTTTTCTTCCTCTCAGCACATGTGTTGCTAATCTTATTGGTAGAAGCTGAGCCAGTTGCCCCAGATTCGCGGCTGCTTAGCCAGGGTCCCGACTCACGCAGCCTTTCCTGTTCCACGCACCTTCCTGCCTCCGCCACCCCGATCCAGAAACCACAACGCACAAGTCAGCCCGTAGGCAATCTTCTGCCAGAGCCACTTTTGTCACACAAGCCAAGGTTATTCTCCCCAGTGAGGGCCTAGAGTGCCGGTGTCACATATCTTATTAAGGACAAATCCTTTCGCTCAAAGCCCAAAGGATCAGTTTGTTGGTAGGTTGACTCAGATCACGGACAGTCAGAAGCATTTCACAGCTCTCACCTCCAAGGAAATCCAGAATCTTCCAGGGCTGTAAATGTCTCCGTTTAAGTGGCTTGGGAAAGGATTATTATTCTCTGTTTCCAGTGCTTAGTGGACTTGGGAGACTCCCAGTGACAAGATGTCTGCACTGTGACCACAGCATGGGCAGGAATCGGGTAGTGGTCAGGGAGCCGCCGGTGGGGAGAGGGCTCCAGGCAGAAGAGAAGGAGCAGGGAGCTGCAGAAGGTAAAATGTGGCGGAAGTCTCGGTGCGTGTGCGTGTGTGTGTGTGCGCGTGTGTGTGTGCGTGCGTGTGTTTGTGTGTGTGCGTGCATGTGTGTGTGTGCGCGTGTGTGTGCGCGCGCGTGTGTGTGCGCGTATGTGTGTGCGTGTGCGTGTGTGTGTGCGTGTGTATGTGTGTTCACAGGGGGCGTGGCAAGAGACAGAACAGGTGAGCAGGGCCGGATCATAAGGACTTTCCGTTTAATCCCTTCAAGAGGAGGAGCCGTACAAAATTATAAAGCTTTCCGCCTTTCCAAAGAAGTAGAGACTGTGCAGGAAAATCAGTGTAAGAGAAATGGCAAGTCTGGGACTCACTGAGGAATATACACACCGGTAAAGGGAACGACAGTGATGGGGACAGGGGTGGTGGGATCATAATTCCTCCTCACAGGCGCCCCCTGGCGCTCCCATAGCCGTTCTCCTAACAGCACTTCTCTCCCTGCCTTGCAGTCCTTTCCGTGGCCCCGCTGCCTGCAGGCTCTGCGGGGCTGTCCTTAGATTTGGCTGCCAGACCTACAGGTATCATTTTTTTTTTTTGTAAAGTGACTTTTAGTTTCTAAACAATATTTCAAAGAGAAAAATGATGATGAGTAAAGCATAAGACAAGAAATGTAAATTATCCCTCTTCGTAAGTTTCCTATCTCAGTTCCTGTCTGGGCACTCTACAAAACTTCCACGCCCTGCTCTGTGGTGCAATCCCTGTGACCGGCCTGGGCCTCGCCCGTGGCTCTGCCTCATGCTCTCCCTGCATCTCGCCAGGGCTGGTTTCAATTGCTGTGGCTGCAGCTGGGGCTTTGCTTCTGCTCTCTGTACCCTCCCACCTCTCTTTGAACTCACCTAATTAGTTGACACGCGCTGCCTCATGCAAGATTCTTTTCTTTTAAGCTGTCTTGTGTGTGAAGGACCATTGTCACCAACTTATTCCTAGGATCTTTCTATACCCCTGTAGTGGGCATTCCGTACTCAAAGGACCACACTCCAGCTCTGGGGAGTCTCCATAGAGTCTTCCCATTGGACTCTCCATGAAGACGCTTTATAAACTGTGTTGTCTAAGACGGGGAGGTGGGGCACCACCACTACTGTAAGCTGCTTCTGGTGTTGTACACCCACGCCAGGCCATGGGGCAACTCAACCCAGACCCGTTTTCAGAGACATGGGCACCAAGAGCCACTGGGCTAGCCTCTGCCCATCCAAGTGCACTTGGCTCCCAGCCTAACACAAAGTGCAGAATCTAAGCCAACCTCGTCTAGAGGCTACAGGGGGTCCTTTGTGCATGAATGGGCATAAAACCAGGTTCTGTCTTCCCATCACCACTTAGGTTGGTCCTCACTCTGCTGTTGCCGCCACAAGAGGCCCAGAGATGACATCAGTTTTTGTGCCCCAGGTGGCCAGAAGGCTGTCAGCCTGGGCATGCACCTTGTGGAAAGAATTTAATTTAAACCTGAAGGTTAAGTCAATGACAACACAGGGACAGACATTTTTACTGGAACAAGGAATAATGACAACACCTTTGCATGAAGACAGCTGTGGGCCCTGGAAGGTGCACCCCCTTGTGCCAGTGTGCACTGTCTAAGGAAGGCACGTGTGGGAATCTTTGTCCATCAGGGACTGGGAGCTACTCAGGGAACGCAAAGGCTTTGGCCACAGCAAATAGACTATGTTCAGTCCAGAACCCAGGATGGTCTGGATTAGCACACGGTAAGTTTGCCAATGAATTGTAAAGAAAACTTTTACCAAAGCTGAACACCAAACACAGACAGATCAGCTCAGCACAAGCTGCACGGTTTTGGGTGCCCAACCTGGGGAACCAGCACGTTGCTGTTCAGATAATGTGCAAAATCGCTCAAGCAGCCTGGCATGGTCACTGGGAAGACATGTAGCTCTTTCAAGAAAGCCCTGTACCCTGGGACTGGAGGTCCAGAAAGTCTCCAGAAGACCAGATGTGGGCCTGGCTTGTTAGAGCCTCTTTGGCCAGACAAGGGCTCCAGAGCTGCCTGCTGGGTCATCAAAGAGTGTGTGCCTTCTGTAAAACCGTGGGCCACCATGCCTGGCCAGCACTTTGAAATGTGTCTTAGCTCTGAGTATTTTTAATAATACAGTCAATACTTATTCATTATAGAAAACCTAGAAGATATTCAGAAAATAATACATATATGTTTGGATATGTCTCACTTATAAATCCTTTACCCATAGTTAACTATTATTAACAAGTGATATATATATAGCCCTCCAGATTTTTGAGGGCTTACTTATATGTTTGTTTCTTTGCTCATTTGACATACAGTAATAAAATAAACTCTCATGTACCTACTACTAAGGTCAAGTATCTTTGAACCTTCCCAAACGCATTTGCCTTCCTTCCCCCTTCAGAAATACCAGCAACCCTGAATTTCGTATCAGTCAATTCCTTGCTTTTCTTTATAGTTTTGCCATATAGGCATACATATGTAGTTTTTAACCTTAACATAAATGAATATCATTGTATTTTTCTGGGACTTCCTTTTTTTGTTTAATATTAAGTTTTGCCTGTTTAATCTCATTTAAATGTGTAACTATAATTAATTACTCCCTGCTCTTGTGTAACATTCCATTTTATAAAGATGCAATAGTTTATTTTTCCATTCTTTTACTGGTGGATGTTCGGGTTGTTCCCTGTCTCCTGTCATTACAAACAATACTGCCATGAAAATTCTGTGCATTTATTCTGGTTCACATGTACAGGGCTTCTCTGGGGGTGGTGCAGGACTGGAAGAGCTGCTTGCAGGGTTCGTGCCTCATCAGCTTCACTAAGCAATGCCGGATGCTCTTCCCAAACAGTTGTATCCTCAGCGTGAGAGAGCATATCCACATCCTTGAAAGCACTTGGTATATCGGCCAATTTGCTGGGTGAGAACAAGTATGTTGTTGTGCTTTTAATTTGCATTCCCTGATTATTGAGATTAAGTATACTGTCATATGTTTATTGGCCAAGTATTATTTCTGTTCTGCAAAATGTCTCTTCATGTTTTTTAAAATAATTTTTAAAGATTTGTAAGATTTCTTTATACATTCAGTTCTATTTCTATGTATCTATATATCTACCTATGAATCTATCTATCTAAAACTAGTCTTTCTTTTTTTTATTTTTTTAGAGACAGGGTCTCACTCTTCCATGAAAGCTGGAGTGCAGTAGCACAGTCATAGCTCACTGTAACCTCAAACCCCTGGGCTCAAGCGATCCTCCCACCTCAGTCTCCAAAGTAGCTGAGACTATAAGCACACGCCACCATGCCCGGTAATTTTTTTAAAAAAGTTTTGTAGAGACCGGGCGGGTCTCACTATGTTGCCCAGACTGGTCTCAAATTCCTTCTTTTAATAAGAATAATAATCTACATTGCATAAAGCCTTATGGTTTTATAAGTTGGTCTAGTTATGAAAGTCTTAAGTAGCAAATGTTTTCATTCCTCTTACTCTGATTTTCTAAAAGGCAAAACTAGACCCCACGTTGGACAAATAAAGATTAGGTTAGTGTCAAATGGAAAAATATGAAGTGGTAAAAACTCCTCACTATCGGCATTACTTGAAGACTACAATAAATGAATTTTTGTTTCTGAATAGGTTTTTTTTCAATATTAAATTTCATGGGGGGAAAAAAGGTGACAACAGCTGCCCCTCCACAGTCACTTTCATTATGTATGGCGGAATCATACACCCACTAAGCCCACTTCTCCCCTATTTTGTCTTAGGGATACTGAGAAAAAATGGGTTTGCAGTATGGGTGGTCCTAAAATTCACCCCATAGTCTTCAAACTAAAGGCTCCCAAACTGCAGAGCAGAGGGTGCTCCCCTTGGATGATCACTGCCCTCTTCCCACAATGGACCACCTGCATGCAAGGCTCTAGGTGTGCCAGACCCCCGGTAGCATGCAAGAAAGGACGATGTGTACTAGAACCTGCCCTCCAGTGATGACAATTCAGAAGGAGTAAAATATTTGAGTAACAGTTCATGAATGCAGTGAAAGGCTGTCACTGTTCTAATTGCTGGGCTACAATTGAAGATGTAAAGGATCAAAGGAAGAGATGTGTGCTTCTCCGCCATCTCAAGTCAAGACTCTTTGCTCTGCATTCCCTTTTTCTTCCAACCCCTGCTCCCTCGCCACCCCTGCCCAGGATCAATAGAGCAGATGCAAGATGGTTTGTGTCATGTTCTGCCATCATTGCATGAAGAGCTGGCAGGCCCACAGTGATGGTCTCGGGTCAGTCCTGCCATCCAGCAAGGAAACCTCAGCTCTGAGATAGAAGTACTGTGGAGAGTCCCTCCCCTCACTCTCAGAGACTTTCACTTTCATACCAGCCCTGGCTCAGCACCCAAAGGATTTAGGGGAAACTGGAAGTGCAGCTCATGAAGAAAAAACTGGGTCCCCTTTCTGGGCCACATTTTGAGTCAGTGCCTTGCTATTTCCCCAACAAGTGTCCATCCTGATTTCCTTCCTAAGCTATGGCCCATCCCTCTGAGGTCATATCTCAATAAGAAGCTCCTGAAAATTGAGCTAGAGAGTGAAACATGAGTTAATATTTGGGTTCTCATCCCAAGTGACCTTATAAATCCACCCTTTAAGTGATCATCTACTCCAGTGATTCTCAACTAGGGAAGATAGTACCCTCACCCTTACCCCCAGGGAACATTTGGCAATATCTGGGGACATTTTTGGTTGTCACAACTGGTGGTAGTAGGAGGGTGTAATCATCATTTAGTGGGTAGAGGCCAAGGATGCTGCCAAACATCTGGTAATGCACAGGATAGCTCCCACAACAAACATGTATCCAATGCCAAAATGCCAATGGTGTCCAGGTTGAAAAAATCTGATCTAGTCCATACTATCTGGGCTGAAAAAAACCCACAGATCATTGGCTTTCCTGAAATGACTTCAGTTCCACACTTCTTCCTAATAGGCGAGCTTCTTTGAGGTATTGTTCAGCCAGTTCCTACAGTTGCACCTGCATACAGGATGTTGAGAGGGGACCAGAAGTCCTGTGACTGAGTCAGTGACTCTGCCCACTCAGAGGACTCTGCTCATGATCTGAATTCTAGTTTACGTGACACTCACAAATGCATTCTACAAGGGTCCAATCCCTCAGGGTGACAAACTTGTAGATGTCATGGATAACTACAAAGGATCCTCTGTGTTTCATCATGACATTATTATTTTTTCATGTTAAGTAATACTAAATAATATTATCTGCTTGTAGTCAAACAGTCATTCAGCCAACAAATGTTTATCATGTGCCTAGTAAGTCCAGACACTATGATCTGTGCTAGGTGGATGCTAACTCTCTGAGGCTAGTGAACTTAGACCACAGCACCTACAGCAGGAGTTCTTTATCAGGTGGGGGTGGAAGGGGAGGGTCCCTGTTAAAATTCAGAATCCTGGGGCAACCTCCAGAGATTCTGGTTTTGTGAGGATGGTGCCCAGGAATATGTACCTTTAGCGAGCACTTTCAGTAGCTCAGATGCAGGCTATCCATGGGACCACGCTTTAAGTGACCCTGCTAAAAATCATGAAATCCACCCAATTTAGTCCTCAGGCTGAGCATTTGCAGACTGGAGCTCTAACGTAGTAACTTCCTACATCCTGGAAAAAAAATCATTTAACTATTAACCGTCTCAAGTTTCCCATTTTTAAACTGTAAGAAAGTAAGACTCTGACACCTGTTGAAACACAGATGGTGAGAGGGCAGAATGACCCTGTATGTAAGCAGAAGCAGGACACTTTCAAAGGAATAGAACCACGGGAGTTTTACTTGTAAAAAATGAATTTTTATGACATAGATTGAGCATTAGCCGAGTACATTTATATTAACAGTAGTAAGGAGAAAAATGTCTTGCTTCTGTAAGAAGTATGAACACTACGTTTTCTCTGAACTGACCTCAGCACACAATGATTCCTAGCTTGGTTAGGGAATGATAACCAGGGATTAATAATCCCCCCTGGTTACCAAGATAAATGGCTTCTCTGATTACCCAGTTTTCTTTCAAATCCTTTCTCAGACCTACATCATTAACACTCCCTATTTGTGGGCACTTATTTTAGTAGCACACAAACCACCATCAAAGATTCAAATCTAGACCTCATTCTAAGCAAAACTCCACCAAGCTGTTAGAAACACCTAACACTTACCTATGTCTAATATCACGGAAGTTATCTCATTATATGGGTGAGATTTGAATAAAACATAGGCAATCACTTTCAGCCCTATCGCTCTACCCTAAATTACTGTGATCAATTTAACAATAGAAAAAATCTACATAAAGAACCTCATGCTAACAATTATATAACTGATTAAACTGAATGTGTCAGCACCATCATTAGAAGGAAAGGGTATGGATTAAAGGCCAGAGTATCTTAATTAGTATTAAGATAATTAATCAAAAATACATCTGTTCTCCAACTTTTCTAAGAATTCTCTCCCATTCTTTTCCTTTAAAATTGTCTTTATTATGTCTTCAAACGTCTCTATGTTCCTGTCTTGTCCTCATTGTCTTTGCAACAAGTAGCCCCACCTTGACCCCCCGGGCTCACTAAACGGAGCACCCATTGAGTTTACTTACAGATCAAGCACTTCAAAAACTCCAGTCTTTGTGCTCCTGTTGAAAACCATTCAAAACATGGATGAATTTCCAAACAGGAGGGAAATGACTCTTCCATGATATGTGGCAAAAAAACTCACAGTTTTATGTGTGCTCTGTAGCCTTAGACCATCCGATGTACCCCAGATCCCACACACCAAGGAACTCTATTCCAATGCCACCTCCAAATGAAGGAGAACCTCCTCCCAGCATGTTAGAACTTTGAGCCAACATATCAATTTGAATGCAAATTTTCCCCCAAACTCAGATTTGCTGGGAGATCCATTTTTAAGCAGACTATGCTCCCTGCAGACCAACATGCAAATGGTGGGTGCTGAAGTACCAGAACCACAGAGGCAACGGAAAAACACTGACCATACCTATTTTCGCAGCCTCCACTTTCAGGTTGAAATCCCAGGTCCTTGGCAATTTCAGGGACATTTTGCTTCTGGTTTGGATGAGTAGCTGGTGAAGCGGAGAGCCTGCCAAAGTTTGCGCCCTTCTTGTCTTTTCGAGCTTGTGTCTGTTTTTGCTCCCCCTTACGATTCCTTCACAAGCAATCTTGAGTGTGAGGTTGATTTGCCAACGTGTCTCCTCCTTTCTCTCAGTTGAAAGGTCCATCCATCTGTCACTTGGGGATGGCACCCAAGCTGCCCCAGCCCCACAGTCCCCCAGGGGGCTGGCACCTGGCTTCTCTTGCTTTCAGTTTTACCAGAAATATCCCAGTTGATACTTCCCTGTGCGTCATGGGAAGCAAAGCTCCTGTTCGAAAGAATCTCAGGCCTCACTGAGGCGAGGTTGTGATAAACAACTGCCGCCTCTGGCTTTTTTTTTCTTAACTGTCTGCTTCCTTGCATTTGAGGAAGTGGGTGGCTGTTCAGTGAAGATGATGCATTATGAGCGCTCTTTCTTGAGAAAATGGTTTTTGGAAATGCTTGTGAAACTAGAATGAGTGCTTTTGTTATAAGAGGCTATAGTTTTAATTAAAAGAAAAAGAAAATTCTAAGACTCCCACCATGTATGTCAATCTAAGCTCTCCTCCTCCTCACCTAACAGATCAACAGGCATCCACAGACGCAGATGTCAAAAAGACAACCAGCACTGCTCCAAAGTCACCTTCCTTTAAGTTCTTCCTGCTATAAGGACCACACAGCAAGTTCTCTACTTGCTCAGGATAAAGGTTGCAAGTGATCCCAGCCTGAGGTAAGGAGGGCTTTGACGTCCTTAGCTAATAAATCAGCTTTAACTGGGCAGAACCACACAGATGTAGTGAGGATTCTTTGGCATCGTGTGCAGGGTGTGCGCAGGGTGTGCGCTTTAGAATCAAACCAACACGGCTTCAAAACTGAGTTCTTCCATTTCCTAGCTCTGCAACTTTCAGCAAGCGACTGATTCTTCCTGGACCTCATGTCCTCATCAGTAAAATGGGGTTGATAGTAATAATGACTCACAGAGTTTTTGCAAAGGAATCTAGAACAGAGCTTGACACCGTGGCTTCACTACATTAATTCAACCCTTTTTCTATTTAGTTCAGTTCTGTGACAGGCTTTCATATGTTTAACTGGGTCAACCTAACCTAGTGATTAAGCATTTGGGCCCTGAAACCAGATTGCCTGCATTCAAATCCCGGCTCTACCATTTTGCTGTGTGACTTTGGACAAGTTTCTTGACTATTCTGTGCTTCAATTTTCTGCTATATGAAGGGGGCAAATAGTAGGGCCCCCTTCATAGGGCTGCTGTGAGGCTTTAGTAGATAGCAAATACAAAGTGCTCAGGACAGTCACTGCTGGAGAGCATGCATGCTACACACCCTCAGTCTGTTCATTCTTCAGCTCTCCTGGGTGACTGTCATAGTTTCTTGTTCACCTCCCACCTGCTCACTCTCTGTTGATGACCTGGCTTCCTGTTTCATTGAGAAAATAGATGCAACTGGAAGAGAATGTCCCCAAGGCCCCTTATTCTATCTGCCCACCCACTTGCCTGTAAACCCAAACCCTCAACCTTCTCCCTGGCACAGTGGATGAACTGTGGTCCACGCCCCCATCTCTGCTGCATCATCAATTTCTTCTCTGTCCTGGATCTTTCTCATCAGCATTCAAACTTAATATATTTTATCCCATATTTAAAAAATCTGTCTTGATGTCACTTCCCCCTTGGGCTTTAGCCCATTTCTTTCCTTCATTTCTGAGCAAAACTTTGGTAAGAACTGTCTACACTTGCAAATATCTCTCCTCTTATTCTCTCCTGAATCCCCTCTGTTAATGCTTTTACCCCGTGACTGCACAGAATACATTCGTGTCAAGGATACTGACAACTTCCCTGTTGCTAAACCCACAGGTCAGGTCTCCATCGTCATCTCACTGACCCATCGGCAGTGTCGGACACATCTGATGGCTCTCTCTGGCTCTGAGCCCTCTCTCCACGGGGCTCCCAGGACCTGTGACTGGCCTAGTTGCCTGCCTGCCTTCCTGGCTGCTACGTGTCTGTTTTCTTGTTGATTCCTTCTCATCTCTCTGACCTCTAAATACTGGAAGAAACCAGGACTCCATCAGTGAACTTCTTTTCCATCTGTGCCACACCTGGTGAGCTCATCTATCTCAAAGCTAAAGCCTTGAGATGGACAACTCCAGTGTGTTAATATATTTCCAGCCCAGACCACCCCTAAACTCCAAATCGCACACATCTCTGCTTAGATCTATAATAGCCATCTCAAACTAAATGTATGCAAAACTTATCAGGGAACCAGACTGAAGGAGCAGTGGCAACCTGGGGCATATTCTTCTCTTGGGGAATGAAAGGACCATAAGACGGAAGGACCACACAAGTGTATTTAGAGCCTCTGCTCACATCCTGTCTGCTCACGTTCCATTGGCCAATGCAGGTCACATGGCCAAGCCCAAAGTCAGCGAGGCAGGAAGTAACCCAGCCCTACGGGGGATGGGGAAGGGAGAAGGGCCGTAGTGTTGCTGATTGAGACTCCAAGCCACCATGCCAGCCCCATCTACCAGCTATTCTCCATCCTCCCGGGGGTGCTGGATTCCTCTGAACTAGACTCAGCCCGTTGGAGACTTTGGAGCCCACTCTGCACTACTGCCTGCCCAACCCAATACCACTGCTCTGTTTCCTATCCTGACTACTGGGGTAGCCATCCTGACCCCCAGCCCAGCTGCATCTCCACAGGGAACTTGACACCATCCAAAGTTTCAGTTCTGGGACCTTTAACTCAGGAACTCTGGAAATATTTTGAAGTTGGCATTTAGAGACACACAGGGAACTTCCTTTACTCTTTAGGGTAAGTTCCTGTGAGTCTTGGAAAAACTCATGACCCATGGGGGAAGTTGGTTGCACACCCGCGCAGAAAGGCCCCATACAGCAGCCCTCCCTCCACAGGGCAAAGCCCTCTCTGGTCCGTCAGCTGTCTGGGTCAGAGCAGAAGGCTGTTATCTGTGGTACTGCTGCTCCCTGACCTTCATAAGATGAACTACGAGATGTCTGATCCCAAAGTTTGTATTAGCAGCTGAAAAAGCAAAAATTGTATTCTTCTATTTGCTTTCAAATGCTAACCATTTATTAAGGACTATGTTTTTGCTGGACGCTGGAGGAATGTTCATGAACAAGCAGACTTGGTTTCTGCTCCCCCACCCTACTCCGCCACCACCCTGTGCAGCTTACAGTCTGTTGAGGGAGAAGAACAATTAAGTGAACAATTAAATACTGTGGGAGAAGAGCTGTGTTGGGGTAAGTGTAGGGAGTTTTGGGGTGCCTATGGGAGGGGCCAAAATGAGACTCGGGGAGTAAGGAAAGGCTTCCAGGAGGAAGTGGCTTTCAAATTAAGGTTTGATGAATGAGTTAGGGAGGCAGGAGGGTTGGAAAAAGGGTTACAGACAAAGCAAACAGCATGCAAGAGGCACAGAGGCAACCAAGAACTCTTCAGGTTGCTCCTGAGAAGGATGAGAGGGGTAGGGTGGGGAAGAGGTGAAGCTGGAGAGACGGGGGCCTGAGTGAGTCACACAGGGACCAGTGAGGCTTGGTGAAGAGTTCCGACTATCCTGGGGAAACAGAGGGTCATTGCCGAGTTGTTAGCAGGGTAGGGGAGAGGGGAGTGCGGCAGATATCCAAGTGGGAGGGAGAATAAGGGAGAGACAGCAGCAGTGGGCATGGAAAGAAACCCGAGAACCATGTGCATGGTAGAATTGATAGCCCCAGGGGAATGTGATGGGAGAAAAAGGAGACACCCATGATCCTGGCTCCAGTCACCAGTGGGTTGCAGCTTCCAATCACAGAGATGGGGAGTGCGCAAGAAGAGCGAGGATGGATATTGAGAAATGGGGAGCCCAGGTACCCCAGGGGCATGTTGGTGGGCTCAGCGTGGGACATGTTGCATGTAGGGAACTACGGGGCACTTGCGTGCAGATCTCCTGCAAGTATGTGAGCCTAGCGCTCAGACAGACTCTTCATTCCTTCGTGCATTTACTCCGTAAACATTTGGGCAGGGCTGTGCTAGATGCTGAGTAAACAATGGTGAATAAGAACCTGGCCTAATCCTCAAATGACTCATGAGACGGAAGTGTAAACAGAGCGGCAGTGCCATGCGAAGTACAAAAATAGTGCACGCACAGGGGAGGGTGGGAGAGGAAATGGTTAGCTCTGCTGCAGTGGCGGGGATGGCTTCCCAGGAAAGGTGACCCGCCAGAGAGCAGTCAGGGAGCAAGGTTGGGGAGTGGGGGGCCTTCCAGGCAAATGAACCAGCAGATAGCTGTCAAGACACAAGTACAGCACCCATTTAGGGAAGTACCCACGGGAAAGGTGGATGACTGGAAGTTGCAGGGGCTGCCAGGGCCGGGGCCTGACATACTTGCTGAGGGGTTGGACCCTACCCAGAGGGGAAAATCATTGGAGAACTTTCTGAACCTTTCTTTCATTGTTAATTTTACCATTACAGAAGCCCTTGCTGACCTTTGTAGAAGTTTTAAATAAGCATAAAGAAAATAAAATCACTGTTACCATTTAATACATAATAAAAATTTTCCCATTCTTGATTTTCTATTCCTCTCTCGCTCTATTTATCTATATATGTAATGTATACATATAAGTATTTTAAATTTTAAAAAATAGTGCATATGCTGTTTTACAAACTGCTATCTTCCCCTGACAAGAAAAAAAAGAGGAGTAGTTATCTGTCAATAAGCATTTTTCCAAAACATCATTAGTGGCTTCATAGTTTTTTATTATACCTTGAGGGCAATGTATTCAACAATCCCTGTGTCATTGAAAATTTGAGATGTGTACAAATTTTCCTAATATTCTTGTAGCTAAATATCTGGATAAATTCATTCTTTTTTCCCCCCTCAGGAGGAATTCTCAGAGATATAAATGCTGGAAAAGTGGATACGAATATGTTAAGGCCTGGTATGTATTTTCAAGTTGCCCTCCAGAAGCTTCTATTAATTTACGTTTCCATCAGTAATATATGTGGGGCCTGGTTCCCTCGTAGCCTTACTAATAGTTGACATTGTCATTATTTTTTAAAAATCATTTCCAATTGAATAAGCAAATAATTTTTTATTTAACGTGCTTATTGGCCATTTGTAGGGTTCAGATGTGTCCGGTGTCCATGTGTCTAAGTGATTTTGCAAGGAATCAGTGCAGGGAGGTTTTCTTATATCTTATTTGTGACTTATCCTACTGATCTTCTTCTGAAACTCCAGTTATCTGCATGCTAGCTCTCTACTTTGTCACCTCCTTGTCTTTCATTTCGTCATCTCTGTTACTATTCTCTGCATTTGCAGTGAATGTCTCATGTTAGTCTTTCACCTCACTGCTTGTTTTTTTTTAACAGTTTTATTGATACGCAATTCACATGCTATACAATTCACCCACTTAAAGTGTACAATTCAATGATCGTATTTCACAGAGTCGTGCAACCATCACCGCGATCAGTTTTAGAACATTTCCATCATCCTCAAAAGAAACCCCATACCCAATAGCAGACCCTCCCCATTTGTCCCAGGCCTAGGTGACCACTAATCTACTTAATGTCTCTATGGATTTGTCTATTCTGCACATTTCGTATAATGGAACCATATACCGTAATACATGGCATTTTGTGACTGGCTTCTTTCACTTAGTGTAATGTTCATTCCTATTGTAGCATATATCAGAGCTTTCTTTTCATGGCCAAATAATATTCCGTTGTGTGGATATGCCAAACTTTGTTTGTCTCTTCATTAGGGATGGAAATTTGAACTGTTTCTACCTTTTGGTGATTATGGATAATGACGCTGTGAACATTCATGCACAAGTATGTGTGTGAACATGTGCTTTCACTTCTCTTGGGAATGGACCTAACAGTGGAATTTCTGGGTTACGTGGTGACTTTATGTTTAAACTTTTGAGGGACTGCCAGAATGTTTTCTGAAGTAGCTGCACCATTTTACATTTCCAGTAGAAATGTATGAGGGTTCCATTTTTTCCACATCCTCCTCAACACTTATTATCTATCATCTGTCCTTTTTATTTTAACCAGCCTAGTGGGTCTCACCAGGGTTTTGATTTGCATTTCCCTAATGGCTAATGATGTGGAGCATCTTTTCCTGTGCTTGTTGGCTGGTTTGGTTTTCCAAAGCATGAAGTCCCGCTT
This sequence comes from Propithecus coquereli, assembly GCF_000956105.1. Taxonomy (NCBI): domain Eukaryota; kingdom Metazoa; phylum Chordata; class Mammalia; order Primates; family Indriidae; genus Propithecus; species Propithecus coquereli. Next base: position 4,365,321 of record NW_012147986.1, read on the forward strand.
CATGAAACATCCAAAGACGTAGCCACACTGAACCTGCATTTCCTCAAGACCACATCCAGATAAAACTCAGGTTTCCAACTTTGACTTCAGTTCTAGTATTTTTGTTTTGTTTCTTTTTAATCCTTCCTCATGGGAAGCTGATGTATACCGTGCTCAATATCATCTCAAATTTCTAGCGGACGTTTTCCTATGTACTTACCCTCCACGGAAGTGCCATCTTCCCCTAACCCCTGCCTAGTTTCTAGAAGTTTTAAGTGATGGTGTGCATGAAAAAGTAGTCATATCTCCCCGGGAATGATGAGATCTGCTGGAGAAAGTCACTTGTCACCAGCTTGCTCCCTTTCCCTCCCCATTCATTGCACACTCCAGCTTATGGTTGTCACCATCATCTTTATCACCATTGCTGTTGTATCCTGCAGGGTCTTAAAATGAATCCCAGGGAGGATGATACTCCAGCTGCCTCCCTGGTAAGCATCAGAGAAATGCATGGAGGGAGAAGGGGAGTTGAGTTTTCTGAATCGCACACAGTTTGGGTCTGTGAGTGAAGAAAGACTCTAGAATTAGCATGTGAGTGTCCACCTTTGTTAGGAGGTCTCTGTTCACGGAACAAAGCTGGGGGAGATTTCTCTGAACCCAGGGCCTCGTGCAGCAGGACAACACCTTGTTAATCACTAGGTGGGATCTCAGCAGAGGCTGACCCTCTCGGACAGGTCAAGTGCCCTAAATTGGCCCAAACCCTTACACTCCCATGAGGCAGTGCCAGGAGCCATTGCAGTCACACTCATACTGTTGTTTTCCTCATGATAGGTTGAAAGAGAAAAAGTAATACTTTGTGTCCATATCTCATTCAAAAGTGGGGAGAATAAAGGTAGCCTTAGGTCAAGCAGGTTGGGAGGAAACACATTTCTTTGTGGGCATGAGCCGGCCAGTTTGGCTTGCTTCTGTTTCCCAGCTGGCTCCTGCAGGCGCTGACTGTGGGCCCCACGCAGCAGGTGCACTCGGCTGGCAACCACGCTTCAGCTGCTGCTGAGCTTGCAGGGCTGATGGCTGCATCTTGTGATCTTGCATGACAGATTCCCCAGCATCTATGTCCAGAAATGTGACATTTGGAGACACCAAAAGTAAAGATCTTTTTCATGTGGCTTTTAATAGTCTGTATCTTTTAAAAAGCTGGATTGAGAAGGCACAGGTTCCAGGTTTTCTTTCCTTTCCCTTGGATTTACGGGAAAACAGAAAGCACAAAAACTGGGCCAAGGAAGAGATTTCTGTCCTCTGAGCACTCTGTGTGAGTTCAGGGGACCAGATACAGGCTCCTGGGCTCAGACCTAGAGACTTGCTCCTCCAAGCCCCAGCAGTGAGTTGGAGCCGCCTGTCTCCTTACTGATCTCTCCTCTGTCAAGGTCCCTGCTATGGGGCCTGATTTCTGGCCACAGTTTGATAGTCTATTAACCTTTACTTTTTCTATCTGTCCCATAGCTAAACAAAATTTAAATCTGGAGGCATGAAGGCCAAGACTGGCACTGTTGTTATTGTACCTGGAGGAAGGCTGCTTTGTGAATCATGGAGTTAGGAAGAAAAGTGTCTATTTAAAAGGGACGTTTGTTACTAAGGTATTATAAACAGAACCCAATGTTTTCAAATGGGAGTGCACAGAGAAAATCAGGAGAAAATGTTCCTCACATGACACCTCCTTTGGGCCATTGTAATGGGTTACGTTATATTAGGTCAAACCCCCAGGAAACTACCAGTATTTGACAGCTTTTGACCTGCAAAAACGATTTCATATTACTCAATATAATAGGCCCACTCTGCTTCCTGCCACTCATTCATTCAACAAATATCAAATGATTGCTCACCTATTAGGCACCAAACACTGCTCTAGGTGCCGAGAACACAGCCAACAGCAAGACACACAAAAGAGCCCGCTTTCATGAAGCTTATTCTAGTGAGAAGATACAGACAATAAACGAAATAAGTGAAATGCATATGTTGGATGGTGGTAAGGGCTGTGGAGAAAAAGCAAAAGTGCTGCGGGAAGGGGAGGAAGAAGCGTCAGGTTAGGGGAGCAGGGAGGGCGATTGCAGTGTTAAATAGTTGGGCAGCAAAGGCTTCATGAGTAGGTGACATTTCAGTAAAGACCTGAAGCAAGTGAGAATGAGGCAGGGAAACACGTGTGGATGAACCTTCCAGCAGAGGGAGGAGCGAGTGCAAGAGCTCCGCCAGAGGAGGGAGCAAGCCCAGTACATTCAAGGGACACGGCAGCAGGAAGGTCGTGTCTGGAGCACAGGAAGGAAGGGGAGCTTATTGGAGACAGGGTCAAAGAGATAACAGAGGACTGACTGGACCTGCCAGGACTTTGGCTTTTACTTGGAGTGAGGTTTATAGCAGAGGAGTGACTTGATTTGATTTATACTTTTAAAAGGTCACTCTGGCTTCCACGTTGAGAATAGACTGAGGGGTGGGCAGGGAAAGGACAGAAGCAGAGAGACATGGGAGCTGCTGGCAATGGTCCAAGTGAGTGAGGATGGTGGGTCTGCAGCACTGTGGACCAGCCAGCCCCCTGCACGTGCTTGCATACTGATGCACTGCCCAGGGCACCGGCCTCGACGGAATCCAGCCCAGGGGCTAAGTGCGGTGCTACATCCATCAAAGGAAGGGGTACCATTCTCTGCACAAAGCCTCTGCCTACCCATTAAGTCATGGAGCTGATGTTTTTCTAAATTTTACAAAATCAACACCACGTGGACCAGCAAAGGCTCTGGTGGTAGCCAGGGAGGTGGTGAGAGATGCTCAGACTTTAAATATATTCCACATCAATACTGTCAACTTTACTGATGGACTGGATGAGAGGTGTGAGAAAGAGAGAGGAACAGAGGGAAAAGCCAAGGTCATGGCCTGAGAAATGGAACAGTGGAGGTCCCACTGGCTGAGATGAGAAGGATGGAGAAGGAGCAGGCTGGGAGAAGGGTAGAGATTCGCCCATAGTAAGCTAAAGATGCCCAGTAAACATCCAGAGGAGATGGAGCAGTAGGCAGTTGGATATGAGTCTGGTGTTTGGGGCTGAGGTCCATTGGATGCATGGTCTAGATAATGTAAAAAGACTTCTTCCCTTGACCTTAAGTATGTTTGGTCAACCAAAGTGGCTCAGGAAGAACAGTGATAAGCACAATTGGTAACGGTCTGAGTCAACAGGTGCCTGTGGCCCCCATTCTCTCAGCATCCTGCAGAGATTGTGCCCTGTTGGTCATGTCCCAGCTGAGGCAGTGGCCCATTTTTGCTCTCCTTTTTTTTAAAAAAGGGGCTAGTATGAGAGAGGTTTTTCTCAGGACAAAGAAACATTGTAGGCTCAGATGTCAGGCAGTCTAAGTTGAGAGGCAGGTGTTTAGGGGGCTGGGGGGAAAGTTAGCTCCCTAACACTTGGAGAGTTTGGGGGCCTAGTCCCGTGTGAAGTTGAGTCCAGGAGGGACTCAGGCTTGCCCATTGAAAGAAAGGTAGCTGTCCTGCCAAGTACCCAGACAGATGGTCCCGCTCACCTGCATGGTTCCGCTCTCCGGCCACACTGGCTCATCAATCAAGGCCATGGCCCGTCATATCTGGATTAGGAAAAGAGAGGACAACCTGGCCAAGCAGGCCAGGTGAGCGAGGAGGTGGAGGAATAGCTTGTCCAGTCCCTCATCCTTCCACTCTCAAGGGTCCTGGAGTCTCCCTACAGCAGAGGGGTCCCTCAGGGAGTCTCTCCATGTTAGTATCACCCAAGCACTCGGCTCACACCAGCCCCCAAAGATGAAGGCAAGGAGTGAAAAGACAAAAAGCAAGGGAACCCTCCTTCCCCCCCAAACCCCCCGAAACCGGGGGAACTGGTGCCAAACCCCAAAAGGAACCCCGGGGCAAAAAAGGAACCCCTTTTGCCAATCCTTCCCCCTGAACAAGGTCCGGAAGGGCCACCCCCCCCCAAAAAAGCCCCAAGGTTTTAACGGCCCCCCCCTAACCCGCCCCAAACACGAACAAAAACCGCAAAGGGAATCCCAAAAAAAGGAACCCAATCCCGCCATTTTCAAAGGCCCCTCCAAGTCTTGGGTAGCCCACGGGTTTTCTGTTTTGCAGCTGGTCTCCAAATAGGTCTATAGGCCTGGGCAGGCTGCCCAAGGAGTCGTGTGGGTAAGTCTACCAGAATGTCCTCTCTCTGCTGACCACTCTCCCTCCCTCAGCGTGGCTCCACTGGGCCTTTTTCACTATTAACCAGCAGCCACCCAGGTGACCCCCCGCAGGGTCTCTTAAGCCCAGATGTTTCCTCCTGGCCTCGAGCAGGAGCCACTGTCCTGTGCAGACCAGCCAAGCCAAGTGCCAAGATGGACAGGCTCACACACATTTGTCCTGGTTCTCCCAGGCTTCTGCTGAGCCTGTGGGCTTTCCCTTGCAGGATTTCAGTATACTTTTTACCCATAATTTAAGAATTAAAAACTCCTCTATTTCTCGTCTAACAAAAATGCTGTTAGCCATCTTGCTTTAGATGACGGTCTCCCCCAGAAGATTTTTCCCACCCACTTTTCCCTTTCTGGGTTCCCTCTACCCCTTCTTTCCTAACTTCTTTCGGGGTGAAGACCCTGGGAGTTGTACCCATCCTGCTGGGATCTTACAGTCCATGCTGACAGAGCAGACTGTGTCCAGGTGCCTGTCGTCTTGGCAGGGGTGTTCAGCTTTGTATCTGGGGTCTCTAGGAAGTTATACACCCTATACAGGTTTGTCAACTTCTTCACTGTGAGTCCAGTTCAAGGCTTGTGAAGATGTGTCTTCTCTCTTCTGATCAGCCAGACCAGGCACCTCATTCTGCAATAAATGGCCCTATATTAACCATCTCCTGCCTGTTGTGTGGCTTACTCAACGGTGAAGAGATTCCATCTGGAGATTCTTGATGTATGGGTCTCAAGGAGCCCAGTTCTCTGTCCCCAGAAGGCCCAGGATGTATCTATGTGTTAGCTGCTCTGTCCCAGGGCACATCTTTGGTCCCATTATTCCCCCAGCCCTTTGTACCATGAGGAGGAGCCAAAGGATTGAACGCAGCAGCCCCCTGGTTCCAGCTCCCTCTCTATGGGTAACTAGGGGTCTGTGCGACCCTCCTCAGGGCTTTCGTGGCCCACAGCTGACAACATGGCCACCAGACCACCAACCCTCCTTAGGCCAGTAATCTGCCCTCTCAGGGTCTTGTTGGCCCATAGACATTGTGGTCACCCTGGTTACTGCTCCCCCTTGACCTGCTCTCACCCTTGGGGTAGGGGAAATATCATTGACCCCTTCTGCATGCCTAGTTAGGCAGCATTCATTTCACATCAGCACACTGCCATGGAAATTGCTGGTGCCATCATTTATGCAAGCTGGGACCAGGGGAAGGACAGCCAGTAGGTACCCAAGGACCCCATCATTTCAGCTAAGAGTGTGGGGCTCCACAGGTGGGACTACTTCTGAGAAAAGCATTTGGAATGAAGAAGCCCAAGAAGCTTTTGAATGCAGCAGCCATTGTCTTATACTTACAATGGACCACAGCGGCCTGCAGGACCCAGTGCAGTAAGGAAACAGCCATCAGGACAGGGAAGCCCAGCACGGAATCTGTGTGACACAGAGATTCACTGCTTGCCAGCTAAGTGCTTTGTGGCTTGAGAAAGCTGGGCTCAGTCCCAGGAGAGTCTAGCGTGGCCCACACCTAGCAGGGTAACTTCATAGGCTCCCTGCTCCTGAACAGTGGGCTGCACTTTCTTGAACATGTTCTCAGGGCATGAAGTTGCCCATCTCTCCTGAGCAGATAACCCCAGACTATTAAGATTATAGATAACCTCCTTTGACATGTGCTGAATTCTCTGACCATCCAACGACAGGCGCTCCACTGATGACCACTGCCTCCCAGTGGACCCAGCATCCTAGAATCTGCTGGCTATTCCACCCTCCTTACCAAGAGTCACGAGTGTGCCTAAATGAGCACTGGAACAGCCAGCTCGAGGAGCAAAACACAGCCACTGCCAGCCTTGCCGCATAAGAGAAGAGAGTGTAGAGGTGGCCGTGTCCCTCTGCTGGAGTACAGGCCCATGTGTGTCCAGCTAAATCCCAGACCAAGCACACCTCTCCCCAGTCTGGGGAGTGGGGAACTTGTGTGCCTGTTGGCCTCTTGCCCAAGAGTGTCTACACCAAGTGACACTTGCTCATGTTTACCTGAGTCCTTTGCACAGTGCTTTACAAAGCTGTCCTTGAGTGCTCATGTGTCCATACATGATTTGAAAAGATTGGGGAGTTCAAGAGACTCACCTGGGGCCCTAGAGCCAGACTTCCTGGGTTCAAATCCTCCCTCCTCAGCTTACTGCCTGTGTAACCCTGGCACATTGATGAACCTCTCCAAGCTTAACTTTCTCATGTGCAAAAGGAAGGTGACTATTACATCTGTTTCATAGAGCTGATAAGGTAAAACGAGGTGATATATAAAAAGCACTCAGTATAGTGCTGGGCATGTAGCAAGTTCTTAATAATTGTTAGAGGAGAAGATAATTCCCACTGGTGAAATGATGAGCTCTGAAAAGTCCATAAAGCTCCATTTCACGTGATTTATTGAGAAAGTGAGCTGTAGAGCTAACAAGTTAAAATGTGCTCTACCTGCTCCAACTCGAGGAACCTGTGAGATCGGCCCTTGCTTGTTTAAAAGGCCTGTCAGGTTGTCACGCCAACTTGGGCCAGCTGAGGTGGGGCAGGTGGAGGAGGGAGGAAGGACATTATCCATCCCCAGAGCACTGCAACGCTGAGATGCTCAGGGTGGTGACTAATTCTGGACCACAAACCACTGGTGCACACAGGCTGGGCCACTCGCCTGCCCAGTGTCCCAGCACGTGTGCAAACAATGACACACCCAGTTTGATCAGCTTAGATAGACCCGGTGGAAGGAAGTGATGTCGTGGGGATGGGTAGGTAGGAAGAGGGAAGAGTTATAATCCTGATACACAGGGAAGGGAAAGGGATCCAAGTTGCAGAAAGGCAAACTTGTAATCTTCTGTCTAGCTGAGGTTTCACTGAGAGGAAATCCAGCACGACAGTGGGAGAATAATATTTTTAAGCCAAATCTGGACTGTTCCACCAGCCAGCTTCTACTCTCCCGAGATCACGAGATGTTCAGCAGGGCGCCACCAGAACAGGAAGTGGCAAAGCCAGCTGATCTCGCCGCTGATATGAAAGTCATGGTTCACCTTGAGTAATTACACAACGAACACCCAGACCTTCAGGGGGGAAGGAAGGAGCTAGTGGGAGCATGTGTGTAACTTCACTGAAAATGAAATCCACACATTGGCAAATAGAACACTTGATTTCATAATCATCTCAAATCTGTTTCCTTCTCATGACTCTCGGCACAAACTTGTATATAAATAGGACAGAAATCAGTCATTTTACAGACAAGAGGCATGGAATGAAGGGATAGTTTGCTCACAGGTCAGGTCAGAAATCCGTATTTTGTCCATGAGTTGTTGCAAATCCTAATGGTCAGAAAATATACTGTTGCAAACCTTAATGGTCAGAAAATATACAATATGATTGTTAAAATAAAATACAAAATTCAAAATAAAACATGGAATTAATTTCTGATTAATTCTGATAGTAAAAAGAGGAAATCAGTGTGGGCCAGTTTCATAAAAGAACTCTTTATCTGCTATGGAAAAAAAATTTATTTATGAAATTTGAAGTACCCAGTACAATTAAAAGTTGTGCACACTTTCATTTGAAACATAACCATTTCTAATGTTAATTTTGAGTTGTTGTTAGTTAAATTTGTCGCCAGGAAGTTTCATGTGTGGTTCCAGATACTTGGGACAGGAAAAAAGCAATGAGGATGTTAAACAACAATAAAGCTTTGGAGTCCGGGGGTGCCTTAAGTATGTGTTTCTGCATTCAGTCACATCTGTAAGCACAGCTGGATTTCTATAAAAATTTATTTCCATTTTGAAAGAGAACATTGATCAAGCAGAGGAGTGTATTGGGATCACCTTCAAATGCCCCAGAACATCTGGGGTGGAAGGAGTGTAGCAGAAAATAACCTACAAGTTTTAAAACCACATAGATTTTTCTCACCTTGCTGTAGGACTTTTGGGTCTGGGAGGTGGAGAAAAGGCTAAAAACAGACTGGAGCCCTCATGCTCATTCAGGTGATACCAATAACAAAGTGATTATGGCCACATAATTGAGAGGAATTTGATCTGTGCACAAAACAAAGTTTTCAGAGCAAGTATAAGAGCTGTTTTTTTTAAAAGACTGAAATGTTTCCATGTCTGTGATCTCTGTTCTGTCCCAGCTTCATTCCTCAGCTCCACAAAACACCTGAGCCATGGTTTACCATGGGAGCTCATTAGAGGGGCTTCTCTCAAGCCACCACCCCCTGCCAAGGGACAGCATTTCTGTCTGACACCTGTGATTTTAAAGATGGGGGCCTTCTAAATGGGAGCTGATTTCTAGAAAAGGGCCCTGATCACTCAGCTGATAGCACACAGGAAGTTGCTAGAGATTTATACCAAACCCATCCACTTGGTCTTTGCATAACATTTATAATAAATGTCCCTTCTCAAAATAAATATGGACTTTAGATTGGTGGACATGACAGGTCACTGGACAACTCTGACCGTAGACATCACTCATGCTGAGTTTGGGAATAAAGCAGGTGATTTCGATGGTGACAGGAGCCAGGCACCAAGAGAAGTTCAGAAGGCCTGGAACCTTGGGGTCTGGCCAGTCCCTGCTCTGTCATTACTCACTGCGATTCCTGAACCCCAGAATTGATGATAATATCTACTGTAGGGTATTCTTGTGAGCATTATGTTTCATGTATATGTAAAGTGCCTGGCTCATAGAAGGCACTTGTTAAAGAGTAGTAATAATAATTGTTAAATTACCTTAAAACAGTATCTGACAATAAGCTCGTGTCCTACAACTCAATTCAGATCTGACACTGTCTACCTGGAGTTAGCACCAGGTCCTGCAGGCCAAGGGCTCAGTCTCACAAGGCTGTCCCCATTTGAGACATCCATCAAAAGTCCCAGGTTGTCACCTGTATTTCTGATTGACAGTCTATAAATCAGGGGTCCCAGGACTCCCTTTTGGGTTTGATAATTTGCTAGAATAGCCTACAGAACTCAGGAAAATGCTTACTTCGGTTTACCGATTTATTATATAATGAAGGATATGAAGAGGTATATAGGATAAAGTCTTCCAGAGTCCTGAGTACAGGAGCTTCCTTCCTTGTAGAGTTGGGGTGCACCACCCTCTGGCACATAGATGTTTATCAACCCCAAAGCTCTCCAAATCCCATATTTTAGAGGGTTTTTTTTTTTTTGGAGGCTTTATCATGTAGGCATGATCAATTATTGATCTATTATTAACTCAATCTCCAGCCCCTCTTCTCCCTCCTACTCCCCTCCCTCCCCCTTCTCAGAGGATTGAAAGTTCCAAACCTCTAATCATGGCTTGGTCTTTCTGGTGACCAGCCTCTATCTTGAAGCTATCTAGGGGCCCATCAAGAGTTGCCTTCTTAAAACAAAAGATGCTCCTATCACCCAGAAAATACCAAGATATTTAGGAGCTCTGTGTCAGGAACCGAGATCAAAGACCAAATGTTGAAACAAAAGACGCTGCTAGCACCCTTATTACTTAGGAAATGACAAGGGTTTGGGAGCTCTGTGTCCAGAACCATGGGCAGAGACCAATATATATATATATATTTCTTATTATTTCACAACATACTAAAGGTACTTTGCAGACATGATTAAGTGGAGGATCTTGAGATGGGGACATCAGCCCAAATTATCCAGGTGGGCCCTAATTATAATGACAAAGTCCTTATAAGAGGGAGGCAGGAGATGTGACTAGAGGAGTAGGAAATGTGAGTACAGAGCAAAGGTCAGAGATATGCAAGAAAGAGGCCACAGGCAAGGTATGCAGGAAGCCTCTAGAAGCTGGAAAAGGTAAGGAAATGATTTTCTCCTCAGATCTTCCCAATGGAACCAGCCCTGCTGACACCTGGACTTTAATCCAGTGAGACCAATTTTAGACTTCTGACCTCCAAAACTATCAAAGAATACATCTGTGTTGCTTTGAGCCACTAAGTTTGTGGTCATTCGTCACAGCAGCAAGAGGAAACTCATACAAAGGTTATGAAGCCAATTTTCTCAGGTGGCCCAAAAGCTGCCTCTGGAGACAATTTCCAACAAGACCATCTTTCCCATTTTTTTCAGAGCAAGATTATTACCTATTTATGACATACCTATTTTGTACCACGTTCAAAAGTAGTCAAGCCTAGCAAGGGAGAACGTGTAGCGTGGGAAGAACAGATGGCCCTAAGGCTGACTTGACACTAGTGATTCATGGAATTCCCTGTGCATTTAAATCACCTGGGGCTTGTTAAAATGAAGAGTCTGAGTCAGGAAGCCCAGAGTCTGGCCTAAGACTCAGAATTTCTAACACACTCCCAGATGATGTGATGCTGCTGGTCCTTGGACCACAATTTGAGTAGCCAGGCTCTAGAGGACCACTCTGAGGGTACACATTTGATTGGCACAGAAGAGACTCCTTTAACAGATCTGTCCTTAACTAAGTTCCCAATTCTCTCCAGTACTTTCTAAAACTCCTTGATGGGTTCCTAGTGTCTGTTGAGGGCTTGCAGCTGGGAGCAGCTATTCACTTCTCTCCCCCAAGTAAATTGCATGGATAAACTCAGTTGTACCCCTTTCCAGCTAATGCGTCCCAGGTTAATACAAACTGTACTTACTCTTCTAATTACATGATGAAGTAGATTACTTAAACCAAAGAAATATGAGTGCAAAGGAAAAAACAGAGCTCTTTCCATGAAAAGTAAGTTCATTGCTTTGGAAAGAGAGAGTAAAAATATATTACTATAAAATACGTCAATTTACATGTGGGTAAGTGGAAGGGGGAATCACAAAAATCTCCACACGTGGGATGTCTTGAAATGTATCCTAGTTTTCACTCCCACTTTATTTATTTATTTATTTTTTGAGACAGAGTCTCACTCTCTTGCCTGGGCTAGAGTGCCATGGCATCAGCCTAGCTCACAGCAACCTCAAACTCCTGGGCTCAAGCAATCCTCCTACCTCAGCCTCCCCAGTAGCTGGGACTA
>NW_012147986.1:4376597-4387351 GCF_000956105.1 Propithecus coquereli
TAGAGACGGGGTTCTCGCTCTTGTTCAGGCTGGTCTCGAACTCCTGACCTTGAGCGATCCACCCGCCTCGGCCTCCAAGAGTGCTAGGATTATAGGCGTGAGCCATCGCGCCCGGCCCACTCCCACTTTAAAGAAGCCAAAGCTTTCCTGCCAGTGCCTTACAGATAAGGTTTATACAAGAAAAGCCATAGGAATATGCATCTGCTTTTTAAGTTAGAACGCAAAAGGTCAAGTGACTGCTGTCACTCTGAATGGTGGTGACGGTGCACTGGCTTGCAGTGCAGACCTATGGCTTCACACACACACAGCACTGCAGTTTTTACCTGACGCCCATGTCAAGCCTCAGCGCCGCAAACCTGTCAGAGGCTGTGATTAAACTCTCATGTTTTGCAGAGGAAGAGCCTAACACTCAAAAAGAAAAGAGTGAATTGACTCAGTGCTGGAGCCGGTAAAAGCCTCAACATCCTGACCCTGGCCCAGATCACGATGTTCTGCCAGAACTTGCCCTTTAAAAAAAGGGTCTCTGATTTATAGAGTGTAGGATCTAAAGTTTAATATATACCATCACGCACCACATAACAACGTTTCCGTTGACCACGAACTGCACATACAGTGTGGTTTCATAAAATTATAATACCGTATTTTTACTGTACCTTTTCTATGTTTGTTTAGATACACAAATACCATTGTGCTACGATTTCCTACAGTATTCAGCACAGTAACATGGTAACATGCTACCGTATAGCCTGGGTGTGTACCGCCTGGGTTTGTGTAGTTACACTCCATGATGTTTGCACAACGATGAAACTGCCTAACAATACATGTCTCAGAACATATTCCTGCATGACTGTTTTTAACTGTAACAGAAACATTAAGGAATATAAATACTCCTAAACATATAGCATGTCACATCCTGACATTTAAAGAGAAAAGCCTGAATGTATTGTTCAACCAGGTCGATGGGCTGTAGTAAAACCACAGCAGATTGAAGGAAGTTTGGGCCAGAAAACTGTATAAAGTAGAAGGATGCCAATCTGAGATGGCCCCAGAGAACCCACGGTGGTTTCTCACCAATGTAAGAGCTACCTCAAGATAACATCATGTGGTTGAGGGTTTGAATAAAACTATATATAAACACTCTCAATCTGTTTGTGCCGGACAATTGAAGCTTCAGTTGTATAAAATTATGAAGGCAAAAGAACTCATATTTCACATCTTCTGAGTTACCTTCTGAGAGAGAAGGGTGCCCATCCAAGCTCCAGGGAAAGGTAGGCGTAGTCTAGGGCACACTCAGTAACCCCCTGGGCATCTCCCCCATCAAGCTGACCCAGGGCAGTGTCCCTGTCTGTCTTGACGGTTCTGTCTATGCTCTGGGGAGGAGCCACGGAATATAAGTTAGGAATCATTTCCATAGCACCAGAGTATGTCTCCAAAGGGTTACACGGATGTTCAAGAGGAGACCTCGCTGAGCAGCTGTCCCCCTCCTCTATTTCATCTTTCCTTTTTCTTTTGAAATGGCTTACAAGGGACAATGAGTGCCAAGTGTCAGAAAAAACAAACAAACAAACTACCTGGGCCTTCTGATTTAAGCTGGCAAGGAAAACATACTCCTTACCTCTCTGCTGTCCCCAGTCTCACCTAGATGGCAGTAAAGAAGGACAGGAGGAAGGGTGGCACAGGAAAGGATCACCAGGCCAATTTTCGGAAGTCAGCTGATGGGTGCAATCACACCGAGGAAGAAACACCAGCGAAAGGAACAACAGCTCAGAACGTGGCGTGGAGAAGGTGGCAACAGAGCAGGGAGCTGGAAGGGCTCTGGGCTCAGAAATGGCAGGTATGAATACGAACACATACCTGTGGATAGGTTCCTTCCCCTCACCACTCAACATATGGTGGCTTTTGTGGCCCAGCCCGGAGCCAGAGAGCTGTTGATCCATGTGTCTGGGAAGAGACATAGCTCCAGAATAGTACCTTATTGGGGTACTTGACTACTAACCTAAACTCAGCTACTTTTTAATCTTAAAAAAAAATATCGCACGACAAGAAGTTAACGACAGGGTGGCTCCGGGATGGTTCATTTGGGGGCTCTGAGATGTCATTATGCGTCCAGAGTAGTCCCCCTTCCAGCTTTTCCCACTCAGTGTGTCACACAGCCCAGCGCCACAAGGTGGCAGCAGCAGTCCCATGCCTCCCCCGAGGCGGGACACCGTCTCCAGCAAGGACTGAGGAGGCCTCCCTTCTTCCCGAGCATCTCTTTAAGGGAAGAACATTTCTCGGAGCCCCTAAAACAAACCTCCCAGCACACTTAATTACCTGAGCAGGGTCACGTACCCACCCCTAAACCAATCACTGGCAAGAGAAATTAGGGTTTGGGAGTTTTTCTGTTTCATTTTTTTTTGTTTTTGATTGTCTTAGTGCTTCTACAGCTTGAGCACACATCAAAAACACCCGGACAACTTGTTAAACTATCAGGCCGTCTGCTGGGCACCACCCCCAGAGGTTCTGATTTAATACATCTGGGCGTGGGGGGCTCGGAGATTTGCATTTCTACCGAGTTCCCGGATGGTGCTGAAGGTGCTGGTTTGAGAAGCACTCGATTTGAGGAGGCAACCAGCTATGAAAGGCCCCATCCCCTTTCGGCATTTTAAGAGGGGTTTCAAGCCTGGCTTCCTGCCCACAGGTTTTGAGCTAAGCCTTCCAGTGCACACGCCCCGCCCTCCTGCTCAGGGCTAGTCATCCCCTCAGTGAGGGAAGTCAGGATTGTAACCATCAGAAGAGCTAAAAGCAGAAATGTCCCAAAGTGGCTACCTCTGGGGAGCAGCAGGAGAGGAGGGGGAGGAAGGGAAGTAATGAGACATTTTATGATTGTTATATGCCCATCTGAACAGATGGGATTTTTCTTTTCTTCTGTATATTGCTTTAATAAGAATGCATTTGTAGCACACGTTGTTCCTACTAAAGAATATTCTCAACTTTTTTCCTTTCTCCAAACAGGCATTTCCATGCATCAAGTCAAGGCTGTGAATGGAACTTAATGTAGGTGGGACTATCTGGTCTTTCAAGGATACCAATAATTGAGCTTAAATCATCGTATTGAGGTTGGAAAAATATTAAGCTATGGTTTGCACCAAAATTTATCTTAGGAAAGGCACTCTTCCCCTTTGGAAAAATATTTTGAGAAGGACCTGGTAGAAAAGTTCACATCCACTCCTCCCCAAGCCACCACCAGCACCATGGACCTCCACGAAGGCAGCACCAAGACTCCAGAGAAACAAGCAGAATGCTCTGCAAATACAGAAGCCCTTGGACCTCCTTGGGAAATGCAACAGAGGGCAGAGAAGGGAATGAGAGAGAAATGGGTGCCGTTGAGAGGGAGGGGGTTGCAGTCCATGTGAGTGATTTTTTTGGGTGGAAACTAAAAGGCCAAGTTTCAAGTTTGATGTGAGATGACCCAGACAACACAGGAGTAAGCAGAAGGCCAAAGAGGCAGAAGGGACTCCAAGAACTACATAAGGTGAGTCCACACTAGGGAGATATAGCAGAGATCTTGGTTTTCACTTTCTGTAGGCCAAGTTATTCAAGAGTTGAAAGCAATTTTACCTTCATTGCAAGGGGCAGATCAGCCCCTAGCTGACTCCCAGTTATATAAGAAATAGAAAAAGCTGCCAAGTTCATGTCAGAGAGCAAATATTTCAGCCCTGTGAAATTGCCAGGTGACTGAGGACTCTGCCCTTCTGAGAAGGAGCTGTCGCTCACCTGCTGCAGAGACATCTTCCTGGAGGGGATTGGAGGTGGGGGGCATCCAGCAGTGTCCAGAGCCACTTGGGCTAGAGGTCACTGTAGACCAAAAGCTAAGTGTAGCCTTCAGATGGAACAACTCTCAGAGCTCCTAGGCTGGCATTTATCTATAGAAGAAGCTACAAAAGCAAGTCTGACCCATTGCAGGGGACTCTCTAAGTAAGTAAGTAAGTAAATAAATAAATAAATAAATGCCCTATAGTTATTTTAAGCCTGGCTCAGGCCATAATCATTATTTCATTCACCTTGTGAAGAATAGAGACTCTGATTCAAATGATACTTATGTTCCATTTGGTTCTGGTCATCATTCCCCACTAATACCCAGGAAATAATCTGAAGTTCTTCCATTAGTACAAAATTATTGTTATTATTCCATTTGTTCAGGAACTTAATGGATTCTGTTCATCAATGTATTTCTTCTAGAATTCAAGTTTGTGTCTTTTTTTTAAAAAAGCATTTCTATTTCTCTTCCTAATTGCAACCCTAGGTTGAATTATTATTTTTTTCCTTCCTTTCTATGGCCAATTCTCCTTTTTATTTATCAATTACCTATTTGATTCATTTGCTGACCTAACATAAAATCAACTTCATGCTATCATGCTGGGTAATTGGCTGATTCCTTTATGGATCAAATGGAAAGGCTTGTCATCGGACCTTTCTATAACGCATCTCTCAGAAAGGTTAACACTATTACCTTAAGGAAAGCCATTCTTTAACTTATTAGAACAAAAAAATTTGAGGAGAAATGTATTGGCCATTTAGTCTCATAATCCAAAATCCAATTAGATTCTGCTCTTTTCGTCTCCACCCTGAAGAGGCTCATGAGGCCATACAGACATCCACATTGGCTGGCCTGTTATATGTGTCCTCCTAGCACTCAGGGACAGGGACCACATGGCTGGCTCAGGGAGGCAAAGCGGGACTGAAATACCAGGCACATGTACTTGCCAAATTATGGGATATTTGGATCTTGGATTATTCCATTCCAAATTATAGCCTGGTAGGGAAAAGTTGTCTGTTTTTCTTCACATGTAACCACTGGGAATAGTTGGCAAGAGGAACAATTCTTGTTTCTAGCTCCCTCTGCTGGCCTTTCAGAAAACCACTTGTCTCCTTACTGCAGGGTCCTGAGCTTTGTAAACGTAGAGGACCATCTTCCTGCCAAACGTGAGCTGGTAGGGAAGTCAGGTCCACATCAACTAGGAAAAATAGGCTTTAGCTTCTCAAGGAACCCAGTGCTCCAAAAGATGAGAATGGAAGGGCACCTTCCCAATGGCGAGTCCAAATTAAAACACAGATTCTCCAGCACACCCCACAGAGAAGTAAGACTGAGGTGGGACCCAGGCATGTTTATTCTGAGACAGAATGCCAGGTCATCTGCTGTCCCTCCTGGTTAGGAACCGCAGGCCCTGGAGTTCTGTTTTATGTTTAATGCAAATTCTAGTTGCCATAGTTTAAATTTATATCTCTTTTGCAGGCTTAGTAGGGGGGAAAATGTAGAACAGCTAATCATTAACCTGACTAAATACACTTGGTTATTTAAATGGCACGTATAGCATTGCTTTCTGGGGCTAAAAAATTTTTTCTGTATTAATTCTATTAGTCCTTTTTCATGGTTCTTATCCCCCTGAAAGATTCTGAGAAACCAATACTAGCAATTCAGAGAGATATTTAGCACTACACCCAAGTTTCCAAAAACCTTGCTGCTTTCTTATCTTGGGGCTTTTTCATTTCTTCTCCTTGGGGTTTTGTTAGTGTTATTGCATTCTCTCTGAAGCCGATGAGCAGTCAACTACACAGCCACCAAGTGACAGAAGGATCACAACTCCCAGCCTGCTCACAGCCATTCATTGTGCATGATGGCAGGGAAGACAAGACACGGTGCTGAATGACACACACAGCTCACTGAGCCCAAGATAGGGTCTATAGATCAAACCTATCCCTAGCAAGAGAAGAGACCTTGCCGTGTCAGCTCAGTGGCTAAGACATTGCTTCTCATTGGCCAGGGCAAGATTTACATTCAAATTCCATTCACCCCAGTTAGAGCTGCACCAAGAAAAACGGTTTCAAGGCTTTAGGCTGTCTCCATGATATTAGGCAGATGCCTTACAAATTTGTGGTCTTGGTTATTTCCTACCAAGGGAAACAACTCAAAATTTGTCCAGATAACCATGAGTCAGGAAAAGCACACATAGGACAGGAGAACAAAACATTTACATAGTTCATTCTATCTAGGAAAATATTATATACACACAATATAATACCTTTCTACAACCCTTCATTCTTTACAAAGCATGTTAATATGTATTTTACAATCAAATTTCATAACTAAAAAAACTAATTTGTTATGATAGGTTGTTAAAATTGATTTGTTACTACATGTCTGTATGTGTCTATGTATATATAGATACACTTATGTATATTTATACATATACCTATAACTTTTAAATCAGGGAATTTTAAAAAATGGATTAACATTTTTAAGATAAACTCCTTGATTATTCAAAATAATGTTCCAATTTTGATAAGTGTTAACTCAAAATATCTGTAAGGACTCAATTAATGGCACAATGCACAAGCACTCAAATTTAATCTCCTGTGAGTAGCCTTCTGAAAAATACCAAGGGCAACACATTGAGACAATCTAGCTTCAATGAATGGAAGAAGGAATCCTAAGCTAAGTATAGGTAAAGCTCTCTGAGTTTTTCAGAGACATGCCTCTTTCTAAAAAATATTTTTATTACAGATATAATATAGGTTCACCATGCAGCAGAGCTGGGAGATGCTCATTTAACAAAGATCCTGCAGATCTTTGTTACTCTCAAAGATGAAAACTAATATGCACCTTCAAGCATCCATTGGCAATGCTCTTTATTTACTCATTTGAATGCTCTTTTTCCCTTTTATTTTATATTTCACTCCCAACAGCTAAAAGATGCAATGTAAAGTTTACACAAAGCTGTTAAAAATATAGTGCATACTATGGAAGTTTTATTCTTCTGCATGTGGCCATCCAATTTTTCCAGCACCACTTATTGAAGAAAGTGTTCTTTCCCCAATGTAAGTTCTTGTTGACTTTGTGGAGCATCAGTTGGCTGTAAGTATGTGGCTTTATTTCTGGGTTCTCTATTCTGTTCCATGGGTCTATGTGGCTATTTTTATAATAATACCATGGTGTTTTGGTTTCTATAGCCTTGTGATATATTTTGAAGTCAGGTAATGCGATGGCTCCAGCTTTGTTATTTTTGCTCAAGCTTGCTTTGGCAATTTGGGCTCATTTTTTATTCCATGTGAATTTTAGGATTGTTTTTTATAATTCTATAAAGAATGGCATTGGTATTTTGATAGGGATTCCATTGAACCTATAGAGTACTTTGAGCAATATGATCATTTTGATGATACTAATTCTTCTGATCCATGAACCTGGAATGTTTTTCCATTTGTTTGTATCATCTTCAATTTCTTTCATCAGTGTTTTGTAGTTTTCCTTGTAGAGATCTTTCACCTTCTTGGTAAAATTTATTCCTAGGCATATTTTTGTAGCTATTGATGTCTTGATTTCTTTCTCAGCTAGATCGTTTTGGGTGTATAGAAATATTACTGATTTCTGGACTATAATTTTATAGCCTGCAACTTTTCTGAATTCATTTATCAAATATAAGAGTTTTTTTTGGCAGAGTCTTTAGGTTTTTCTAGATATAAGATCATATCAGCATAGAGGGACAACTTGACCTCCTCTTTTCCAATCTGGATGCCTTCATTTCTTTCTCTTGTCTGATTGCTCTGGCTAGGATTTCCAGCACTATGTTGAATGGGAGTGGTGAAGGTAGTCATCCTTGTCTTGTTCCATTTCTTAGAAGAAAGACTTTCAATTTTTTCCCATTCAGTATGATGCTAGATATGGGTTTGTCATATATGGCCCTTATTATATTGAGGTATGTTTCTTCCATGCCTCATTCATTGAGAGTTTTTTATCATGAAGTGATGTTGAATTTTATCAAATGCTTTTTCTGCATCTATTGGGATGATCATATGGTTTTTGTCCTCCATTCTGTTGATGTGATGCATCATTTTTATTGATTTGCATAAGTTGAACCATCCTTGCATCCCTGATAATAAATCCCACTTGATCATAGTGTATTATCTTTTTGACATGCTGTTGGATTCAGTTTGCTAGTATTTTGTTGAGGATTTTTGCATCCATGTTCAACAGGGATATTGGCCTGTAGTTTTCTTACTTTTATTGTGTCCCTGTCTGATTTTGGTATCAGTATGATGCTGCCTTGTAGAATGAGTTAAAGGGAATTCCCTCCTCTTTGATTTTTTTGAGTAGTTTCAGAGGGATTACTATTAGTTCTTTGTATGTTTGGTAGAATTAAGCTGTGAATCCATCTAGTCCTAAGCTTTTCTTTTTTGGGAGACTTTTTATTACTGACTCAATCTCACTCTTCATTTTGGTCTATTCAGGTTTTATTTTCTTCCTGATTGAATCTTGGGAGTTTATATGTTTCCAGGAATTTATCCGTCTCCTCTAGCGTATAGTTATTTATAATACTCTCTGATGATATTTTGTATTTCTGTAGTGTCAGTTGTAATGTCTCCTTTTTCATACTGATTTTGTTTATTTGGGTCTTCTCTCTTCTTTTCTTGGTCAGTGATTTATCAATTTTGTTTATCTTTTCAAAGGACCAACTTTTCATTTCATTGATCCTTTGTATTTTTTTAGTCTCTATTTCATTTAGTTATGCTCTGATCTTTATTATTTCTTTTCTTTTGCCAATTTTGGGTTTGGTTTGTTCTTGCTTTTCAAGTTCCTCTAGGTGCATTCTCAGATTGTTAATTTGTAATCTTTCTACTTTTTTGATGTAAGCATTTATTGCTATAAAATTCGCTCTTAGCACTGCTTTTGCTGTATTCCATAGGTTTTGGTATGTTGTGTTTCCATTTTCATTTGTTTCAAGAAATATTTTGATTTCCATCTCCATTTCTTCATTTACCCAGTGGTCATGCAGGAGCATGTAATTTAATTTCCATGTATTTAGTTTCCAAAGTTCCTTTGGATATTGATTTCTAGTTATATTCCATTATGATCTGAGAAGATATTTGATAGTATTTCAATTTTTAAAAATGTGTTAATAATTGTTTTGTGGCCTAACATATGATCTGTCCTGGAGAGTGTCACATGTGATGATAAAAAGAATGTATATTCTGCAGTTGTTAGAAAGAATGTTCTGTAAATGACTCTTAGATCCATTTGGTCTAAAGTTTAGTTTAAATCCCACGTTTCTTTGTTGATTTTCTGTCTAGATGATCTGTCTAATGCTGAGAGTGGGGCATTGAAGTCCTCCACTATTACTGTCTTGCAATCTATCTATCTCTTTAGATCTAGTAATATTTGCTTTATGAATGTGGATGCTTCAGTGTTGCATGCATATATATTTAGAATTGTTATATCTTCTCACTGGATTGGTCCCTTTATCATTATATAATGACCTTTTTTGTCTTTTTTTACTGTTCTTGAATTAAAGTCTGTTTTATCTGATATAAATATAGCAACTCCTCCTCACTTTTGGTTCCCATTTGCATAGAGTATCTTTTCCACCCCTTTACTATCAGTCTATACGTGTTTTTATTGGTTAGGTGAGTTTCTTGTAAGCAGCATATAGTTGAATCATGTTTTTTAATCCATTCAACCATTCTATATCTTTTAAGTAGAGAATTTAGTCCATTTACATTCAAGGTTATTATTTATATGTGAGGCTTTGTTCCTGTCATATTGTTGATTATTTTTGGTTATTATATATATTCTTTGTTCCTTTCTTTTCACCTATTGTTTGTTGTGGTTTGGTGGATCTCTGTTGTATTATTATTTGAGTCCTTTCTCTTCCTCCTTTGTATCATTGTTTTACCAGTGAGTTCTATACTTTGTGTGTTTTTATGATGGTAAATGTCATCCTTTTATTTCCAGGTTTGGGACTCCCTTGAGCATTTGTTGTAAGGGCAGCCTAGTGGTAACAAATTCCTTCAACATTGGCTCCTCTGAAAAAGACATTATTTCTACTTCAATTATAAAAAATAATTTTGCTGCATGTAGTATTCTTGGCCAGAAGTTTGTTTCTTTTTTTCTTTCAGCATTTTGAATATGTCATTTTATTCTCTTCTGGACTGTATGGTTTCTGCTGGGAAATTGGCTGTTAGTCTGATGGGATTTTCTTTATAGATGACTAGACACTTTTGCTAGGATTCTGTTTTTAGGATTCACTTTTTATCTTAGACTTTAGACAGTCTGACTATAATTTGCTTTGGAGAAGAACTTTTTGCTCTGTATCTGCCTGACAATTTTTGAGTCTTCTGTATGTAAATGTCTAAATCTCTTGCTAGATTTGAGAAGTTTGAATCTGTTGTTTCACTAAATAGGCTTTCTAATCCTTTCATTTTCTGTTCACCCTCTGTGATGGTTACCAATAACTCATATTTTCAGTCACTTTATGTTGTCCCGAATGTTACAAAGGCTTTGCTCATTCTTTTTTATTCTTTTTTCTTCATTTTTTGCTGACTAGTTTATTTTAAAAGACTGGTCTTCAAATTCCAAGATTCTTTGTTCTGCCTGATCTAGTCTGTTGTTGAAGGTTTCAAATGTATTTTATATTTCCTTCAATAATTATTCAAGTCCAGTATTCCTATTTTGTTCTTTTAAAAAATATCTATCCTTTGGTAAATTTCTCATTGATATCCTGAATTGGTTTTCTGATTTATTTGTGTTATTTTTCAGAATTCTCCTGTATCTCATTGAGCTTCTTTAAAATCAATATTTTGAAATCTTTATCTGAGATTTAAAAGATTGCTTTTTGATTAAGATCTATTGCTAGAAGATTATTGTGTTTTTCTTGGAAGTGTCATATTTCCTTGCATTTTATTATTTCCTGTGTCCTTATGTTGATATCTGTGCATCTGTT
>NW_012147986.1:4389413-4389647 GCF_000956105.1 Propithecus coquereli
CTGATCCAAGCCTGGATTTTTCTTTGTGGGAAGGTGTTTAACCATAAATTTAATTTATTTAATAGATATAGGGCTAATCAGATTTCTGTCTTCTTAAATGAGCTTTACTAGTTCCTCTATTTTCTTCATTTTTTTTCTGATAAGTCTAGCTAGAGTTTTTCATTTATGTTGATCTTTTCAAAAAACAAACTTAATTTCATTTATCATTGATTTTCTCTATTTTATTTCTGTTTT
>NW_012147986.1:4391522-4405573 GCF_000956105.1 Propithecus coquereli
TTTATAATATTTAATTGAATGCCAAACAATGAGTATAAAAGAACAATAGAGAATAAAGTAAATAATATTTATGCTGGAAATTTGCAGCATTTTGTTTTTGCAGGCTGTGTGTGTGTATGAAGGGGTGAATTGATCTAGCTAATAATTGAGCTTGGTTTGGATTCTTTTGGTGCTATAGTTACCTTTAGTGTACCATGGGGTTCATGTTGTTCCAGTGGTAGATTGCTACTACCTTGTACATACTGAGGTGCTTTGAGTCACAGATGGTTTTTCTCAATATTTCCACTCTGCCTTCTGTTTTCAGCCAGCCTTGCACTCTTGTGCTACAGAGGGTAGGGGTCTCTGTTCTCACTTCTCCTCAGTGGCAGTTGCTTGTTGCTTGTTGCTCAGTTCAAGGCTCATGGTGGCAGCAGGGAAAGTTTTTCTGTTCTGCTTCAGCCTCAGAACAGAACTGTTTTAGGCAGTCTCTGTCTTCCTGAATCTCAGGGTATGGCTTTCTCCTTGTTTCTGTCCTCCAATGTCAGATGACCTTTACCTTCTACTCAGTGCAGGGTCTAATACATAGGTAGGTTTCCTGATGCTCCTCCTTATGACAACCAAATTCTGGCTTCTATCAATAGAGAGGTCTCGCGCAAGCCAGTTTCTTGCCTCTTCTCCAGTGGCACAAAGGCTCTGTTTTGTATCAGTCCATACTTGCCCCAAGCAAAATTTATGTTGCTCCCCTAGAAAGAGAAATTTTTTTCCTAGTGTCCAGGCAAGGTGGAGGAGCAGGTTCTTTACCCCTCCCCAGCAGTAGCCAATTTTGGCCTGGGATGGGATGGTGGGGGTGAGTAGTAGGGAGAGGAAAAGAGTAACAGGGAGAAGAGGATGCTCCCTTGGCAGCAGATGACTTCACCTCATATCAAGCAAGGTCATGTCCAGGGTGTAGGCAGTTTTCTATCTCTCCAGCAGATGGCTTGTGTTTCTTATTGCAGAAGTGGGCAGGTATCTTGACTGTCTCTGAGCGGCACCTAATCACCACCCTGTATTTAAACGGGGCTGGGGTTTGTATAAGCTTTTCTAGGTACTCCTGTTCCACTTTCAAACTTTGACAATCTCCACGTCTGCACTATCAAAATGGGCTGTCTCACTAAGGTTTAACAAGGCTCTGCCTTTTCTCAGCTCTCATAAGTCTTTTCTGTGTCCTTTCTGTGGTCTATTTAATGCCATGATTTTTGCATTTTGTGCTTTTTGCTGGTGGCATAATTGTTTAAAATGGCCCCCAAGTATAGTGCTGAAATGCTGGCAAGTGTTTCTAAGCACAAGAAGGCAATGATATGCCTTATGGAGAAAATATGTGTGTTATATAAACTTTGTTTAAGCATGAGATATAGTGCTGTTCACATAAATTAAGCATTAGAATAAACAATATATATTGAACAAGGTGTCTTTAACAGACACACAGATAAAACAAGGTTATGTACTGATCTGTTGACAAAAATGTTTTTGCCAGTGGCTCATAGGAACCTAAACCTGTATTTCCCCTAGGAGCAATGGTTCTGTATTCACTAATTCAGTGTTTCTGGTGATTTTGTAGAACATAATTGCCATCAATAAGAGAATTGACTGTATATGTGTGTTGGGGGTGGGTAGATAGGGATGTATGTACACACACACACACACACACACACACACACACACATACAAGTGTGTCTGCTGGTGTATTCCTAAACTACCTCTGGTAGTATCTCCAAGAAACCAAGAGCATTCTTGATCTCTTTAAAGAGAACTAGGTGGCTGGTAAAAGCAGTGGGAAGGAGACTTTTCACTTTATCTATCACCCTTTGTATCTTTTAAATTTTGAACTAAGTCAATGTACTACTATCCAAAGATAAATACAAACTTCAAACAAAAACAATGAGGTACCTAAAGTAGTCAAATTCATAGAGACAGACAGTAGAATGATGGTTGCCAGGGACTAGGGGGAGGGGGAATGAGGAATTATTATTTAATGGATACAGATGGGATAATGAAAAAGTTCTACAGATGGATAGGGGTGATGGTTGCACAAAAGCATGAATATACTTAATGCCCCAGAACTAAACATTTAAAAATGGTTAAAATGGTAACTGTTATGTATATTTTACCATAGTAATAGAGGGTGGGAGTGTGCCTCCCTCAGGTCTGCTTCCCTGGCCAATCTTTCTCTTGAACCCCCGTGGAGGCTTATTGAAAAAGCTAGTGAGTGAGCGCACGCTCTTTTGTGCCTGGAGTGCCCAGGATCCTAAACTGTCATGCTATCCCATTTGGCCTTACATTTTTCCTTAAATCTTCAGTTGTTTTCTTATTATCTGCCTTTAAGGCTCCCACCTCTTCCTTCCATGCTCTTCCTAAGCTAAAACAATCTGCATGTCTTAGCTCTCCCTGTTAGGGCCTGTTATCCTTTGAAATCCAGTTGCCTATTTATCTTACAACCCTAGTTCTCTGATGGCCCAAGAATTCTATAGATTATCTGGCTTTTTCTCAGTGTTAGTGTGGGAGTGACATTCACTTCTAGCTTTCTATATCCTAAGCAGAAGAAAAACTTATATCTTGATGTTTGACTCTTATTAGATCATGAATTTCCTGAGGACCTCAAAGTAACCCACTACCTAAAAATGAAATTTAGTAACCACTATTCTAAAATATTCTAATTCTATTCATTCTTCTAATATTGTATATTCCTCACATTTTAGCTTCAAGGTATTATAATATTAATTTCAGTTAAATTATATACAGCTGCAGTCCTTAACCACCATGCTGTGGACTGGTACCAGTCTGTGCCCTGTTAGGAACTGTCCACAGCCACTCCCCATCACTCACATCACCACCCGAGCTCTGCTTTCCCACCGACCCTGCCCCTGTTCATGGAAAAATTGTCTTCCATGAAACTGGTCCTTGGTGCCAAAAAGGTTGGGGACTGCTGAATACAGAAACAAAATAACCTGATTCTTACCTGCCCACGTTGTTACTCCCACCCAAGTATTTCTGGTAGTCTCCCTGGGCTGTGTACATAGGGAAATCTCATTACCATGATATCTGCACAGATCTGTAGGCATTGCCATTGTGTGAGCACCATGATCTCTCTTCAAATATCCACCACACTCAGCAGTTTCCTGGCTTATGGTCACCATCACACTGCCAAGCAGATCCTGCCCCTGCTCCAGTGGAGTTTGTCTGGGGATAACCATCGCTGCTGCCACCCCGGGCTATCCTGCTGCAAAGAGTGAGCCATGGGGCAGCAGAGCTGTGCAAAGTTGTAGAGAGCAGTGAGAGAGAAGGTTTCCCTCCATTTAGCGTTACATGCTGTGTGAGGGATCCCAGAGCAGGATTGCTGGAGCCGGGTGTATTACAGAATTTCCAGTTTATCCGTCAGTTTTATCCCCTGATAGACATGTAGGCATCTAAGCTAAGGGCAGATTTAAGTTAATAGTAATTATGTCCTCTGAATTCCTACTTGCCTTGGGAAACACCTGTTTTCACTGGTTGGAAGTCTTTATACTTGGCTTCTTCTTCCCTCAGGCTAAGACCTCTCACAGCAGGCTTCTTCAAGGCCGTCCCACCAGCTCCCCAGAAATACCCTGTTATGTCCGAACTCCAGTGGTGTGTGCAGCTTGAATCCCACACAGAGACATGCAGCACCAATCAGAAGACTCATTTGTCCCCAGTGCAAATAGCCATCTGTCAAATCTGTTCACCTATTAGCCAAGTATGTCTAAATTCTTTGCAGCAGGCTGTGCCTCCAGTTGCAATTTCCATGTTGAAAATATGTTTTTCATTAGGTGTTTTTCCCCAAAGACCTTAGGAAAATGCAAAGCAGGCTCAAATGTTCACAATGCAATTGGAATTGCTTCATTTTAATCATATGAATTGACATTTATAGGTTTTTATCTTCGGGAGTGCTGAGGTGGTGGTGGGCATATGTGTTCAATGTCAAGAACAGAAAAGGGCAGCTAATTTAACTAAGAAATCATTTTTTGGAAGTGACTTGGTGAACCCAAAGAGAAAACAAAAACATTTTTACAACAAAAAACATGTTCTTTTTTATAGGCATAATGTTTCAATGAAAAATAAACAACGAAGACACTTAAAAGTGAAAATGAGTATAAACTTCAGAATGTGCACACTGTAATGGATCACAAAATCTCAAGTTTCTCATACCTGATGTTTTTAGGTCATTAAAAAAAGATGTAGGAATATGTATAGTATTTCATATCACTGAGATTTAGGAACAGAAGTTGAGACCCTTTTAAAATGTTTTCATTAAATTCATAATTGATACAGCAGACCCTCTTAAAATATTCGTGTTAAATGTCACAATTTATACAGTAATACAGAAAAGTTAACACTAGTTATTCACTTGATAACTCCCCTGCCTCCCACACCTGTTGCCCAGTTGTAGATACGCCCTCCTCTTCACCACTTCCCTCCTCATAGCAGCATCTCTTCTCGTTCTCTCTTATTCTACTTCACATTCTATTACCCTCTCATGTGTACTTTTAAATAAGGCTTTTAAATGACTCAGTTCTTTATACCCTAGTGTGCATTTATGCCAATGAGGTGTCTCCCTCAGAGACACTTGGATTCTAAAGCTTTATCTCCAACTGTGTACTGAAAATCTTCTTTTACATGAAAATCCAATCTCAGCTGTCCTAGAGATATAGGCAAACTTGATTCAAAGCTCCCAGTTCCACAGCCTTGAAATCCAAAGCTCTCCTTGTGATTTTTGTGAATTTCCAAGAGCTGTCCTCTCGGTGTTCCCTGCCAATGGCTCCCAAGTCTGCCGATACTGTCTCCGTTGTGCATCAGCTTAGACTCAGAAGTCAGTACTATTTTTTGAGTTTGGTAGGATTTGCTGAAGATCTGGAATGACATTGGACAGTGCACATCCCTCTACCATCTCACCTGTTCTATTCTACCCTTGTTTTTTCTTTGAACAGGAATTGGGAAGGCTGCTGGAAGACAACCAACTTTAGTAGTTGAGTGAAGCCTGGAATTCCAGCCATCTTTGGAGCACCCCTGGGAGAGGGAAGGGGTGAGGAGAGGCAATGGTGGCAATGGCATGGGGCTGCTTCTTAGAAAGGAACCACACCTCTACACACTCAGCAAAGGGTTGTCAGCAGCAATTAAAGGTAGTGTTACTGCAGCAGGGAAGAGCAACTAAAGTAGACAATTTACCCAGCTCCCAAAGACAAGAGGCTTTAGGGGATGAGCCGAAGTTAGCCCACACTGGGACTCCTCATTCTTCTGTCTGTTTACTGGAAGAAATGATCCTTCTCTCTTAGGGCAGGGTTCCTGCATACGGTGCAAAGATAGCTTCACTACACTTTTAGCTTTTGAAAAACATGAATATAATTTCCTCTACTCCATGGCCCAAACTCTAAATAATGCCTCCTAATTCAAAGAGAAACAGTCAGACAACTGAATAGTCATCAAAAACAATTCAAGATAATTCAGATATGTTCCATCTCTTAAGGACCCACGTACTTAGACCATAGTCAAATATCTTAAGCATCCTCTCTTTCAGCTCTGCCATTCTCAATATCCTTCATGTAGATACAAGTGGCTCCCTCGGAAATTCTCTCTCCCATCCTCAACTCCCAGCTTAAAACTGCCTGAAACCTACCCTACTCGGCTCTTCTAGCACTCCACCTCATTCCTAGATTTGTTGCATTTTTTCTTTAATTTCCTGTATAAATTCTCTCATACTTCTCCTGTTGTCTAATAAACTAGACCTCATGATAACAAAAATGACCACTGGAAAAAGGGGAGTAGAGGGGGAGAAGCAAAGCAGGGAGGACAGCATGGTCAAAGGGAAGGACCAAGGCAACAATGCTAGAATTTTCAGAATGTTCCTTATGGGCAAGGGGAATGTCAGAGATTATGATTGTTTATGCATTATTTGATTTTCTATGTACTATTCAAGGAAAATAGGATTTCTTAGACAGGATCGAGGTATTTTTTGATAGGAAACGTTTCTACACCATTTTTATATCTGGGTAAGCGGCTTCATTGAAAAAACAAAAAACAAAAAACAGAAGCTTAGAATGGGATTTTCTGAGGCTGTCATGAACAGATATGTTCAATAGACCTGTCTAGAAGAGACCATCATGATAAAAGCCTTAATTAGTCATTTTAGAATTATGAGGACTAATGTGAGATCGTTGAGTAAGGTTTCAGGGACCTTGAGTGGCCTGCTCTGTCACTAGCTTTTTTCCCCTCAAATTTAGCTAGCATATCTATTCAACTGTCCAGAACTACCATCCCTACCTGGATAGGAATTTTGTAGGCAGGTCCCTGTGAAAAATGAGGGTGGGACCCTCCTACCTTGGCCATTGGCAGGAGATCGGGCTCATTGGTGATCTCCTGCTCGTTAGAGCATCACTGAGGGCTCACAGGCTAGGTGCAGAGAGACCATTCCCCTCAGCAGCACACTTCCTGGAAAGCTGTTTTCATCTGGGCATCTGAATCTACTAGAGGCCTTCCCCAAACCCAGCAACACTGGAGACCTGGCTTCTCTCCCCACATGCTCTACCCCTGCGGGGTCTCAGTGCAGTGAACAAACCTTTCCCTGCACAGCAGAACCCAGGCCAGGTGTGTTGGGAACAAGATAAGCCGCTGCTGAACACCTCCTTATACCTCCCTCTGAGGGAGAGAAGCATGTTTCACTGACCTTTGGCTGGTAATCACCATGTGTTTGCATGCATGGCTTTCCATTTTAGACACTGATGTCAACTCCAAACAGGTTTTACTCCTATCACACACCTACAAATGACCAAATATCTGTTTGGAATTTACATATAATATTCAGATTTTAAAACAAAACTACAAACTAAAGCATTAATTTGTTAGATGGGTTAATAATTATTAAGGCCTAATGATACCTTTGAATCAAAAGATACTGTTACCAAAATCTCAGCGCTTTCTTTGGGGGTCACATCAGAAGAATGAGGACAAGTGATTTGAAGAGAAGGAAAGAGGAATTTATTAATTTGCCAGGAAATGAGGAGGATGGAGACTCCTGTCTAAAAATGTCATCATCTTAATAATAAGCAGAAATAGAGAGTTTTTGAAGGGACAATTTTTAGTTTTGGGCTATTGTCGTTTAACTACAGTTAATGATTGTGATTGGTCCATCTCTGCTGAAGACAATTTCGTGACCTCCTCCCAGGACCTCTGTCTGGACAATTTTCTTAAGCCATTTCTTGTAGTACAAAGAATGAAGGACATTTCTCTGCCCCTCTTGACCACTGTCCTGAGGCAGGGATATAGCTTTTAGTTCTCAAAAAGGGTGAGAAGGTTTAAAGAGAGAGAAAACATTTTTGTCATTTTTTTAGGTCATTTCCTCTGTAACAATATGCTTCATAAGAATATTGCAACAGTAGTAGGAGCTAACAAACATTGAATACTTCCGGGATGTCGGGCACATACTACTTTATTTCATATAATCCTTGGTCTGCTCCTCTCTGACTCTCAGGACTAAGGATGGATTCAGGCCCCAGAGAATGGAGACAGCACAGAAGGCACAAAGTAACCACAGGCTTCGTTCTAGTCCAGTTGGGAACACACGTCTTCATTATGAGAGTTAATGCAAATGAGCACAATTTAAATGAAGCCCTGCTAAATTACTCAGAACAGGAAGGCAATGTAAGATTTCCAAAGGAGCCTTGCAGAGAGAAACAGGAGAGCCCCAAGTGGTAATGGCCATCTCATTTCCTGCCAGCACTTTCTTACCACACCACACCACTTCTCTGTTTTTCTGCTTTATAAATCAGTAAAATGAGAGCCTCAAGACCATAAAGCCCACAGCCTAGAGACCATGATTAAATGTGAGATTCAAAATCAGCTATAATAGAACTAAGCTCTCACATGGGTTTCTAGAGAGGATTTGTCACTTTCACTAAGAGGAGGATGAAGAAGGTTGCTAAACCTCTCTGTGAAACGAGTCTCAGTTCCTCTTCTGTGAATGAGTTGCTGGACTTCATTTTCTATAGATCCCTTAGTATCCAGCTCCCTTCCTACCTGCCTGACCTAAACCTGCACGAGAGATGTGGTTGGTGACAGGGAAAGAAAATGCATAGTTTAGCTTCTGAGGGACATGGCTTCTGGAAAGCTCTGTGATTACTCTCCCCAAAACTGATGCTCTGTCCCCTCAGGACCCTGGCAATAAGCCATGCTTATGATTTATCTCCTTACCTACTTGAAGTAAAGGAAAGAAGAATGAACCAAGCACTACAGGACCACATACTTATCCCAAATCTTAACTAAGTAATCTTTGCCTAAATGGTTAACCTCCCCGGAGTGTTTCCTCAATTGAAAAAAATAAGGGAGTTGGACCAGGTGGCCTCTAAGTGCCTTCCCAACTCTGAAACTCAGTAGTGTGAGTCACCTGGAATAAAAGCATTTTCATCTCCTGAAGTTCTCAAGCTTTGATGCAGCAGTCGCCCAGCATGCACAGCAAATGGCCCCCTGAGTGGAAATTGCTTCCTGGAAGTGTCATTGATAAGCACTTAATTTTCATACCAGACTCATATTTCCTATAAGAATTATTATTTAGAATGTGATATCAATTTCAGCTATAGTTACATTGATTTGAGTATAAAATTTCATTTAAAACACATTTCTTCTAATTACTGATTTTCACTCTGCGCAGCAGCTAGGAGATAAATGGATATGTGTGATCATTCCTTCAATACCCTAAGGTTTTTTAAAATTAACAAGTAGAAAAAAGAGATCAAAATACTTTTGAATAAATGAATAATGTAAACTGTGTGAAAACAAATATAATTTAAAAGCTGTTGGAAGCCCCCAAACAGTCTAAGCCTTGAGAGAGATGTAATTGGGCTCTGAGTCACATCACAGGTGGTTACAATTTCTGTTTCTCAGGTTAGAGATTGACTCACTTTCTTATTTGTCTTATTCTATACAAGGACTAGAGAGAATTAAATCACACCAGGGACAAAAACCTCCTACCTTCTTAATTAATGGCCCTTGTTAGAGATTAACCTCTCCTTTGTTGTACAGCTTTGCTTAGACCAGACAACAGAAAGCCTGTGATTATTACACACTCTGTAAAGAAAATGCTACATGTATCCTTCCCAGAAAGAAACACTACCTATAACCAATCAAATTTCTGTAACTATGTGTTAACCTTATATGAATAATGTTGTAATCCTGGTAAAAGCTCCTCTGTCTCTTCCTGTATAAATAAAATCTTAACTTCCCAGCTTTGGAATTCTGACCCCATTCCTTTGGAGCTGGTATTTCCAGTGGTCCATCCTCACACTTTGTGCTTGAATAAACTTCCTTTAAATTAGATTCTGACACTTTCGATTATTTTAGATTGACGTTTTGGCAACCCAAATGGGACCCAAAATAGGCTTGGTCTGATTCCCACTGCTCTGTGGACAGCTGGGACTCAAGCACCAGCACTGACCACTTGCATCCAACCAATTTCCCTGGAGACACAGGAGTCTTTGGTAAGACCTCCTGTAACGGAGTAGCTGCCTCTCCTCCCATAGATATGAAAGGGTAAAACTGACAGTGGGGAATATGTAACAGAGAGAATGGCCTGAAAAAAGGGTAAAAATGTTTTCTGTCTCTTTAAAATTTCCCTGAGTGTTTTTGAGAATTAAAACCGCATTCCTGCCCCAGGCCAGTGGTTGGGAGGGTCAGCGGAGTGTCCTTTGTTCTTTGTTGCATAGGAGATGGTTCCAGGGAATTGTCAGGGCAGAGGTCCAGGAGGTCCATATGGGCGGAGTTCACAGATTGTCTTCTCAGGAAATGGGACTGATCAGAATCATCAACTATAGTTCAGCAATAGCCTGAAGCTGAGAAACCTCCCTTTAAAAGCTCTGTATTTCTGCTTATGATAAGGAATTGGTACTTTAAGATGAGAGTCTGTCATTTTCCTCATTTGCCAACAAATTAATACACTTCTCTTTCCTTCTCCTCAAACCACTTGTCCTTGTTCTTCTGATGTGGCCTCAGGGACAAGTGCCGATTTAGTAACACTTTCTCGGATTTCCAATCTCCCTGGTTTTGGCTGAGATTCAGTCTTTATTTAAGTGATTTGATTCTACACTTGATGAGTCTGGAATTGAAGCTCAGCTTCAAGGCTTTAAGGTAGGAATTTCATTTGTTATTTCTCTAGGGATTCCACTGTTTGAAAGTTTATGGTTTCACTTTTCTTTAAGGTCAAGGTTTTGTTTGCCTTACTTGCTAAAGTGTGTAACGTTTCCTCTCATTCAAATTTGATCAAGGAGAAAAGAATTTCTCTTTGAAAAGAGGAAGTGAATATTTGTGGTTTTAGCAAAATTTGTAAGTTTTAAAACTTGCCAGGTTCTGAAGCTTGGTTCAAATGACATATCTAAATGTTCTTCTTGAGTGACCAAAATTTCCTCTACAGTCACTTAAGAAGAGAACATCCAAAACGACATCTTTCTCCTTAAGTAGAGATCCGCCTTTAGAAATTCCAGCTGGGTTCATGTACAATACTTATGGCGCCACCTCTTGTCCTTATTTAGGAAAATGGTCTCACATAACTTGTGAAAACCAAAATCTTAGTGGCCAAAGTGGGGTACATTTGACATGCCTAAAGTAATTTGCTTGCATACTCCATTACAAAAATCCAGCTTTGGGATAAACCAAAATAATTGGGAGAGTTATTTTCAATGGTATTTAGAAGCATCCAAAAGAGATTCTAATAAAATTATTTCTTTACAAGAGAACAAAAAAATTGTCTAAAACAATTTCTGAATTTGAAAAGACTACTAAGATTTCTCCTTCTCCTCCCACAGTTCCTTCTTCTCTGTATCTTTTATTATCTGAACTACCTTACCCAGATCTACCTCCTCTTTCTCCTCCTCTTCTTCATCCTACTGTTCTGGCTCCATTTCTCAAACAACCAATGTCTGGCAGGGGAGAACCCGCCCTAGTTTACCAATCATGGTCAAAGGTAGAACTTGAAATAACTAAGAAATTTTCTGATCCTCACCAGGACCCTATTAGTTTTGCCAGGAAATTTAAATTAAATATTCAAGCTTATGTTCCTAGCTCTACTTCAGCAAAAATAAAAATTATTTTAAATGGAGAACTAATAGAAGCTCTTGCTAACTCAAACCCTTTTTAACAGTAGGGTAACATTATCTGTAATAAATCTCATCTTATTATAAAGTCCCATTCCTGAAAATAAACAATTCAAATGGTGGGTGTCACAAATACTCCTATACCATCATACAAGTCTCAACTTGTAATCTTTCAATTAGGTCTGTTACAAGGGACTGTTGTTTGCCTTCTGGTTCCATCAGCACTCATCCATTTTATGAAAAGAGACTTTTAAAAAGTATATAATACCCACATTTCTTTCCCCCCAAAAGGGGTAGAATTAGAAAATAAAACTGAGTTACTAGACATAACAAATTTTTCAAAATCTAATCCAATTGCAACCCATATTGCCATAGAAGACACTGAATTATTGAGTAATGAAAAATTGTAAAATCTGCTAAAAGCAATACCTGATCAATTGTGATCAGAGTCTTCCATTGATATTGGAAGAATCTTCTCAGCTACCTCAATTGAAGTTCCAATAGATCCATCAAACCTTTCCAAACCTTAAACAATATCCTTTGAGAACTAAAGCCCCAACAGGAGTAAAGCCTATAATTTCAGTTTATTTAAAAAGAGGAATGATTATTCCCTGTACAAGGCCATGTAACACTGCAGTCCTTCCTGTAAGGAAACCAAACAGTAGAGGATGGAGGTCGGTAGACAATCTGAAAACAATTAACAGCATAGTCATTCCTTGACATGCAGTAATGCCAAACCCCCACACGTGGCTGGCCGCCACTCCAACTGAAGGTGAGTTATTTACTGTAACAGATTTATATGGTACATTCTTTAGTATTCCTGTGGATGAAAAATAGTTAACTTCTCTTTGCCTTCATGTGGGAAGCTAGACAATACACATGGAGAGTTGTGCCTCAGAGATGCACTAAGGGCCCAAATTACTTTTCACAGATATTAAAAGCAGTTCTCTCAGATATCAACTTCTTAAAAAAATCTATTTTAATATAATATGTAGACAATTTACTTCTCTGCTAAGAGGATGGATGAGCATGCCTCTATAGAAGATGGGATTCACTTATTACCATAGTTAGCCCTAAAGGGATGTAAGGTTTCTAAAGAAAAACTTCAATTATGTCAAAAACAAGTAAAGTATACAGGCCACCTCATAGGTAAGGAAGGACTTTCTATTAATCCAGATAGACAGAAAAGAATTTTAGCTCTTCAACCACCCAGAACCAGGAAACAGTTGAGAGGGTTTGGGGGATGGGTAGGATATTGTAGAAGCTGGATCTCAAACTTTTCTTTAAAAGCCTGGCCTTTATGTGTTCTCTTAAAACAGGCACTCTAGATTGGACAGAAAAAAAATCGACTGACATTAGAAATGATCCAAAATGACCTTGCTAACACCCTACCTTTGGGGTATCCAAATTATAACCTTCTATTTGTACATGAAAGTGATGAAAACGCTTTAGGAGCCCTAACTCAAAAACATGGAGACCAAAATAGACCCGTAGGATATTATAGCCAACAGTTAGACCCCGTAATAAGGGGACTGCCACCTTGCACGCACCATAACAGCCACTACTTTATTAGTTAAGGCAACTGTAGAAATTGTAATGGGGACACCCCTGAGTGTTTTCAGCCCTCATTTTGGGGAAGCATTGCTAAACTCGCACCACACTCAGCATTATTGTTAGTAGACTAGCTTCATATGAAGTTTTGCTTCTTTCAGCTTCTCATATCACCATCTCTAGATGTAATAACCTAAATCCTGCAACTCTTCTGCCTTCATTTTCAGACACAACAACATATGATTGCGTAACCCTAACTGATCAACTTCTCTCTCCTAGGACTGACCCACAAGAGACTCCCCTTACTAATGCTGATGTTTGGTTTATAGACGGATCTTACTTAAAAGGTGATTCTGGAACTTACCACTCAGGTTACACAATATTATGTTTAACAACAACAACAAAAATAGAAAATGCTTACCTTCCAGAGGCCACCTCGGCTTAACAAGCAGAATTAATTACCTTAATCAGGACTTGTCAATCAGCAAAAGGAATAACTGCTAACATTCATACAGACAGTAGATATGCTTTTGGAGTAGCTCATGATTTTGGAATGCTATGGAAACAGAGAAGATTTTTAACCTCTTCTGATCAATCCATGAGTAATGGACACCTCATTTCACAGTTGTTAGAAACTATATTACCACCAAAGTCACTGGCCATAATTGAAATTCCAGGCTATTCCAAATCAGATATCCCAGAAAGCAAAGGAAATCAGCCAGCTGATAAGGTAGCAAAAAGAGCTGCTCTAAATGCATATAAACAAACAAAAAATAAAAACAGTCTATTAATGTTAAAGATGTACAGTTTCCTGGAGATAATTTCATAGGTTTGCCTATTATAATTTCAAATGGAGATAACTGGTGTTTACCAAAAGGGATCAACCGCAGATGAAGCAGAACCAGTGGAAGAACTTTTGGCCAAGGAATTTTAAAAGGCTCAGTTGATTTTGCCAGCTGAGTTTTGATCATTCCATTTGTGTGTTTCACTAACCCAGATGACTGGGGATGATAAACACAGTGAAAATTTTGGAGAATAGGCTAAGTTTTACATACTGATTGAATTCTTTGTCCAATGAAGTGAGTACCTCTATCACTATGAAGCTCCAGAGGAACTTCACAGTTTGGAATAATTTTTCTAAGAGAATTTTACTCACTGCTAAGGCTGTTGCTCTTCTGCATGGAAATGCCTCTACCCAGTGAGAAAACACAAATCATTGCCAGAACATATCTGTATGTTTGTGAGGGAAGAAATGGATAAAATCTGATTGCTATACCTCAAGAGGGACCTCAGGGAAAGTAAAATGGAATTTTATTGAATTTATAAATTTGGGAAGAATGAGTACCCTAACAAAAGTGAGTCTTACAATCCATGCACATTGGATGGTTGGTTGGA
>NW_012147986.1:4407678-4411485 GCF_000956105.1 Propithecus coquereli
CATTTGTCAGAGAACATACTCTATATTATGTCAATTCTTTGAAATTTATTAAAATTTGTTTTATGGCTTAGCCTATAGTCTAACTTGGTAAATTACTTGAATGTGTATTTTTCAGTTGGTGGACATTTAAGGTTTTTAAATATATTGGCATAATGTTGTTCATAACAATGTCTTATGATTTTTAAATTATCTAATCTATTTTTAGTTGTATCCAACTTTCTTAATATTGTTTATTTCTAGCTTTCCTTTTTATTTCCTTTATCAATTTTACCAGAGATTTGTCTTTTGCTAGTCTTTTTAAAGAACAAATTTTATTGGTTTTGTGGATCATCTACATTTTATTATTATTATTACTTTCTGTGTTAATAATTTCTGATCTCTTACTTTTGGTTTACTAGGTTCTGGCTTGCCTTCCATCATAAGAACCTAAATGCTATGTGGGAAAGGAAGGGATCTTTTCCTCTAAATAAATATTTGAATAAATGAGTGAATGTTTATGTGCAGCTTCCAGCATAACTGAACAACCTGGTGTATCTTGGTACACAAGACCCATGTGTTTAATTCTTACTTCCTCCCTCTCAGTAACATTTAGTGTATCCTCTTCTTTCACATAGCCTCTCTTTGCTAGAATATTCCAGGACTTAATCATTGGACCTATGTCCTTTGTGTGCTCACCTTCTAGGCCATCTCATGCAATCCAGTGGTATTACATTATTGTCTAGACATTGATGACTCAAAAACTTGTGTCTCCAGCCCCAATCTTTCTCATTATCTCCAGAGTTGTATATCTGAATAACTTCTTAATTTCTTCATTCTAACTTCAGTCTTAAACTTAATATTGCCAAATACTCAATTTACCACTCTCCCAAAGCCTGATTATCGCCAGCATTCCCAGCACGATATGTTATCACTATTTGCCCTGTTTTTCAGGAAAAGCCTTGAAGTCATCTTTGGCTCCTCTGTCCTCTTACACCCACATCTAATACTGACAAAGTTCTATCAGGTTTTTATTCAAAATATAGCCTGAATCCATTCACTTCTCCCCATCTCTGTGATTCCTATCCTTGCCTATGACATATTTCTATTTCACCTGGACTAGTGTTTCCTAACTGGTTTCCTTTCTTCTACTCCTGTCTCCACAGTTGATTCTACACACAACAGGGGGAGTGCACATTTTAAAGGCAATTCATATTTGTTACTCCTTTGCTCAAAACTCCCCTGTGATTTCCTAAACACTTAGAATAAAATCCAAAGTCCTTCCATGGCCTGCAAGGTCCTATGTAATTTGGCCTCTGGCTACCCAGTTTTTATCACCCATTCTCCTCTGTTCCATTCACTGTGTACCCTCTACTTTGGCCTTCTCACCATTCCTTAAACACTCCAATCTTCTTCCCATCTCAGGGCTTTTGTACTTGCTGTTTCTTCAACCTGAAATTTTCTACCTCAGGTATTCCAACAACTTGTTCCTTTACCTTATTGAGATGTCTGCTCACATGCCACCTCTTTCAAAGAAAACTTCCCTAACCATCACGTTAGGGGGCTCATACCACAGGCTGAGAAAGAATTCTCGACTCAAAGATTAAGATAGGTTTTGAAGCAAGAAGTTTATTTTACTTTCCAAGGGAGGAAAGGGCATGGCATGAAAGGAAGAAAGAACGCCAGCCCCAAGGAAGAGTGGCTTGGGCTTTTATTGGAGTTGTAAGGAGCAGAGTAGTTGTAGTTACGAAATGATAATGGAAAGCAATTGTTTTCCAGATGTAAAATGATAACAGAAGGCAGTTGTTTTCTGGTGGGCTGGTTTTATCTGACTTCTCAGAATGTGTGGTCTGGCAGACGCCTAGGGGCTATACGCCCTATTCTGTTTTTTTAGTACTCTTCCAGTTCTGCAAAACAAACTCTTAAAAAAACAAATTAAGCCACAAGTGGTCAAGCAAGAAGCAAGCAATGGGGGTGAGCACATTGTTGTGTGCAGTGATGTGTTTATGTTAGATGATTTACTAGCAATGCTGTCCTTTCACATCACTCTAACATAGCCATCACCCTCAATCACCATTAGCCTCCTTTATTTTTCTTCATGTTCCATAGTGTATATTTATTTGTGTACTGGTTTATTCCCTGTCTATCCCTACCGGAATATAAACTCCAATAAGTCAAATGTTTTTCTGATTGTTCCCCCTAGATCCCTAGTGCTTAGAGCACTTTCTGCCATATAATAGGCCTGTAATAAATGTGTATTTGATGAATGCATGAATTAACGACTTTTAACTTCCACTTCAACCCTGTCTGAAGGGGAATAAAATTTTTCTAAAATTCTACTACCAGTTATGCAACCTTCAACAAATTCCTAGGGTCCATTTTTTTTCCATAAAACAAAGAATTTAGATGAAGTAATTGATAAGTTGTCTTCCAGCTTGAGTATGTTCTGTTTATAAGCCTTAAAAGTTCCATAGAAGCTTCAGTTGTTTTTATAATACAAAGTCTTCTCTTTCATAGTTAGAATATTCATGACCCAAATTATAAAAGCTTACAACAGATAAAAGCTTACAGCAGATAAAACCTTCCAGATAATTCTTTTGGCCCATCCTGCATCCTGCTACAGCATTCATCTCCTCTTAATAGGCTTCATTTGATCCTGGCCCATTAGGTTATCACTGATTTCATTTCCCTCAAATTATCCCCTGTATTTCATCACATTGCTTTGTCTCATACATGTTGTCTCATAGCATGGTTGTATTTTTCCTAAGAGGACCCATCCATCATGTTACTCAAAAATTCAGGGAAATTTCACTCTCTTTACGAGAATGTATTAGAAGGAGGCACCTCCCTCAGGCATTAGTCTACTGTAGGGGAAAATAAGAAAGTCTAGTTGCTCTCCAAAGTACAGATAACAGCTCCATGCATGAGAATTTAGAGAAGATGAAGAATAACAAATTTACGAGCTCTCTGGGGCTCTAGTTACAGGCTGGAGGCCAGAGTGGGCTCTTTGCTCTTGGACATTGAGATCATGAAAAAAATCTACTCACCTTCAGCAAAGCAGGTCTTCTGAGGCTGCTACGAGTCAGGATGAAGTAGTGGAAAAAGTTTTGGGCCACAAATTAGAGAAACTAATGTCTCCATGTTGTCTCCAACAAATCATGCAGACTTCCTGGACTTCAGACTTCAAATCTTTAAAATAAGGGGCTGGACCCCCAGTTACAAATGATGGACTGAGTATCTACTCAAATGTGTCTCTGATCTTTCCTAAATCCCATGAAAATAACTGCAAAGGAATTTTTTAAGAAAGTGAAAGCCAGAGAGGAAAAATGGTAATAAAATTTAGAAGCTGAAAAACAGATGAACTTGGCTGTCCAAAGAAGGCTAAATCCCAAAAATCAGTGAGGAAAGCTGAGAAATAGCCATGTTTACACTGCTGAACCCCCCAAGGCCCAGGAATTGGTAGGACTTGGTGTCTTTTGAAGTGAGGGTAAAGATGAGGCTGAAAGCAGGGAATGAAAAGAAAGTCTGTTGAAAAGAAGTTTGACTGCAGTCTTCTCCCATCCTTACCAAGCTGGGTGTCTGTTCCAACCTACCCAGGAAGAAGCTAGAAGGCCATTGTCCGGAGAAGATTAAAGAAAGGTACTTTAGATTTGGTGCATAAAACACAATTGATGGAAGAGGTACCACTGGAAAATAGGGGAGTGACAGGAAAGCTTACAACCTGAATGTTGAGAACCCAGAAAGGAAACTGGGAGATCCTTCTCTGTGAATCTGACCAGCCCAAGAGAAAAGAACTGAAGATAGATACTGTTTCTGAAGGATCCAGCTCCA
>NW_012147986.1:4412600-4422198 GCF_000956105.1 Propithecus coquereli
ACACACTTGTTAGCAATAGAGAAAATTCAGAGAAAAGAGAACTTCAAAAAGTAATAATAATATCCTCTGAAAGATAAGAGAAAAAAATTCCCTCAAGAAACAAGAAAAGAATGCTATAAAAATGGAATATTCAGAGAACTAATAGAGCCTTAGCAATGAAAAATACAGAAACAGAAGTGAAAAACTCAACGAATCGAAGTCTTCCGGAAATTCGAACAAGTTATAGCTTCTTAGGTAGTCTCCCAGCT
The DNA here is from genome assembly GCF_000956105.1 of Propithecus coquereli. Taxonomy (NCBI): domain Eukaryota; kingdom Metazoa; phylum Chordata; class Mammalia; order Primates; family Indriidae; genus Propithecus; species Propithecus coquereli. The sequence continues at coordinate 4,412,849 of NW_012147986.1, forward strand.
TCCAAATTTTGCCCACTCCTCTGTACCCCCTGATAATTTTCATGGCAATAGACCAAGTGCTTAATTTTAAACCCTAATTTAGAACCAAGTCAAAACTCTCTAGCAAACTCCCTTCAGGTTTAGGAAAATATTTGCACTCTTACCATGGCGTGGGAGGGCCCAGGCCATCTGCTGTGCGGCCTTCCCTCAATGTCAGCCCCACCGGTTTTCTCCTTACTCTCTCCAGCCACAATGGCCTCTGCTATTCCTCATCTCACCTGGCTGCTCCTGCCTCAGGGCCTTTACTTTTGCAAGTTCCACTGCCTGGAAAGTTCTCCCAGATCTCGGGGCTGCCTTCTTCATGTCAGCAACCAAGAAGCCAAGCCATCCTGACCTCTCAATCTAAATCACCTCCAGTTCCTTTCTGCCTCATTCCTTCAGTTGTCAGTTCTCAGCCCGTAACCCTGCTGTCCTTTTTTCATAACACTTACCACTATCAGAAATTATGTTTTATGCATGTGCTCTTCTTTTTGGTTTGTTTGTTTGACTGATTGATCTAGACTAAGCTCCATGAGGGCTAAAACTTTGCCTCGTTTGTTGCTGAATTGCCAACACCTACATGGTACTGGTACATAGGAAGCATTACATAGATATTTGTTAAATAAAAGTGAATGAATGATGTTGGATGGTAAAAGCAATGATACCAATTGCACTTCCTGTTTTTCTAGAATTCCTGAATTTTCAATCTGCAAAATAATAAAGTTTGTACAAAGCAGAAGAAATTGGTTTTATTTTTGTTCTGCCTGTAAGCCCTGGAGGGGGTAACTGCAAGCATAATATGCGAACAGTGTGCTCTGACATTTCTTCTCCGGGTCCCAGAGACATCTCTGTTCTGGCAGAGCCTCAAGCACAGAAGGGGGCAACTCAGCACTTCTATTAAGTATGTAAACAGGCCAGCAGGGATGCCTCTGCTTGTTATCCATGTGAATAAAATGTTTCCACTGGGACACTCCAAAGAGAGAAGGATTCTCAGGTTCATAATGAGCTAAATTCTCCAGGAAAGTGATTCTTGATGATGGCTCAGAAAGAGCAGTTTGGAGGAAGATCAGCAGTGCTGATCTGCCTTTCATAGCTGTGCAGATTTCTCTCCACTCCACGCCAGGATGTGGGGCAGGGTGGGTTTTCTTTAAGCCATGAAGGTGGGCTTTTCGAGAAGAACGTTTAGAATGTGAACGCCTATGGAATACCTCCATCATAAGAGGAAATGTACAGAGAAAACTGAGGAGAAATTCAATGGTAATACAAATATCTCATTTTACGTTAAATAATAACCTTAATTGCCAAAAATGCCTTGTCCCCCAAGGAAGGACTTGGTAGGTGTCTGCAGCATGACAGTGCAGGGTTGACAACTGGAGCCCGTGTGTGGGGGGCGGTATGTATATGCATACGTATGTACACGTATATGTATATGCTGTGTATGTCTATATAGTACCCACTCATTGTTCATTGTTCATGGCGAAGACACTGACTGCCTGATGGCTGATTCTTCAGGCCAAGATTAATTTGGTTTTTATGATGTGATTGGCTATATCTTTAGTGAGACTGTGTCCCTGCAGCCAGAAGGGATCCCCTTCCCCCACCACAAGCACACCCCAAAAGTAGATTATGAACAATCTCTGAAAACAGGTGTTTATTTTTAGTAGGTGTTTGTGTATATTTCTGCTCAAGTATTTACTCACTGATGATCACATTATCAAGACCACACATAGGAACAACCACTCCTCACCTCACTCTGGATGAGAGAAGGAATTAGGCTTCCTGGGCACAAGTCTACCTGAGGGGGGTTACTGGAATCTCACACATTAACGACTGAGAAATCTTAGTAAACTGCTATGAATGAGTAAGAGATGAGGAAATTTCATCAAAGGAAATGCACATAGCCTGGTCCTAGACTGAAAGAGGGAGGATTTTCTTCCCTCTCCTCTACTGGGAGACTTTGGGCAAGGTAGACAAGCCTCTCCGCCATGCAGGCAGCTGGAGCCCATTTGTGGAGGGGCACATCGCAGACTCCAGCAACAGCAGATGCAGCCTGTGGAAGTGAGCTGCCTGCCTGGCTGAAGTGGTGAGCAGAGACACCAAGAAGAAGTTTGTGAACCCTATACCTTCTTTGGGAGACTCATGATACTTGGAAAGAGGACCATGCATCAGGACTTCCTGCTGTTACGGACAGGTGGGACTTGAGCAATGTAACCTCACTGCACTCTAACTACCTGGGTGGGCTGAGGTTGGGATGGCGTACCTACTTGGTTTGGTGATATGTTTCCATGGATACACTGAATGACTCCTGAGAATATTTTATCTGAAGACCTGACCTTCTCACAGCAGTCAAAAAGTTCTTTTAAATGTCTGAAGGTATACCTGGAATGGGGTATGTTTTCTTTGGCAAACTGCTATTTTGAGAGTCTTTAGGCATTTTTTCTTGGTGAATTCCCAAAATAATGACACTAAAATGCAAATGCGTGTTCTAATTCAAGGACTCTATAAGTTTCTGTGTATGTCCAGATAAAGATGACCTTTTTGTCCTGTATTTTTACAATGCTGGTAAAAAAAAAATGTACTCATTAAGTTATTTACTATTTATTGATGTTCAAATTTTTCTTCCTTAAAATTCATGGAAGGCTTTTGTTGGCCACTTTCTAAATAAAAAGGTCAGAGAGCTGTAAGAATACATTTTAATACTTCCTACTGAGAATTGTTCTAACCCTGGGCTTCTGTAACAACCATCTAGTAATTTTAGCTTTCTGGTGTAACCATTTCAGACAGCTCAGTTTTGAAACAGTCGCAGTGCCTGCTTCTCTACTGGCCACAGCCTCAGAACTCCCATCATGGTAGCCAGTTTGGGATCTTTTCTGATCATTGGTGTGTGGAAGCTGACGGCTCCATTGGACCCATCTGTCCTACTTGTTGCCTTTCAGTTTTAGGGAAAAATGCAAAACCCCAGAAACTTTGCATACTTAGATTGAATTCTCATTATGAGTCTTTGTCCCTAAACAGTCCTTCACACATTAGTAGACATAGAGGGGATAAAGGACAGACCAGATAGGGTGGTTCCATCTCGATGTCATTAAGAGACATCCCTTCCAATCTTTGATCTTGTTTCTTTAAATACAAAACTAGAAGAGACCCCAGAAGCTTTAAACTAGTGTAGCCTAGTGACCTCATGCTCTGAAACCAAAAATAGCTTGGGTTTGAACTGTAGGCTAACCACTTATTAGATGAGTGACCCTTAGGAACATTATTACCACCCATCTCATAGGGTTATGAGGATTGAATAAAATTATGCTTGTAAAGTACTTAATATGATACACAAAGACACTTGATTAGAGTTGATAGTATAGTATATTATTATATTCCATATCACAATAGTCAAAAAGAACATTTAGGCAATTCTTATCCTTAAAAATGAAAACGTGCTTATGATAAAGAGGATGTACCTTGAGGTCAGTAAAAGAAAGTCTTCATAGGTGTGGTAAACATTAAACTAGAATTGTTCAGATTAGATTTTTATTAAGATACTAAAATGCTGGAGAACATTGATATCTCATTCATGTGGCTTGACAATGTGATCTTTGCTGAAAAGATGATGATTATGTGAAAGACAAAATGTAGTCAGAGCTAACTGATACTGAGCCATCCTGGATGTCCAGTTAGGATACTTTTCCTAGGGTAGCAACTAGGAAAAGAACTCCTTAAACAGTGACTTAAACCAGATGGAATTTTATTTGTATCTGACTTAGAAGAAGTCAGGAAATAGTCCAGTGTTGACAAGGACACCACAGAGCTGTCATGAGCCTATTATCTTTGCCACTCTCTGGACTACCATATCTATGATGCAAGACTTATTTTTATTGTCCAAAGTGGCTGCTGGACGTCCACATTTTAAACAGCAGACTTTTGGAAGGAAAAGAGAAAGGCACTTCCCCTCTTTTTAGGGAAGTAAGTTCCTTACTTTCATAAGTTTCCTCCTAGGTTTTACTGGTAGATACTTGGTCACAAGATCGTCCTGAGAGCAAGGGAGTCTGGGAAATATAATCTTTACTCTGAAGTAAAATTTTGGTTCTTTTACTAATGAGAAAGAGAATAGCAGATAGTAAAAGGAAGCTAAACTTTCCAGCCACACGAAATTTATTCTTTTTCTCTGAATTTTCTCTCTCCCTTCCCATTACTGGTTCCTCTTTCTCCTTCTATTTCTCAAATGGCTGTACTAATTTTCACTGTAGATTCTGTCCTTTCAACTTCTCATCCATTCCAAATATTTCAGTTACTGAGTTTATATGAGGGAAGGAATGTGTTAAGGTAGCTAGTCTGTGGTCAATTTCTTTTTTTTTTCTTTTTTATTTCAGCATATTATGGGGGTACAATGTTTAGGTTATGTATATTGCCCTTGCCCCACCTGAGTCAGAGCTTCAGGTGTGTCTATCTCCGAGACGGTGCACACTGCACCCATTATGTGTGTATATACCCATCTCCGCTTCCCCACTCCAATTTCTATCTCTTTTACCAGAGAGATTTTCTCAAGATAAGAAGGTGGATGGCCCAGTCTAATCTCCTCAGAAACCTGTTGGGGACTGGATCTCCTGGAATAGACTAATGGTTTGATATGAAAAGAGTCTTTGTCTGTAGAATTCTCTTAGCAGAATATCCCTACTCAGGATTACTTATGTTAAATAAAACTAGAATCTGTAGACTTACGAGTCATGACCTCTTAGAAAGTCACAAAATCCCTGTAATAATCTGTGTTTTTTAAAAAAGGAGATGTTTCATAACCTACGTGTTCCTCATACAGTAAGGTGATGTCAAAACTGCATTTAGAGACCTCATCTTTTATTTTGGGGCAAAGATCATGTCTGCTATGGAAAGGGAGGACCTGGGGAGCCACTGAATTACTCCAGATAATCCCTGTTTTACCTAATTTCTCGATTTCTTGAGATTTGAGATTATTAGTAAAGTTTAATACTGAGTAAGAGCTCTAATTTGTGAGTCTAATTTGACAATCTGATCTTTGTAAGAGTTCAAAGTGAAGGGTAGCCAAATATCTCTAACTTCTGATTTTTTCTTAAATTCCTTATCAATATTTCTAACTACTTGTTGGATATACCTAAATATTTTATCAGTGCCTCAAAATCAAAATATCTAATAATAAACTTCTTATCTGCTTCCTAAATCAGTTCCTCCCCCTGAATTGCCAATCACCCAACCTGAAAACATCACTGTCATTCCTTCCTACTCTTCCTTCTTTATCTTCGGTAACATTTAAAAACTTTCACTCCACCCACCTCTTCCTTTGTGTTTTTATTCCCCCCAAGTTTGTCTCTCTGGTTCCATTCCTTCTGGCCACTAATCCATCCAACATATTAATCTTCCTATAGTACTCTTCTACATAAACATGTGCAATGAACTTCTAGGGAAATATGGTGAAGGAGACATGTCATTAAACCTAATGAAATAAACAATAATAAGTTAGATCAATAGAAAGAAAGAAAGAAAGAAAGAAAGAAAGAAAGAAAGAAAGAAAGAAAGAAAGAAAGAAATCATTTTAGTCTGCTTAGTGTTGCTATAAAGGAATACCAGAGGCTGTGAATTTATAAAGAGATAAGGTTTATTTGGCTCAGGATTCTGCTGGCTAGAAGATTGGGCACCTGGTGAAAGCCCCAGGCTGCTTCCACTCATGGTGTGAAGGGAAAGAGAGCCAGGGGTGCAGAGATCACATGGCAATAGAGGAAGCAAGAGAGACCCGGGAGGTGCCGGGCTCTTTTTAACAACCAGCTGTGGTGGGAATTAACAGAGTGAGAACTCACTCATTACTGCAAGGACAACACCAAGCCATTCATGAGGGATCTGCCCCCATGACACAAACACCTTTCATTAGGCCCCACCTCCAACACTGGGGATCAAACTTCACCGTGAGGTTTGGGGGGACAAATATCCAAGCTTCAGCAGATATAGATGTGATAGATATAAACACAAGCTGTTTTTAGACTAAGAAAGGAGCACAACCTCACACATATTGTGAAAAATGGTTTCAACTCCACCCTTTAAAAATTGTACCATGCAGCTTTGCACAGTGGCAGTAACATAGCCAACGAGGTTTATCTGAGGTGCAATTATTGCTAATTAAAAGTTGTACCATGAAGAAGGGGAGTAGATAAAACTCTGAAAAATTGTACAAATACCCCCCACTGTGAAGGAAGCACATACTGGGTGTGGGAGGTAGACATATTAGAGGAACAAACTAAAGATTCCGTTATGTATTAAAATCCTCTTCCCACCACCATGGATAATGACACACCAGAAATGGGGGAAATCGCCAGATTTGCCACTTTGTTTTTCACTGGCTAGGAGGAAGGCAAGAGAGAGTTTGAAAAATGACTGTCCAGAGTCAATACTTCTACATACAAACAGTGATTTAGCGAAATGGAAAGAGAAAACTGAAAGTAAGACAAGAGCTTGATTTTGCCTCTTATGGGCTAGGTGACCCATAAGAGATACACATGAGGAGCCCCAGATCCTCATCTTCTACTGGAATTTATAGTGCTATGACCAAAACTATACCAGCCGGGGAAATATCAGGAACAGAAGGGGTTGGGGAGAGAGTTTAATGAAGGACAGGTTTAAAATGATGTGGCCAGGGCTAAGAGGAACCAACAAGGGGTGGAGAAGTGCCCTGAGGCCACCAACAAAGGGAGCCAACCTCTCTGCTAGGCCTGAAGGCAAAGGGGAGGTCTTGTTGGTTACCAGGACCAAAGAGCAACAGCTGTGGTAGCGGGCTGCCCAGCAGTGTGGATGCAACCAGTTCTCATGATCTGGAAGGTTGGGAATCAACTGAATAAATCCTCGACCTCACTCTGCTTTAGCCTCTGACATCCTGTTGCTGCCTGACATTGACCTAATCCAACAAGAAACTAAACAGAAACATTGCTCAATGCATAGTCCAAAAGGTCAGTCTCTGGGTTATACAGCAGGGTAGAAATGGGATCTAGAGAAGCAAGCGTAAAATAACCTGCACTAAAGCCTGCAAATTTTCTCTACTTTGCCACCAAATGACTGGGGGAGTAGAAAGAGATGTAGACAGAAAAAAAACCAAATAAAACTAAGAGTAACTAATCTAAGGAAGATTATCATTGATGGAAGTGAAGGCTCAATAGTTCTGAGTTGAAGGAATAACCCAAAACCCAGGGCGCCCCACTCAAAGATGGGATATGCACCTCTCTAGCAAGAATGAATCCCAGGATAGGACTTTTAATAAAATAACAGAAAAAAGACCCAGCCCACAATCCTAGCTACAAACAGTTCTCTCATTCCCATTCCCAGAAATACAGAATATGGAGCACAAATTATCGAGTTAAAGCTATAAATAAAAGAAGCAAACAGACAAAGAGGGAGGAGTGTAAGGGGAATTCACCCATTCTGTATTTGGGCAATGCACTGGGTCAGGGGTGGGGAATCTGTAGCCTTCTAGGTCCTTAAGTGTGGCCTTTTGCCTGAATCCAAATTTTGCAAAACAAATCCTTTTATTTTTATAAATACATTTTTGTTCATCTTTTATATTTTTATTTCATTTTTTAAATGAACCTATTTAAAATATCAAAGAATAAAATAAGTTTCAACAAAATAATCCTCCCAGATTGACCAGCACATTTAGAACGTTGGCCAGCTATAAGGGCTAAATTGATGGCTGCTACGCTCATGATTTAGTTCTAACTTTCCCCACCTGACTGGCGCCACTACCACACGAGGCTGGTTGGTGAGACTTTATGGGGGTCTAACACACCAGTCTGTCCTCAGCTTTTGACAGTGGTGCACTGTGTTTCTGTTTGAAGTGGAATTCATGAATAGTTGCGCAGCTCAACGGTATTTTTTCATTCTCTCTGCATCATGTCAAAGAAGACCAACAAAACGCTGAAGGAAGAAAATAGATATTTAAAAGAGGATTAAGAATTGCAATATTATCTTGTTTCTGCTAAAGAGATGACTTTTTTTGCTTTGTGATATTGCAATATCAACATTAAAGAAATTCAATGCTCATCAGCATTACAACACTATAAGGATTACAAATATTTTAAATTAGAGGGAGAGGCATGAAAGGTTGTATTGCAGAAATTAAAAGATGAAAACAAAAGCAAAGACAATTCTTTCAAGCGGCAACAAGACCTGGAAACAATGCCACTGAAGTGACTTATAAAGTAGCTTATATACTCAGGGAAAAAAGGAAGCCATCCAATGATGTAGAAATTGTGAAAGAATACATTGTCAAAGTTGTAGGACGTTTAGACCCTGATAACGTTTCAAAGTACAAACAGCTGCCTCTTTTAAGGAGAACCATAACTGATCGGCAGCATGAATTAGTCTTCAACTTAACAGAACAACTTCATTCAATACTTCAAAAGGAAAATATATATTATTCAATCACTTTGAATGAATCAACTGATGCTACTGACCCGGTGCAGGTTTTATATTGCACTTGAGTCATAACAGAAGTTTTCCTTTGCTACATGAACAGTTACTTTGAGCACTCTTGTGAACAGAACACAGGGAATAGATATCTCCAACAACTTTCGAGATAAATGTTGTGAAGTTCGACAGAATTTGGTAAATTTAGTGAGTATATGTACAGATGGTGCATCTTCCATGACAGGAAGACATAAAGGGTTTATTGCACAGATAAAAAAAAAAGTAATAACAGATCCAGATGCCCTCATTTCTTTTCATCGTATCCTGCATCAGCAAAATCTCTGTGCCAAAGCTACTATTTTAGGTGACACTTTGCAACAAGTTATAAGTATTGTTAACTATATTCATGCAAATGCAACATGGCATCCTCAGTTTCATAACATGCTAAAGTTGAACAATGAGGTAGGTATTCAGTGTGGATTTGCGGTATCATTCTAAAATGTGTTGGCTATCACAGAAACAGGTGTTAGCCAAAATTTTATCTCTGTTGAGAACAGATAGTTAAATTTTATAAAGAACAGAATCAGCAATGTGAATTATTGGAAGAAGATTTCTATAGGAATGCAACATTTCTGCATGATATCATATCAAATCAAGATGACTTGGAAATTTCTTTGCAAGGTAAAAACTAAGTCTGTGTATGATATGTGGCAAAAAAAATATAGGCATTTCAAAAAAAGCTATCTTTTTTCAAAACACTTGTTCTTCAGAGGAAAATTTCGTATGAACATTTTCCCCAGTTAGCAAAGGTAATTGATGAGTGGGATGATATATATGAGAATCATTCGGAGAATACACAGCTGTTGTAGACCTATTCATTGGAGAATTACAATGAAAGGTTCACTGACTTTGAGAGTGAC
>NW_012147986.1:4423583-4464866 GCF_000956105.1 Propithecus coquereli
TTACTGTGCACTTTATTTCTATTATTATTATATTGTAATATATAATGAAATAATTTTACAACTCGCCATAATGCAGAATCAGCAGGAGCCCCGAGCTTGTTTTCCTGCCACCAGACAGTCCCATCTGGGGGTGATGGGAGACAGTGACACCCGAATTGTGTTGCTTATGTCAAGTCTACCCCGTAATCTCATTTTGGTTGCCGTCACTGCAGAAAACCCTGCTTCACAAAGGTAGGATGTTGGAAATTGAAGTAAGCTTTTCAGTGTTTTTGTGGCAATCTCAGGATATTCCACCTTGACTTTAATCCAGAACGTATGGAGATTTGAAGTTGTCTCAAACATACTTTTAAGGCCACTGTCATTTGCGATCTCAAGGAGTTGATCCTCTTCTAGAACAAAGTGGATTCACCTGGCTTATTCATAAATGGGTTGTGATTCCATTCCTTCCCATGTAGGGGGTCTTTTGTGGTTGGGAAGTAACGCTCAAACTCTTATGAAAGCTGGGAAAAAGAAGGCCCTGGCTCAGTCTCTTTCAAAATCTCTGCTGATGTTTGAACATGTCAAAAATCCCAACATTCATTCGTTGCCCCCATAATTCCAGTTTGGCTTTGAATGCAGCCAATTTACCTGCCAACTTGAACACAGTTGTCATTCTCCCCTGAAGTGACAGATTGAGTTCATTTGAGCAGGTTGAATATGTCACACAAGTAAGCAAATTTTATGACCCATTCTGTGTCACTGAAATGTGCTGCCAGTGGTGACTGTTTTTCTAAAAGAAATCTCTGGAGTGGCTCTAGTAACTCACAAGCTGTGGCCAGTGATCTACCTTTAGAAAGCCATCTCACTTCTGTGATTAAGAGAAGACGTGTGTGCTCTGCGTCCATCTCCTCACAGAGCTGCGTGAAGGGCATGTACTTTAATGGGGTTGATAATTTTAATCACATCTTGCAAAATGTTGTTTAGTCCAGGAGGCATTTTTCGGCTAGCCAGTGTTTCTCTGTGGATGACACGGTGCGTAGACTCACATGCAGAAGTGACCTCTTTGACCTGAGTAGTGAAACCAGAAAGCTGTCCAGTCATGGCAGCTGCTCCATTCGTGCATATACTAACGCACAATGACCAATTCAGTTTTCCTGATATGCAATCATTCAAAGATTTGAATATTTCTGCAGCTGTGGTGTTGGTTGGCAACAAAAGTGCATATAACATATCCTTATGCATGTCCTCCTGAAAAAATATATTGCACAAAAACAAGCATTGTTGCCTTGTTGTCAACACTGGTAGACTCATCAACCTGGATTGTGTACCACAGTGACTCATTAATCCTCTCTAACAATTGTACCTCAATATCCTCTGCTATTTCATCAATTCTTCTAGTTACGGTGCCAGCCAAAAGAGGAACATGTGCCACCTTTTGCCTCTCCTAAATGTTCATGGCAAATGTCCTTAGCAGCAGGCAGGATCAACTCTTCACCAATAGTAAAGGGCTTCTTATGCAGTTAGCCACTAAGAGTGATGCTCTCAGTGCAGACACATTTGACGAAGTGGTGGCCTTCAATAATTGTTTCTGTTCTTCATGTTCACATTTTTTTTCTTTTTAAAAACTCCAAAGGCTTGTCTTTTAACGCAGGGTGCTTGGTCTCCATGTGGTGAAGGAGTTTTGAAGCTTTCATGACTTTGTTGGATAGCCAGTCACCACATAATATAGAAAGCGGGCTTGGAGAATGTGAATCACCTGTTGCAATGAACCCATAATTGAAGTAGGACTCCTGGTATTTTCTTTTAAATGCAGCTTTCACTTTTTTGGCAGTCTTAAAGTCTTCTGCTGTCTCATCATTGGGTCTTTCTCCCTTTTCAAAGAAGCTCTCCAGTGATGTTTGTTTTTTACTCATTTTTGCTAGGGTTAGCTTGTGGGCCTACCAAAACAGAGACCGAGAGATGTGTGCAGTGTGGGAAATCAGTGCAGACAGAAGTGGTAAATAAAATAATGTGTGGGCCACGCGTGGACTAAAGTAAGTGTTGGATTCTGACTTAAAGCCTGCCACCAGATGCAGCTGTACAATTGAAGTACATCAACTCACTTGCCACTATAAAGCCTGCCACCAGATGTAGCTTAATTGTCACTTGCCACTCACTGATAGGATTTTGATAGGAGTCTGCAAGCAGTTGATTTATTATGGTCTCTGCATTCAAACCTCTCTCTAACGATAATCTGTATTTGCAGCCACTCCCCAGCACTAGCATCACCACTTCTGCTCCACCTCAGATCATCAGGCATTAGATTCTCACAAGGAGCAACCTAGATCGCTCCCATGCACAGTTTACAGCAGGGTTCGTGCTCCTATGACAATCTAATGCTGCCACTGATCTGACAGGAGGCAGAGCTCAGGCGGTGATGCAAGTGATGGGGAGCAGGTGTAAATATAGATGAAGCTTTGTTCGCCTTCCCACTGCTCACCTCCTGCTGTGTGGCCCAGTTCCTAATAGCCACTGACCAGTACTGGTCCATGGCCCAGGGGTTCAGGGACTGCAGTCTTGAATAATTGTTCAAAAGAGTCTGAAACTCCAGGTTATAAGGACAAACCCTCCCTGGCTTTCTCAGGTGAATCTTTGCCATTCAGATAAGAACTGGGGCCACTGAGAAGGCATAGAGAAAGTTGGTGAACCACAATGCTTACTGAGGCATCTTTACAGGAAAGGTGTCCGGAGAAGAGCTATTGATTTAGTTCCATTTAAATGTGGTGGTCCTCTTCCATCCTGCCATCTCCATTTCTACCAGTGCTCACTCCAGTGTTATTGTTTAGACCTCCCCCAGGACAGGTGTTCTTAACCAGTTCAAGGGGCTGTGAACTTGGAAGGAAAAAAAATCCATTGTTATTCTCACTAACCTATACCTGAACTTTAGCATTTCCTGCCATTAAAAAGTGGCAACAAACCACACTAGTATTAGCAGTTCCTGACACTGTTGCCGAGGGAAATCACAGATATTTTACATCTCATTGCAGTTTGGGGAGAGATCTCAAAGTATCATTTACATTCATTGCTACATGAAAATTATGGTGGTAATAACTACATATATATATATATATATATGTATATATATATATAGCCCTGATGCTAAATCTTGTTAAGACATGAGAGAAAGACTTAATAAGAAGAAATGAAATATAAATATTTACATAATCATACTTAACCACAAACTTAAATAGCTGATAACTACATTTTAATATAATTGACTTCTTTTGTATTCCTATGTATTTTATTGAATAAATTTGATAGCATTATTTTGAGCAGAGGCTGTAAACTTCACCAGATGCCAAAAGTACCCAAGGCACTCAAAGATAAAGGACCTCTGTATTCAGGTCAGCTGTTTAGAGTGACTAAAACTTCTCAGAGAAGGACAAATAAAGATGGGAGTTATGTTATTCTCATTTTTTTTAAAGAAAATACGGTTAATTTAGGTGACTTATGACTTACTGATTGGACTTAAGGAGAAAGGAATTTATTTGGGTTACGGGAAAGCCCAAGAAAGGCCTAGAAACAGCATTTAAAGGCAGCAGCACAAGCTCTGGTATCTAACTGCTTGGCATCACATCTCAGCACACCATTCACTACTTATGTGACTTTGGACAACTTCTGTGAGTTGAGTCTCAGTTTCCCCATTTGTAAAATAGAGTGACACTTGGCCCTGCCTCTGTATGAGGACTGAGAGAGAAAATTCCTGTAACATACTCAGCTCAGCTCGACACATGGTCCTCGCTTTTAGTACTAAAGTCAGCCAACCTTGCTTGCAACAACCAGCCTTTGCAGCTTTTCTTTTCTTTTTTTCCTAATTATGAGATGCCTCCCTCGCCCCATACACAAACCTGCTTTCTTAGGCCAGTTTCTTTCTCTCCTTGCCCCCACTCTTCCATCAAAACCCACTCCCAATAAGGCTCTGATATTCCTTGCTTATGTTTCCATGTGTTTTTCACTTTTTTGGCTACTTCTCCCAGGGATGGCGATCCCATCACCATGTGAGAAGTCCTTGCCTCTGCTAAAAGGCAATTTCAGTCTCCAGTAGCAGATGAATGTTTCTCTTCCTAGGCGGAATGCTCATCCTTTTGCTTCTGTGCACCCTACTTGCCCAACTCAAATCCCACCTCATCCAAAAATCCTCCCCAAACTTCACTTATCCTCCCTGGCAGAGGCAGGAGGGGGCCCTCTGATGCCACTGAACTCCGAGCACACAGGGCCTGCCCATCAGTCTGGACATTCCGCAAAGCGCGGCTTCTTTCTCTCTTCCGTCTGCTTTCCTAGGGCAGGGCAGCTGTTCTCATGAGAAGGGGCCTAGTGTCTTTCCTTCTACATTCCTAGGGACGTCCCCAACGAGGTAAGGTAAGGAAAGAGCATCTGTAAACATTTTTTAGCAGTTCCTCCCTAAAACCTCCTGGCCTCCTTCTCTGTGCTATGAATTTCCAGGGGTAGAATGAGCTAAACTTGGCTTGCAAAGGAACCAGGAATGTCTCTGCTAAACTTATTAAAGGTCTCCAGGGAAGGCCAGACTGAGGTTGAACAGTCACCTCAAGGATTCTTGGAAAGGATCCTCCCCTTTCCAAGATTCTGATGCTCCCTGCACCCAGGAATGCTGTAGCAGGAGAGCCCTGAATTAAGATTCAGAACTTTGGGGTTTAACCTTGGCTCTCACAGCGACCAGCTGTGTGACCTTGAACGTATCTCTTCCTCATTCTGGACTTCAGTTTCATCAACCGTAAAATGAATGGCTTGAATTTGATATTCTCACTTACACTCTAGGAAGGAGAATTGGACTCATTCTTTGTGGATACATTCCAAAATTTATCATATTTTTCAAGAAACAGGACTCATTTATAATTTTCTGGTCATCTCACAAATTCTTTGGCATTCTTTCCCATAATAAGCATGGAACTCATTTCACGCTTCAGGGCTTGCTGTGGTGATCACCACATTGCCTTGCTTTAGTGCCTTTGATTCAAGAAATTATTTTTTTAATGTATACTCAGCAAGCAAAAGCTCCAAGAGTGTTACTATAAATCTGCCCTTATGCTTTAGTTACAGAAACAGTTTGCTTTCACAAAATCATGTCTTTATCCTTCTGTATAAATCAATGTGCATATTGGAAGTACGTAGAAAACAGAAAAGAGACACAAAAGCACAAGTGTCACCTTGTTGGGCTTTACCACCAGTTTTTGGGAAAACCATCAGCTGGGCAGCCAATTCAATGAATCTGAACATGGTGAGTATATCGTAGGTTTGTCTCTTGCTCACTATGCACGTGTGGATATTAAGTCTATTCAAAGGTTTAGCCTTAGCTTATCTAGCAGACATAAACAAATGGGTCCTCAGATTTTGAGTCTTGGCATGCAGATGCTAAGAAGTATTAATGGTTTTACCAGAGCAAACTTATAGGAAGAGGATATATAAATAAGTTAAATCTTTTTAGAATGAGAGGGGAAGTTTGTAGGCAATAAGAGCATGAGTTAGCACTGTTCTCACAATTCATATAACCATGGAATCTACTCAGTGTTCACTCAAAGAACCAGCACATTATAACTAGGAAAAATATGAGGAAGGGGTAGAAATTAAAGGAACATCATGCTCAGTGATTTTATAGATACACACATATTTTTATTTCACTTGATAACAACATAATGCTTTCACTTACTACAAAATCACAAGCAGATACTAATACTTCGAAATATTACAGAGAGTTGAGTGAAAAATTGATACATTTTAGGCTGAAAAGCTGAAAGGAATTTGGTTGTAGCATATAAAAATCCCCTATTTAATACAGTCATCTCTAGCTTAGCATTCCTGATGGAAATGGTGAACATAACAACAATGCATTTTATCATTTTATTATTTTTAATCTAAAATTTAACTTTCTAGATTTTAGAATGCAATATATGATTTTATAAAATAAATAAAAATTGCTTTCCAATGCGTCTAGGCTAATATTTCAATTAGTTTTTATTCTCTGAGAGCATTTTGACTAAACCGTAGGGTGAGTCTGTTGGGTGATACATGGGAAGAAATAAATAGGTTTTTGAAATGTGTGTTCCAGGGAAATAAAATGACTATGAAAAATAAGCTTTGCCACCAGAAATAAAGAGTTGACTATATTTGGAGAAGGAAATGCCCCACAGATGTCACTTAAATAGCCTTAAAGTGCACTACTCTAGAATTAAATAAGAAGAAAAGAACAAGTCCACTCTGTAGATCTACACACCCCATGAGAATAAAAACAAATTGAGAAACGGCTATCATCTTGCCCAGGGTCACGCTGACTGGGGGCAGGCAGGGGAAGACGACCAGTACTTCCATGATCACAGCAATGCTCTGATCCTGGAGTTTCCAAAACCCTGAACTCATCCTCTGACTGGAGACCCACCCGCCATTTCCTTTATGGTTCTGTCACCAAATCTCCGGGGCTTCTTTGTTATACCAACATGATGCGCTAAGAAGGGCAAAGAACAATTTACACAAAGAATAACAAAAGGGGGAGGTGGTGAGGTTTCTAGATACATAAGTCGAGGTAACAGGTTTTTCCTTGTCTAGGCACACTGCACGCAGTCGCTGGTCCATTCTTTTGACTGCTCGTGTAGTTGACAGCATCCCCCATATATTTTGTTGGTGCCTCACAACTGTTCTGTCAGTAAGTATCACAGGTGTTACCTTTGTCCTCTCAGAGAGGCTTTGCCTAGGGCCACACAGGTGACAGAGCCCAAAGTGGAGCTCAGATCTTCTAGTTCCAAAATAGTAAATTGCAAGACTTAAAACACCAAACAAAGAAGGCAGGTTAGGAGGTCGGATGAGCCTTCAATAAGCCTGTGGGCTCACTGAAGCTCACTGTTGGGTCCAACGCTACCCATTTGTATGTCTGCTTCTTTCCTGGGTGCCCAGGGCCCTCCCATCCCCTGGTAGATGCATCTGATTTGCAATCCTTGCCACAGAATCGCATGGTTTCATTCACACTGAAGAGTAGAAATGTGGTGGTTTATCCCACCCAACAGTGCCTCCATTTCAAAAAAGAAGTGAGATTTCATCCAAGGGAATAATGACCAGGATGGGATTCAGGCATGAGTGACAAAGATATCTTGCCCTCAAATCATACCAGTGAGGGCTGTCTGATTAGGAGGGAACTCTTCCTCGCTCACATCTGAGAGCTGGTGGGAATGGAAAAATGACTGACGGCCACATCCATGAGGTGTTGTGTCTACTTTCAAAGATTCTATGCAACACAAGTATGGAGACGTGAGAAGGAAAAGAAGGACTTAAGGGGAAGCTGAATTGGCCCAAGCCAGAAACACATCCTTACACCTGGAGAGCCTGAGCCCCACAGGCTTCCAGAAGTCCTGTGTTGACTTCCTCCACCTGTACTTCCCTTCCTCCCAGGGGCAAAAGTCCATGGAACCAAGGGGACATGCCCAACCTGAGCTCAGGCTTCCCTCGTTAGACTTGTTCCAGGTCCCAAGACCCCATAATTCCCTGTCCAAATGGTTTCCAAGGTCTGTGTGGCTTCTCCAAGTCCATCCTCCTGAAGATGAGCCTTACCATGTATGTGCAGAGCCTCAGGCCTGAGGGGTGGCCACAGAGCATTGTGGGGGGGAGGGGAGAGGAAAGTCTGCACAGCACTTGGCCATGGGTGCTGGATCTCCATGTGCATGCATGCAAGGTGCCTCGTGGTGAGGGTCAGAAGCAGAGATGAGAAGAGAATGATTGTGGAAAGAGCTGGGAGTCTCTTCTGTATTCCTGCCTCTGCCTTGCCAATGTTAGGAGTGAACTCAGGCCTAAGAACATTCCCAGAGATGGGCTACCTTAGTGTCAGAGGAGTAGCTGAGATGGTCAGGAGACACTGTCACACTACCAACACATGCATTGCAGTCCTAGATGCCTACTCGTTTCTTTCTGGAAACCCCCTTATTCCCAACTATCTGTACCACAACACTTTCTTTGGTTTAATTCCTGTTTCATTTTGCCAACTAAACGTCATCAACATAGACAGGTATCACCAGTGCCTAGTGGTGCACAAATTAGACATTCAGTGAATGCCCGCCACTGGTGACAGAGTCTAGTCACATGGCACTCCTTTTCTGCAGCAAGCCAGGAGCTCTTGGTTGATAGAGTGTATCCAAGCACAGGGGCCATGTCCCAGAGATCCTGTCTTGTGCTTAAACTCGGCAGGGTCCGTGGGGTTATTTCAGTCTGATGCAGTCCACCTCTTCCGTGGCAGGCATCCCGGTGGTTTTGAGGTCCAGGTCTGCGCTGGACTTACTCCCGTTGTGCGAGGCCTTCCAGTGGAGCAGCATGATCTTCTTGAAGTACTTGACGGTGTTGTTCTTGACGGTGACGAAGCACAGCGTGTTGATCATGCTGTTGCTCATGGCGATGCACTCCACGACGTAGAAGGCGGTGAGGTAGTGCTTCTCCTTCACGAACACCGCGGGGAAGAAGTCGCGCACGACCGTGAAGCCGTAGAAGGGCGCCCAGCACAGCACGTAGGCGCTGAGGACGCCCATGAGCACCAGCACCGTCTTCCTGCGGCAGCGCAGCCGCTTGCGGATCTGCTCCGTCTGGAACCCGGGCACCGCCTTGAACCACAGCTCCCGGGAGATCCTGGCGTAGCACAGGGCCATGGTGACCACGGGGCCCACGAACTCCACGCCCACGATGAAGAGGAAGTAGGATCTGTAGTAGAGCTGCTGGTCCACGGGCCAGATCTGGCCGCAGAAGATCTTCTCCTGGCTCTTGACGATGACGAGGACCGTCTCGGTTGTGAAGTAGGCGGAGGGGACGGCGATGAGGATGGACACGGCCCACACCAAGGCGATCAGGCCGGTGGCCGTTTGACACTTCATCCGCGGTCGCAGCGGGTGGACAATGGCCAGATACCTAGCGTGGGAACACAAGGGGAGCCGCTGTTACGAGGGAGTGCGGGGCGGTCACTCATTGTGCCACGTTACGGGGCACAACCGGATTGTGCGTGCGCAGGAAAAGCCCAGCAGCAGGAGGGCTTCCGCCAAAGGCGGGCTTGGCCGCAAACCCCAGCCCCACCTCTACCCGGCTGGGAAACACCTCGCAAGTTTTGCTTAACCTCTCCGAGCCTCAGTTTCCTTTTCTGCAAAAGTTTGTTTGCTTGTAAAGATTGAATGTGGTAATGCATCCACATTCCTGGCACAGTGTTAAACCTAATATGCACTCAAAAATCAAAACAATTATTATTAAATGTGGTAATACCTCCCATCAGTTTCTAGCCTGGCACGATTCCCAGCTCCATCCTGTTCTCAGGACATTCGTTCTAATTACCTCACGGTTTAGAGCTAAAAGAGTTGTTGGGATAATTCCAAAGAGTCGTTGGGAGAATCTGCCCTTTCCAATGGGAGCAGAGGGCAAAGTTTTTCTTCAGTCCACATTTTAAAAATGTGTTTGCATATGCATGCAAACGTGGAGGAAAAGCATGTGACCATTTATCTCATTTTCCAGGTGGAGAGACCGGAAGGCAGTGAGAGATGAGTGACTTTCTCAAGGTCATGTACCACAGAACCCTTGATAGAAAACATTTAACCCGACCTCACAGGGTTGATGTGAAAATCAATTGAGAATATACATGAATTTTTTTTTTTTAACCACAAAGCACCAGACAGTAAAAGATACTGCTTGTGCACTTTCCAAAAAAAAAAAAAAAAAAAAAAAAAAACCCACACTGCTGTTACCGCAGTGATACAGGAGTGAAGAGAGAGCACTTTCTGGGAGATATGAGTCATCG
This sequence comes from Propithecus coquereli, assembly GCF_000956105.1. NCBI lineage: Eukaryota > Metazoa > Chordata > Mammalia > Primates > Indriidae > Propithecus > Propithecus coquereli. Next base: position 4,433,368 of record NW_012147986.1, read on the forward strand.
TGCGGTGCGATAGCTGACAGCATCCTTCCCAGGGAGAGTGCACATACTTATGCAGAGAGCTCCGGTTTCCTGGAAGACATTCTGTGGCTGGCAGGGGATAGAAGTTGGAAAAGGAGAAAGGTGGGAAGTGAAGTGGGAGGGAAGGACTAGTCAACACTGGAAACAAACACATTCTCACGTGTCCACGGCTTATCCCAGGTAGAATCAAGAGCAAATGTGACAGTGGCCTCAAGGAAAGCCAAACCAGTTCTGTTTCCTTTGAAACCAATCCCTGTCACGTCATCTTTCTTGGGATTGTGATTTGAACAGAGGTTCATTTTTTTTTTCCCCCACTGATTGTATTTCTACTATTTCTGCCCCTCCCCCACAGCACGGGCAGCCGGACACGTTGAGAGAGTTCACTAGGGTGAGACTCTTGCTCTCTTCTAGCTCCCAGAAGATGTTGGAAGAAGTTGCATGGGTTGGGTCCACCCTCTGGACACCCGGCTGGCCACCATTCCCGGCACTGTAGCCAATCTCCCAAGCGTCAAGTGCCCAAGGGTAAAAGGAGAATGTCTTCAGGGCGTTGACAATGCTGTCGTCACTGCAGGGGTGTAGGCCCTTCACAAAGACCAAGGTGCTCCTCATGTAACCAGGGCATCAAACTGGCTCTCACTCGGAATGAAAACTAAGAGTTTAGCCCTTCTGCTCTCATCAGCTCGCTTGCTGTCTACCCTATCACGTTCAGCTAATTCCTCTAAGAAAATTTCTATATTCATATTTGCTCGCTATATGAATTTTCACTATATAACTCTATTCCTTCTTTTTTCAGTACTGACTTCCTAAGCCTTTATGATGTTTCAAACTCAGAATGTGTTTTCAAGGAACGCATGGGAGAGAATACCAACCTGGAATTTAGAAGACCAAGAATCTAATCCCAGCTTTGTCACAAATTTGCTCTGTGAATCTGAGTCACTTTTCTTAGCCCTGTAGGTTCAATTTCCCAATCTTTAAAATGGGAATATCACCTAAATACTATGAGATGCAAGGAAACACTGCATATAACAACAAGCTATTAATATACGAGAAACTGTCAGTATCTTAAAATGTATTTTTTTCAGAGTTATTCCGTATACACCACAATTTTCCCTTACCTGTTTTTGGCAAATACTGCATTTGCAAGTCCTCTCCTACCTTCTGTTTTACTGGATACAACTCTTCACATCAAAACTAATCTTCAGGGTAACATGTGACTATCCATCAGATAGTTTTTTCAGCCTGGCTCACTGACATCATCACCCCACTCCAGCCCCAGGGTTAGTGCCGGAAGCTGTGCAAGAGGCCTCCCTGATAGATACATTACCAATAGGCAAATTGCAGAAAACTGTTTCAAGGCTTTTCCATCAGCCTTGGCTAGGCTAGGATCAGAACTCCATAACTCTAGTATTAGTAATGCTTGCTTATGTTTGTAAAGAAGTTTACAATTTACAGAGCATTTTCAAATTCACTTTTTCACTAGGCAATCCCAACCTTATTAAATAGGTGAGAGCAAAGATGCTGATTTTACAGGTGAGTAAACTGAAGCTTGGAGAAGTTAAATAACTTGCCAAAAACCACTCAGCTAGAAACTGACAGAACTGTGATTCAGACCCGTATCTTCTTGCAAATCCAGTGGCCTCTCCAGTAGTGCGATTTGCCACCCACCCTTTCCAACAATGCCCCCTCCTCCTGCTTCCTAGCATCCCAGCAGCCCGTCTCCACTTTCCTCTCCATCACAGCTGGTTTCTACTTATGGACGTTCCAAGAAGGGGTCAGACAGTTGGCAGCTACTTTTCTCTGTTTGTGAGTATGCCCTTGGTTTGCCCTGTGTGTCTGCCACTGCAGTGGCTTAGGTCCAGATTCATCTAGAGCCAATAGTTCCCAGGCAACAAAGAATAAAGGCTGCTGGACAAAGACATGTTCAGGCAGTGACTGTGTGATCATGGTGGGCTGGGTGATTAAGCAAAGAGCATTTGGGTTCCCTCTCTGCCCCCAGGCCCCAGCCCCAGATCTAATTACGGCAACAGCAGTCCTAGGAACTAGTAGGCTGGTTTGGGGATGGGCACAGAATGCACAACCTGCTCCTCGGGCCAGCCTGCCCTGACCAATGAGCTCACTGGGGGCACTTGTGCTTCCTAAGGTTGGGTGAGTGAGTGTACGCAAGCCTTAGTTGGCCTCACCAAGACAGAAGCAGAGGGCATTCCAGTGCCCGTCCAGTGCACAGACGGGCTGGTAACAGAAGGGTGGGTTCCCTAGTGCCCCACATGTTGTGGGATCTGAGGGATATACCTCAAGGACAGTGCTGGTGTCTCTGTATCAAAGAGAAAGCCCAGACCTGGTGGGGAGCAGGGGAGAGTTCTCTCAAGATCTTTTTCTGCTCCCTTCTGCCATCGGTTCTGACTGTCTTTGTCTGGGTTTTGAGATCTCCTGGAATATGGCCCTGTCCTTTCTGATCTCTACTCTCCTTACGTTTCTGCCCCTGCCTGACACACCTCCCCAAGGTACCTCATACTCACTCAGGCACTCCCACCTCTGAACTTGTGCAAACACCGTTCTACGCTCTTGGAAAAACTTTCCTCTCCTTTGCTGATGCTTATTTGTTGCTGGCCAGTTAAAAGTCCACCTCCTCCAAGAAGCCTCTTCCGACTGCTCCAGTACACAACGAACTCACTCTTCACTAAATTCTACCTAGAGTTTATCCTTTACTTATTCTGTAACTGTTTCGTACGTGGTAGTTCTCCCCCAGGCCCCACTCTAGACAGTAAGCTCCCCGAGAGCAGCGATCATGTCTTACTTCTTTTATAAAGTTTTGCTGTCTGTGAATCCTAGGCACCTAAGAGGATTTTAATGAAACTTCACCCTCATCTAGTGCGTGGCACTGGGTGAATAGAAGTGTAAAAAGCTAGAGTGACAGTTCTCAAAAAGATCACAATGTTTTTTGAGAAAACAAAAGGACATAAATGTGTTTACCCAGCATGACACTGGGAGGCAGTCTGGGGCTAGATAATAAAAGGTTGGAAGAACAGGCGAAGAGGTTTGAGCCAGACTTTGTAGACAATGGAGTTGTAGTGGCCTTTCAGTAAGCGAGGGGAGACATGTACAAGGGATGAGATTAATCTAGTGGTAGCCTTGCTTATTTCCCTCTGGCCACAGGGGCTTCTCTGTGTTCCTAGAACCTATCATGTTTGTTCCTGCCTTGGGGCTTTTGCACTCGTAATTCCCTTTGTCTGGAAGGCCTCCTCCCAGTCTGCACAAGGCAGCCTTTTTCTCCCTCCTGGTGCATTGGTTGGTTCAAATGTCTTCTCAGAGACACTTCTACTGACTGCTCACCTAGAGTAGGTCCCATCTCAGTCGATAGATGTTTCTGTGTGAGTTTCTTTTTGTTCAGGGTATTTCTCGCTTCTGAAATTACTTTCCCTTTTTGTTTGTCTTATTGTTATCTCTCTTCCATCCTTTGAGTATAAGCTCCATGGGGGCAGGGAGCTTTTTTGCCTTATTCACTGTCATATCCCTGGTGCTTGGAATAGTACCTGTCACATTGCAGTCACCCTATAAAAATGCACTGTTTGAATGAATGCTTGGATGAAAGAGTGAAATTTGGGGATGGATTGTGAGGGGAGTAGGGTGGACAGATGCGCAGAGCAAAGAGACACTGAAGGTAGGAAGGCCAAGGAGAGACTAGGATAGTCCAGCACTGGGGGAAGAAGGTGGGTATTGCCTGGACCTAGAAATCGAGTAAATGCTGGCGAGGAGGAGAAAGCCGGTAGGACAAAAGAGACTTTCCAGTTTAGGTGCCTGGGAGAACAATAATATGAACAGAAATCTAAGCAGATAGAGGATAAATAGTTCTATTCTGCTCTTTCTTAGAAACCTTGTATTAATGTTTTTAAATCACATCATAAAAACAATCACTTCAATGAAAAAAAGTTAGTGGATCAGAAATATGCATTAGTTTATCTTTTTTGTTGTAATTGTTTCTACAAGGGTTGATTTCAGAATTATACTATACATTGTTGAATGCTTACTCTGTTTTAAACATTGTTCTAAGCAACTACATATATTGTTATGGCAAGGCTGATGGGGAATAGACCGAGAGACATACACAGAGATTTTGGCAGGTTTTATGTGCCGGCCGGCAATTGGCCTAGAGGGGAATTTGTTCTCCCCAAATTCTGAGCACCAGACAAAGAGCACTGCAGTCTTTTACACACTCTGCTTAAGGAGGAGGGGTACAGCTATAACAGGGTTAACTTTAGTGACGCAAGGTCCTAAGCTACATTACAACCTGATACACTAATTGCTACAGGTGATTTATGAGGGGAAAGGTCGCAGGGCAGGAGAGGAGGAGGGGCACGGTCACAACAGGGTTAACTTTAGTGAGGCAGAATCCTAAGCTGCTTTACAGCCTGGTACACTAATTGCTACAGGTGATTTATGAGGGCAAGGTCGCAGGGGAGGAGGGGGCCCAGGTAAGAATCACAAGGAAAAAAAGCCCAGTAGTGGAATTTCTAAGAATTCCACTTCAGTGGAATTTTTCAGTCTTCCACTTCAATATTATTTCATTTAATCTTCAAAGCAACCCAATACATTAGGTTTTCTTATTATCCCCATTTTGACAGATGAGAAAACTAAGGCAGAGAGAGGTCAAATAACTAACATAAGGCTCTATACCTATTAGGTGGTATAGCAGCAATTTAAACTCAGAAGGAATAACTGTTAACCCTGTCTCTACAGAAATTTCATTAAATAAAAGCATTTTTACAACTCTATGTGTATTTGTTATACCAAGATAAAAATTAGTTGCCCAAAACTAACCTGAAAATCAGTGATCAAATCATCAGCAATAAATGAGAGCAGACAAAAATCAACGAATTCCTAGACCACAAAATTGAAATTAGATGGTGACAACACATAAAAATAAAAATAATTTGAAGTAAAGATCACAAACATCAATGAAAGAACTTCATGCATTGGAGCAGCCAGTTAGTCAGCCAAGACTACTGTGTTACCCAATGTTCGGCACTTGTCCCCTCTGTGACAACTGGATGGCCCAGTGCAGGCAAACGGTGCTTTCCTCCAACATCTGGGTGCAAGTGTCCAATCACAACCCCACTCTAAACAATAAGTCCCCATGATGAAAGCATGTTCCCTAATTCATCCTTCTAATTGTATCTAATTCTCGTTGTGTCAGGTCACGCTGCAAGAGAAATGCCTACAATATTTCAGACAGGCTGAGTTTGGTATGAAAGCAGGACATGAGCTTGAAGGAGTTCAGTAGATCAAAGTTGATTGATTGACATAGATATTACCTCTTACATGTTCACAATAACCCAATGCCCCTGGTTCCTTCCCCCTTGGAGCTGCTCCCTCCAACAGTTGTTACCCCTTTCAACAAGTGGACCCCTACATGGTAAAATGGGTCCCACCCAGGGAGCAGGGTCCCACTCCACAGCAGGCACCTACTTACCCCACTTTCAGTAGCTGAGAGCACCCCTAGGAAAAGTTTCTTGTCTTGCTGGCAAGAATCTTCATGAAATGACCCTCGATGCTTTGCCCTGTTAATGTGCTAAGAGAGGGGGTGGCACTTTCCATTTTGAGAAAAGTTCAGAGACAAAATCTCTGGAGCTCTTCCTTGGCAGCTCTGCAGGGAACTTGGGAGGCAATATTCTGCTTGACTGTTTTCCTCCTGCTCCTTCTGTAGCAGGGTGCTTGCCTAGCTGAACAAGATGCCGTGGTGCTCCATGACTCAGGTGAAGAACCCCAGCCAAGTAGTAGTAGCACTCTGCAAGGTTGACACCACCGGGCACCTTCTAAAGGTGGCAGGCCAAGGGCTATTTAAGCTGCTAACTCCTTGACATCCTTCCCTGGAGAAGGGAGACAGAGGCTCCACTCCTCAGTGGTTTTAAAGACAGACCTCTTAGTGATCCCTTTCCTCAGGTTATCCTTTTCCAGGTCATCCTAGCCCAGGCTGCCCTGCCTATAGCTTCAGAAAACACAATACCCTGGAACACTGCCCTGGGGTACCCTGACTGTGAGGGCCAGGTTAACCTCCGGACCCCGAGCCCTGAGGCCATGGAACAGGGAAAGCATGTGTGCTTCAGGCTCTCTGGATTAAGAGAGAGAGACAGGCTGTTCAGATCCAAGTACAAGGAGGCCTGGTTTGACCCTCAGGGTAACTGTCTCTAGACTGTAACAAGGTGCTTTGTAATGACAGTCCAACTGTGGGCAGAGGAGCTTGCAAAGACTGTCCCCCAGGGAAAAAGACGACCCTGGCCAATTAGCACAAGTTTATATTAAATGAAAAGACTAAATTTAAAAAAGATATGCAAAGGCTGTATTTACCATCAGCTAGACACAGTCTTCTGCACTATTGCATGCAAATGGATGAAAAGGTGCAAAGTGATGAATGCAGCAATAACAACAAAAAGCAAGTAAGCATATGCTTCCTTTTTTCTTTTTCTTTTTTTTTTTCGAAACAAATCCATCAATCTTATTTAGAAATCACCTGGTGCTAGGAGGTCATATTTTAGTAAAGAAAGTCTTGCTAAGATAAAAATCTCCGTCAAGCTTTCCAAGTTGACCAAGAGGTAACTGCCTAGAAGTTAAACTTATCCTTCAGTACCTCCTCTTGCCTGTCTACTCTAGACCTTGAACAGGTACAGCATCTAGGAGCATGTCCATAGCAGAGGAGAAGGGAGTGATCAAAAGCCTACTGGCCACCCAACCCTTGGGCCTCTGCTGCCTCCTGCCTGACCAGAGCTGGAAAACTGGAGCTCTTCTCACTGTTCGGTCACTGCTTTGAGTCCCCTCATGCAAACACGATGCCTCAAATCAATCTGCAGCTGCAGTAAAGGAGGGGCAATTCCAATGCCTTCCTCCCTGACCGCCTTTGTTGCCCCTACTGCCCCTGTGCTCACCTGTCGATGGCAATGGCCAGCAGGGCATTGGTGGAGACGTAGAGAGAGACCGTGCGCAGGTAGTTGACAGAGGTGCACAGGACGTGGCCATGCTCCCAGGAGAGCTGGCGCACCACATAGTAGTCCATCTCGAAGGGGCAGCAGACAATAGCCACCAGGAAGTCAGAGATGGCCAGGTTGGCAATGAGCAGGTTGGTAAGGTTGCGCAGCTTCCTGTGGCGGGCCAGGGCAGCAATAAAGATGAAGTTGCCAATGCCACAGATCAGCATGATTCCCACCAGGGCCATGCCAATGACAATCCTGGCAGCAAAGAAAGTCCGAGAATTAGTTACATCCTCATCTTCATCCAAGGGCATATCATAGTCGCCGTAGCTGAAGTTGAATGGGAAGGAAGCAGCATGGGCTCCGTGGGGGTCGAGCACAGAAAAGGAGTTGGTGGAAGTGTTGGTGGCATTTTCATCCGTGATCCCTGTGGTGATCTCCATTGATTGGCCAAGTGGTGCTGTGAGTGACGCTGCTGGGAATTCCTGGGGACAATGTCCGCAAGGCTGAAGTCTCCCCTCTCTGTTGACACTTGGCTCTCCTTTAATGAGTCAGAGTGTCTCTGCCAGCATCCTTGGGGTACAGTATCAAAGCTTCATTCTAAGCCTTTGAAAGACATACAAACAGTTGGCTACATGTTGGAGTGAACCTGGCCAAATTTAAAATCATCCTGTAACCTTATGAGCAGACCCATAAGCCACCTGCTCAGAGGGAGCATAGGGTGATGGAGTAGAAATGAAGGAACCAATATGAGAAAACCAACGAATGAAAACCACATACTCAATTAGGGAAGAGTGGATTGCTAGAGAGACACCCAGGCACAGAATGAGTTTATTTCTGCTCCACTGAAGATTCTGAAACGTTGCACGTTTTCTCAAGGACCAAAGTTGGGAGTGTGGGCAGGCTGAAGAGAACAGAAATGACCTGCTCTGCTCACTGTCTTGATTACCTGAACTCTGTCCTCGTGGAATAATCCCATTCCCATTCTGTGGTAGCAATAACTCCTTCCCAGGGGCTTAAAAGAAATGACTCTGAATGCCATTGAAGAGGGAGGGCTTTGAGATAAGAATGTCTGCTCTCCATGAGCTGGTCTTCTGGCAAACAACTATGATATTAGAGCCCATGGAGCAGCCACCTCCCTTTCTCTTCACTGGGCTCCCTGTTCCCACATGAAAATCTGCTGTGACCCTAGAAGCCTGTCACGGCGTTTACACAAGGCCTACGCAGGGGCTGCAGGGTCGAATTCACAGCCTGTTCTGAGTGGGTCAGAAAGGGGGCCCTAGAGCAGAATCCTTCCTTGGCTGGTCGTGTGTGCTGAGGTAAACAGCTTAAACACTCAGGGTTCGGCATCCTCAAGGAGATCAATAATGTCTGTACAGCACAGAGCTCCCTGGGGAGGGAGGGTGCTACACCCTAGAATTGCAAGGAGTTACTACTGCGTGTACTCAGGCCTCCTAGGTCAGCTGCAAGGAAGGGGAGTGAAATCCTGACGCAGTGACTCCACCATATCACCTAATGGGGCTGGGGGTGGAGTGTCAGCATCCCTTCTGGGGACACAAAGAAAGCCAGAGTGCCCCTGTCCCCTTCCTTCTCCCTGCAGTCCCTCCCCAAGTCTGAAGATAATCAGACCCGAGAGCTGAGGCGTAAGAGGAGGGCTGGGGTCTGGAGAGTACCCTAAATGGCAGGAGAACAGAGGGAAGAGAAGAATGACAAACCCGAGCTTCCTGGGAAAGGCAACCGTGGGGAAGATGCCCAGGTGCCCCAGGGAAGCCTGTTGCCCGCTCCCTCAAAGGCAAGATATCTGGAGCCTGTCTTTGGGGGAGCCAGAGTTAAAGTCCCTCTGCACCCCAGTGAGGCTCATCCCCATCGCTGCCTCCCTCTCCTAACTCCTCTCCCCTATTTTTTCCTTCCTCTGAGCTCTAAGTTCCGTCCGGCTCAGCCCCTGTCCCCTGCCCCTGTCAGTGGGGAGAAACAGAACCCAGAGCCGAAAGGTCAGAGGGGTCAGGCCTGGTGCCCCCACGGGACAGGCCTCACTCCTTGCACGGCCTGGACCTATGTATCGCAGAAGCATGCCACCTCTGAAGGGGTACTCCTACAGGCATGCTACCTGCAGGCTCAGAGTAGATTTTTAAAATAAAGAATAATAGAAAATTCTGGGGGAGAGCATTAGGAGATTAAGGATTTGGTGAGGAATTGTCCAGTGGTCTTTTCTTCCTTATTCTTACCTCTGGGAGAAACCCCACTCGCACCCCCACCCGGTGTCCTCTCCGTCCTGGAAGCCTCTCTCACAGCCCTGCTGATAAGCCCTTTGCTGCTCCCAACTTTCTCTTGGGAGTCGAGGGGCTACGCCTAAGGACAGAGGAGAGGTAGCCTGGCGCCCTGAAGAAATGAGTCGAATCCCTTGGAAAGCTCCCTCCCCGCTGAAAAGCCCGGGCACCCCGCGGCCGCGGGTGCAGCGTGGGGGTCGCAGGAGCATCCCGGGAGGGCGCGCTCAGTACCTGCGGCATCCCGGCGCCCAGCGACGAGGTCCGGGTTTCTTTATTCCCGGGCCAGGGTCAGAGACGATTTCTCCAGAAGCCCGCAGGCGAAGGATAGGTCCTGGCTCTCTGCCTCCTCTGCTTGGGGCTGTTTCCCGGCTCTGGCGGGAGTTAGGCTCGCGCTGCCGCGGCAGATCCCGAGAGCTGCGGCGAGGCCACCCGCGGCCCCGGCCCGCTCGGCTCCCCCGGCCCGCTTGTTCCTGCCGATGGCCGCGGGGCGCCCGGGGCTCGAGGGAGGTGTGCTCGGGCCAGGTCCGCGAGGCTCCCGGGGGCGCCGGGTCTGGGCTCGAAGCGGGGACACGTCGGGGGGCGCCCGGGGCCGCGCGCGGCTGGGGGCGCCGGGGATCGCCCCGGGCCGGAGCGTCGGGGGCGCCGAGGTGGCAGCTGGCGGCCAGAACACGCGGGAGGGAGCCAGGCGGACGGCGCGCTCTCCCGGCTCAGGCTGCGGAACCGCCGCCTGGGGCGGGAACGAGGGCGCTCGCGCTCTGAGCGGGGCTCTGCGGCCCCCCGCGCTGGCGGTGCCCAAGCGGCACGCTGTGCCAGCCCCAGGGCACGGGGACCCCGCGGCGGTTCACCTTGCCAGCCGGCGCCGCCGCCGGAGTGGGCGGACACGGCCCAGCTCAGCGGTGAGCCTCCGAAGGACCTGCCCTGCTGCCCACGACACCGCCCTCCCGGGACGCGCTGGGACCCGCCCACGCCTCGTCCCCGCGGGCGACCCAGCTGGACACCAGGGCCATCTTCGTTGTCAGCTGCCTGCACCTCTGCGTGAAAGAGGCTCAGAGAACTGCTTTCTGGTGAGCAAAAAGGGCGGCGGGAGGGAGGACGAGCACACTGGACAGAGGAAGGGTTCCCCGCCCAGGGGTATCTGTTCAGAAGGCCAGGACGGCCAGAGCTGACTTAGGGAGCACACTCCTCCTGTAGAAGCCTATAGATTCCTCAGAAGGTGAAACACAGAGTTAGCATATGGTTCAGCAATCCCACTCCAAGGTATATTAACCCCCAAAAAGTTGAAAGCAGTGACACGTGTACACCAATGTTCATAGCAGCATTATTCACAATAGCCAAAAGGCAGAAACGACCCAAAAGTCTATCAATTGATGAATGGATAAACTAAATACATATGGTGTATACATGCAGTAGACTATTGTTCAACCTTAAGAAGAAATGAAGTATAACAAGTGTTGGTGAAAACGTGGAGAAATTAGAACCCTTGTGCACTGTTAGTAAGAAAGTAAAATGATGCAGCCACTGTGGAAAACGGTATGGTGTTTTCTCAAAAAATAAATAAATAAAAGTACCATATGAACTAGCATTTCCACGTCAGGGTATATACCCCAAGTTGAAAGTAGGGTTGCAAAGACATGTTTGTACATCCATGTTCGTAGTAGCATTATTCACAATAGCTAAAACACAGAAGCAACCCAAATGTCCACCAATGGGTGAATGAATAAACAAGATGTGGTGTGTACACACACACACACACACACACACACACACACACACTAGAGGGCTTCAAAAAGTCCATGGAAAATGGAATTAAAAGATAAAAATTTATAATATAAATTTTGTTTTTCAACGTAAGCACCATCAAGTTCAAGACACTTTTGCAAGTGATGACACCAGCCATTTAGTTCATCCATAAGAACTGAGGGTCCTGGGAATTTACCCATGTAAATGTAGTCTTTTTTACATTATTAACTGGAGAAAATAAGTGCCCTTTAAAGATTTTTTAAGATTAAGAAACAAAAAGAAGTCTAAGGAACCAAATCAGGACTGTAAGGAGGATGCCTAATGATATCCCATTAAAACTCCCTGAAAATTGCCCTTGTTTGATGAGAGGAGTATGCAGAGACATTGGCATATCGGAGAAGGATTTTCTCTGGTGAAGCTTCCCTGGCTGTTTTTCTGCTAAAGCTTTGGCTAATTTTTTCAAAACACTCTCATAATAATCAGATGTTATCATTCTTTAATCCTCCAGAAAATTAACAAGCAAAATGCCTTGGGCATCCCAAATAAATGTTGCTATAACCTTTGCTCTTCATCAGTCTGCTTTTGCTGTGAGTGGACCACTCCCACCTCTTGGTAGCTACTGCTTTGATTGTGCTTTGTCTTCAGGATCATACTGGGAAAGCCACGGTTCATCTCTCGTTATAATTCATCAAAGAAATGGTTTAGGATCTTGGTCCCACTTGTTTAAAATTTCCAGTGAAATTCTGCTCTTTCTGCAGTTGATCTGGGCACAATGGTTTTGGCACCCATCAAGTGGAAATTTTGCTCAAATTTAAGTTTTTAGTCAGAATTGTGTAAACAGAACCAGTAGAGATGTCTGTGGTGTTGGCTATTGTTTCTGCTGTTAACCATCAGTGCTCCTCAATCAGAGCATGAACAAGACTAATTTTTTCCTCACAAATTTATGTGGATGGTCTGCCACTGTGGGCTTCATATTTAATATTGTCTCATTTCCTTCTTAAAATGAGTTATCCATTTGTAAACTGCTGATTTCTTTGGGGCATTGTCCCATGAACTTTGAATAAAGCATAAGTGATTTCATCATTCTTCTACCCAAGCTCCACAATAAATTTGGTGTTTGTTCCTGCTTCAATTTTTTCAGAATCCATGTTGTTCTGATAGGGGCTTTTTTTTTCAAACTGACGTCTTATCCTTCTTAGTGCGTAAAACTAGATCCTGTTCAGACATATTATAAGAAGTTAGTGCAAGTTTATTTTGGTATGAAAAAAGATTTTGAAATCTATGCATAGTTTTTTCATAATATGCATGCTCCATAAACTTTTCAAAACCCTTTGCATGCACACGTGGGTGTATATACACAAACAATGAAATATTATTCAACCTCAAAACAAAAGTCTAATGTATGCTGCAACATGGATGAACCTGGAGGACATTATGCTAAGTGAAATAAGCCAGTCACAAAAGGATAAAGACTGTATGATTCCACTTATGTGAGGAACCTAGAGCAGTCAAATTCATAGAGACAAAAAGTACAATGGTGGTTGCCAGGGGCTGAGGGAAGGGAGGAATGAGGAGTTATTATTTAACGAATACAGAGTTTCAGTTTTGCAAAATGAAAAGAGTTCTGGAGATGGATGGTGGTAACGGTTGCATAACAACCTGAATGTACTTAATACCACTAAACTGTATACTTAAAAATGATTAAGATGGTAAATTTTATGTTATGTGTATTTTAACACATAAAAAATGGGGAAAAAAGGAATGAAGTACTGGTACATGCTACGACATGGGTGAATCTTAGAAACATCATGCTAAGTGAAATAAGCCAGTCAAAAAAAGACAAATATTGCATGGTTCCACATATATAAGGTACCAGGGGCTTGGGGCAGAGGAGATGGTGGGTTATTGTTTAATTGATTCAAAGTTTCCATTTGGGGTAATTTTTTTAAAATTCCTGGAAATGTACAATGGTGATAGTTGCACAACATTGTGAATACACTAATGCCACTGAATTGTACATTTAAAATGGTTAAAATGATAAATTTCAAGTTATGTATATTTGACATATACAGCAGTACATCACGTAATGACAGGGATACATTCTGAGAAATGCATTATTAAGCAGTTTTTTGTGCAAATATCATAGAGTGTACTTACACAAACCTAGATGGTATAGACGACTACACACTTAGGCTATATGGTGTAGTCTATTGCTCCCAGGCTACAAACCTGTAAAGTATGTTACAGGTAACTGTAACACAATGGTAAGTATTTGCATATCTAAATATAGAAAAGGTACATTTAAAATATAGTATTATAATATTATAGGACCATCATCATATATGTGGTCCATCTTTGATCAAAACGTCATTATGCAGCACATAACTGTATGTCTCTCCTATAGAATAGCTCAGACCTCCTTAGCGAGGTATCCACCAAGGCTTATCTGATATTGGACAATCTCCAATTTTCCATAATGGAAAGGGTGCTTCCTGGGATTTAGACTTTTAGTACATTTTGCCACTATTAAGCTGTGTGACCTATGTGATCTATGTGACTTTAGGCAAATCGTATAACCTCTCCGGGGCTTTTTTTCTTCATTTACAAAATAAGTGAGTTTGGCACTGGGAAACCACTGCCAGGTTCCAACACTTCGTGCAGTATCTTCCTCTGGCCCATATTCCTCCATGGTCACTTTCTCCTGTCATTTGCCCCAAACTCCTGTCATTTGAAAAAATGCCACAGCACTTTCACATCTCTGAGTCTCATGTCCCCTGGGAGATGGAACAGGGTGGTGGCAAAGAGCGTGGGAGATGGAGTCAGCTGCCTCCTTTCTACCCACTTCTGTACACATGAGCTGTATGGGCTGGGGCAGCATGGTAACCAAAACCTAGCTTTCCTCATTTGTAAACTGGGGACAACAGTAGTTTCTACTTCATAATATTGTTGCGAGGATTAAATAAAGCAAAGCAAATAAAGTGCTTAGCACAATGCCTGACACTTAGCAGTTACTTGAGAATTGCCAGCTATTACCGTCACTCTGAGATTCTTTCCCTAGCATGTTCCATGAGATTCTAGCCAACTTTTGAGAACTTGCTCACGTATCATTTCTTCCAGAAAGCATTCCTTAATTCCCCCAGTGATTTTCATGTCTTCTCTACCTGTTGGTACCTCTCTTTAAATGCACTTTTGTGCACCAATTTGCTTTCAGCTTGCACTGTTCCCTGAGAAGGGGTTACGTCTCATTCATTTTTGCATCCTCTTCTCCAATGTTTCTCAAACATGCCTGATGATAAGAATTATCTGCAGTGTTAGTTGAACTTACTGAATCCTGGGTCCTACTTCAAACTAAGGGAAGGGGCCTAGAAATCTATGTGTTTAACTAGCACACCAGGTGATTCTTATTATCAAATGAGTTTGGGAATCTAGGGGCCTAGAATAGAGATTGGCACAAGACAGACAAATGTTGACTTGTCATTCCCTGTAGCCTATGTCTTCTTGACTATATTTATCTCTACTCAAAACTCAAAAACAAAACACAGAATTGCATTAATTATCTAGTGCTGCATAAGAAATTACCCCGAATCAGGCCAGGCATGGTGGCTTATGCCTGTAATCCTAGCACTCTGGGAGGCCAAGGCAGGAAGATCGCTTGAGGTCAGGAGTTAGAGACCAGCCTGAGTGAGAGTAAGACTTGGTCTCTACTAAAAATAGAAAAACTTAGCCAGGCATGGTGGCACAGACCCATAGTCCCAGCTACTCAGGAGACTGAGGCAGGAAGATTGCTTGAGGCCAGGAGTCTGAGGTTGCTTTCAGCTAGGCTGACCCCATAGCACTCTAACCTGGGTGACAGAGCAAGACTCTGTCTCAAAAAATAAAAATAAAAACCCAAGAGATTACCCTAAAACATAGCATCTTAAAACAAACATATTATCTCACAGATTCTGAGGGGCAAGAATCTGGGAGTGGCTGAGTTGGGTGATTCTAGCCTCATCTGGAATCTGTCATGAGATTGGAGCCAAACTGTCAGCCAGGGCTGCAGTCTTATCTGAATGCTCAACTGAGGGACGAGGCACCTCAAAACTCACCCACGAGGTTGTGGGCAGGCCTGTTTTTCACTGGCGACTTTAGTTCCTCATCATGTGGATGTGGCTGTAAGCTTCCTGAGTGACATCCCAACATGGCAGCTAACCTCCCCTACTTCTGCTATATGCTATTCATCACAAAATAAACCCTAGTACAATGTGGAAGGGGAATCCCAACAGTGTGTGAATACCACCAAGAGGCAGGGATCACTGGGGACTAATGTGGAGACCAACTTCTGGCTACCACACAGAACTTAGAATTTTCCTTTTCCCCTTCAAAACCCTGGCAGGATATGGTAGTTGAGACTAACAATGAGGTTAGCTACAACAAAGACGTTTTTGACCTTTAGAATAGGGAGGTGGTGTTAACTTCTTGAGGGTATAATTGGGGCAATTTGTGGGCCTAGGCCCTTCTTTGGAGAAATGAAATACTGGAAGTAGCTGCCATCTGGTAGGCTCCATGCATTGCAGGTCCTGATGGGGATTCCTCTGAAGGGTCTGGGTACCTGTTTGTCATTTGCTGCTCCCCTTCCCACCTCTCCATCCGAGAAGCAGGCATCCATCTGAGGCCATGTGAGGAGTCCATCCAAGTGGAATGTTAACAGTCTATCTCTGTAACAGAGTTAAACCAGGGATAACTCGGCTTAAGGCAAAGTCTGGAACTCAAAAAGGTTTTTATAAAAAAGAAAGAAAGGAAAAGAATTAAAAACAAAATCCAGAACTCCATTGATTTTTTTTTTCTCCCAGATTTGTTGCCCTATGGATTCCAAGAGCCCAGAAATTTTGCCTCCCACACAAGGGTCAGAGGCGCCCTGCCTCATCCTGCCCACAAAGAGATTCACGCTATCAGAGAATTTGCCATCCCAGGGAATCTTGGCCAATCAGGGTTGAAAAAACCTGCTTGGGAAATACTTCCTTTGGAGATGTCCAGTACTCTAAATAATGCCCGTGGGCTACTTTAGAATTTTTTTCTTTCCTATTCCACTCACAGAAATCATCCCAAAGGCCCTTCAAATTCTCATTTCTTCATCATTTTATCCTATAATTATGTCCCTTGGGTTTAGACATAGAAGTTTTTTTGTTTTTTTTTAACATCTTAGGGTTTTTTTCGGCCATGCATCTCCTATGAAACTCTAATACCACATAGAAACCCAGCTCAAGGAGGGCCTTAGAGGTCATTCAGTGAGCACTCATGTAGAGAAAGGAGCTAACAGATGCTCAAAAGGAAAGCTACCCTCCCAATGTACCAGCCAATTTCAGAGCTCGTATAACAATCCAAGTCTCCTGACTTATAGCCCAGCCCTCTGTCTGATTCTCTGGGAGTCCACACCACAGTTCACATCTACCTGTCCTCAATTTGTTGCTCTCTCCATGATCCTTAGCTCCAAGCTCCAGCCATAATTTCTCCTGTCTGACAAGTTTACTAAATCAGCTTATTTTCTGCTTTCATCAGATTTGTTTTCTCAGCACACATTTTCATTTAGTGCCATGAAAAAAATCAAGGATTCCTGGAAGATGTCAGAGCTGGCTGAGAACCACCCTTCGTCTTTTTCCAATCACCTCTCCAGCACTTGAGCCAGCAATGCCTGACCGACCTCCCAGAGCCCCCTCAGCAGAGCAGCTGGACTGTTCTCCACCACTGTTCTCCACTTCCCCAAATCCCACTGGAGGAGATGTGAAGGACGATTCAGATAGGTGCAGGGCCATGCCCCCATTCCTGACAGAGCCCAAACACCTGAAAAATGTTAACTCTTTCATTAATTTCATAGGCTTAATTCCACCCCAAGTAAATTCCTAATGTGATTATTTTGGAAGGCGGCAAAACTATTCGTATGTTTATCTGGAAAAATAAACAGGTAATAGCATGCAAGAATTTTTTTGAAACAGAAGAGCAATAAGAGGAAATTTTCCCTGTTAATGTCAAAAGATTATGAAAGTTGAAGAAGACAACGAGAAGATAGTGAGTTTGAGGCTGTACCCACTGTTGAGATCTGGATATGCCTGGACGTGAAGTCTGATAACTCAATGGAAATGCAATTCTGAAATATTTTACATGGGGACAATGGAAAGGACAGGAGAAAGGCAGAGCCAATACCTGGTACCTGCCTCAGATTCTGGTCTTTCTGACTTAAGCCCCATGGTGACAGGGCTACAGGCAGTGGGACTCTGGGAGAGAAGAGAACACAGAACTTCTCTCCTTGTTAGAGAAACCTGGCTTGGTTTCAATGCAGTTAGGGCCACATGAAATGCCACAGTGCCCTGGCACCTTGCAGTAACAGCTTCTGAAGGGGTGAGGTGGATGTTTTGCACAGACGTGGTGCGCTCTTAGGGAAAGTAGTGCAGGCAGGTCCCCAAAAGTCTTTATAGGAGGATGTGTTAAGGGGTTAGGCAAGAGGGGAAGAATGTGAAAGGTTTATTCAAAAACCTGAAAATAAGCCCCTAAGACTCCCTCCCAGAGATAAGGGGCTAGGAATTTCTGCACTATGTAGATGAGGCAGGAGTCAGTTATCTCCTTATGTGGCCCATGGTATGCACAGGCTAGGAAATCCTGGTGAAACTGGAGTTACATGAGAATGCGTTACAAATGCGGCCCGTCACTGTGTGATGCAGCACCTACATCACAGAGTGTAACGCTTAAAGATAGCAATTAGTGATTCATATCCATTGTCTTATTAATACTATTTCCTACTATTACTATTATTCTTTGATACAGATAGTCCACATTTATAGTTTCTTCTAGGGAAAAAATTAAAGAAATATTCATATATGACAAAAAAGTTAGGAAAACTGCAAATAATTCAAAATTGGGTTATGTATTATATTAGTTTCCTGGGGCTGCCATAACAACTAGGTGAACTTAAGACAACAAAAATTTATTTTCTCATAGTTCTGGAAGCTAAAGTCTAAAATCAAGGTATCCACAAAGGCACGCTCCCTCTGCGACTCTGGATAGAATCCTTCCTTGTCTCTTTCTACCTTCTGCTGGTGACCATCAATGAGTGGCATTCTTTGGTTTGCAGCTATATTAGTCCAGTCTCTGCCTCTGTCGCCACATGGTGTTCTCCCTGTGTGTCTGTTGTCCTATGGCCTTTTCCTCTTACAAAGACACCAGTCATATTGGATTAGGACCTCCTCTAAAGACATCTTAACCTGAATATATCTGCAAACACCCAATTTCCAAATTCACAGGTACCAGGGGTTAGGATTTCAATATATCTTTTGATGGAACACAATTTAACCTAAACTAAGTATATTATGACACATTTATGTGTGATGGAACACTCTGTAGCTATAGAAAATGGTGCTGTGAAATGAATCTATGTTGTTAGACATCAGGATAGAAAAATAGTGGTTACCCTTTGGGGAGGAAGACGACTGGAAAGAGCCATTTAGGGGACCTTTGGGGTGTTAGTACTATTCTGTTTCTTGGTGGCTTGAGACATGGATATGTTCAGTTGGTAAAAATTCATCCAGCTATCTGCTTATGAAATGTGCACTTTTCTGAAAGTACAGTATATTTCAAGGGAAAGTTCAATAGGACATTGTGCTGTAAAAGTATATCGATTGACTTGGAAAGAGATTTAAGATATATAACTGGATGGAAAACATCAGGCTGCAAACTCATCTTGCAATGTGATTCCATTTGAAAGATATGGATATATACATACATCCATAGAAGGAAATGTCTTCAGGGACAAAGCAAACTACTAACATTCAATTCAGAGTGGAAAGGAAATTTAAGTGTTTTCCCCTTCCTTTCAATTATCTGCATTTTATGATTTTAAAAATGAGCCTATATTATTTTTGTAATGCTTTAAAGTTCATAAATGAGAAAAGGGTGAAGTAATCAATAACAATGAATAGAAGACTCAACTATCAGGGAAAATCATTTATTTGGATTTTTATCTCACAATATATTCCAAAATACAATATAGAAGGATTAAAGAATTAAATTCAAAAAGTTAAAAACTGAAATAAAACATCGATCAAAATTTATCTGGATTTCGTAGTGGTGGAGGCTTTACTATGCTAACAAAAAAAGCAATAGATGATATTCCAAAGGAAAAGATTGATAGATATTCTTGCATTAAAATTTAAACATTTGGAAGTCAGAAAAAATCACTAACAAAACTAAAAGATAAATTTTAAACCAGGAAAAATGTTTATGATGAATATAGCAAACAAAAGGTCAAGATCCTTAATATGAAATACTGTTACATTTTAATATGGAAAAAGAAACTAGTATCTCAAAAGATAATGGGAAAAATACACAAATAGCCAATTAACAAAAAAGAAATACAAATAACAATAAAAATGCATTTTAAAATGCTCATCCTCACCAGTAACAAAGAAATTCCATCTAAAAACAATGAGATACCATTGTCTATTGAATTAGCCAGGAACATAAACTGTAAAACTGGAAATTGGATTAGTAACTTAATTGAAGAATTCAAATAAACACTGTAACTTTGTAAGCATCTTGAGCTTTCTCAGATTCTTCAGCCTTTACTGCATTCTGCCCAGAATTGCATTGTAATAGATATAGGTTGATTCAATTGATTCCACAGAACCATTTTCCCCTCTCCTGATTTTAGGTCTCCCTGATATTTGTTTGAGCTGCTGCCAGGAGAACAGCCAGAGGCACAGGGCCAAGAAGATGACATCATGCTAAGTCAAGTCAAGTGTCAGAGATATGTGCTGACCAACTGCACTTGTAAAGAGAAACACACAGGGGAAGGTTGAACTCAAATTACACCTAGGAAATTTTATTTTAAAATGTGTAATTAATCTTTTGCATGGTTTATTGAATAAGTTAGAATATTCAGATTGTTTTCAAGTTGTGTGTGTGTGTGTGTGTCTGTGTGTGTACGCGTGCGCGCGCGAGCGTGCACGCACTGGAGGGATGAGGCAGGAAGTGACATATGTGGCAAAGCCAAAAGCTAGGTTATAGCAGTGCCGTTGACCCAATGAAACCACTTGCAATGTTAATTAACTAGTAATTAAGTGCACTGGGAGAATTAGAGGACTGTGAGTATTGAGACAAAAAGACTAAGACTTTCTATAAAGTAGGTAAAGTACAATGGAAGCCACCACTTAGTTAGAAGGGTTGAAAAGAGTTGAAGTTGATAAGACAGTATTCCACTTTGTACGGAAGCACCTTGTCTTTGACTCCTTGGCCTTTTCACTAGTTTTTTTCCTGCTGATGACATCACCATCCAAGCTCAGGTGTGTCCAGAGCTCCTGCTCACCTGAGCCCTCTTCCCCACCCCCACATTAAATACTGCCTTCAGGAACAAGGATATGTATACATATCAATATACATGTATAATGTTTAGGCATAGCACACGAAGTATGTGTTTTCAATGTTTTTAAGTTTTGTCTGTAGTTGCAAAAATAATGTATATTGTTGTAAAAAAAAAAAACTCAAACCATAAAAAGTATAGAAAATAAAAATTCCCACATTTACTGTTATCTCTAATTCTACTATTAATAGTTTGGTATAGATATTTTCCTAAATACAGAATATCTTAAAATAATCTTATACAGAACTAATTAATAGGATATTGGCATATGTTAAAGTATATTTTAACCAATCCAGAGGATACACTGTAAATTCACAAATGTTCAATATACCCACCTCAGTGCCAGAGCATTTGTTGAACATTCCAGTGATGTACATGGTTGTTAGAATATTCTCTGTGTATATGTATCAAAGAAATCAGGTAGAAGATAAAACAATCCATGCCTTGGGAAGATTCCAAGCTCAGATTATTTTCCCTGGGGAGATTGTCTATGGAAACCCACAAGGACAAGACAGTGGTTATTCTGAGCCTCAGACATAGCCAGGTAGGAAATGGGTGGCCTTGGGTCTGCAGGTGGAAAGCTCTTGGGCTATGTGGGAGAGGCTGTATGGAAGAAACGGTGGTGGAAGTGAACTGCCCTGGCCTTAGAGAGGAGAGATGATTGATGGCCATACCTTCCTCCTCTTTCCTGACTGAGAAGAGCCTTGGCAGTGTGTTGGAGCCCCAGGTTCTAGGCAGCAGCCTCAGTTCCACCTCTAGCCAGAAAAGCAGCCAGAACTGGCCCTTTGCACAAGATATAGAGAAAAAATGCATTCTGGTATTAGAGAAAACAGCAGAGAAGAGAGGTTTCTGGTGAGCGTCTCTGGGTTTCATGGTTTAAGCAGTGACAGCCACAGAGCCCAGCTACACATCCTGGAGGAACCAGGTCATGTAGCAGAGGTGAAGTCCTCCAGCTTCAAGGGGATGCATCTGAGTTCTGACTCTCTTAGCTACACAAAAGCAAACAGAACAGGGCGTGGCATACAGAAATGTCTTGAGGAATCCTGTTTTTTTTTCTTTTTTCTGGGAGGATATTGTAAAAACAAGAAACAAATTCTCATAAGGGGTCGATTTATAGACTCAGTAGCATTTACCATGAATAGTAAAAGGGATGTGACCTTATTTTGTATTCCAGTCTAATGAAGTGAACAAATCAGGGAGATTTTATATATATATAAATATACATGATAAGAAATTGTGGTATATCCCAACAATGGAACACAATTCAGCAACTAAAAAGGAAGAAGTACCTCAATTATATATGTAATGGCATAGAAAGTATGTCACACTGATAAGCAAGGAAAGCAAACTGCAGAACAGAAGATATGTTTTTGTTTAATGAAAGTATATGTAATACACACACACACACACACACACACACACACACACATATACATATATAAAATCTCAGTCCCCACATGCCTTGTGCCAAGCTGATAACCTTTCTGTGCCCTGAGTCCACTCCGTGGAAGGGGCATCTTTTTCTGGTTTGCACAAAGGCATACTAAGCTCTAGCAGTGGTCCATTGGATCAGTCCTTGACCTTTAAAGTCTTTGCTTTATCAATTCAGAATGCCAGTTGATGGTTATTTACATCCAATTTTACACTTCACCATTCTATGTTCAGTTGGGTGAAGAGGATCCAGAATGGGGCTGGAAGCCTGGAGAGCTGGGTGCACATTTCTACCTTGCTGTGATCTTTGTGATGGTGTGCAACTTGCTCACCTTCTCTGGGAGTCAGCATTGGCATAATCTCTAAGGTCCTTTCCAGCTCTAAAGTTACATGATTCCTTGTGAAATCAGGTTAGAGATGTCTTCTACGCTGCCAAATTTATTTCAAATCAATGAGGTGGTCTCTCTGGGCTTTCACCACTGATTGAGTGGCCTAGGAGAAGCCAGATAGCCCACCTTTGGCACTGCTGACCACATTCTCACTGGACGAAGTCACCTTTTCTCCCTCATCCTTTAGACTCTCGTGCATGTCCCTGGTTGCTACAGAATCCCATTCTGCTTCACCTCCTGAAACTTCTGGTGGTAGTGCTCAAGCTTCTTTTGTACCTAAAAGATGGTTTGGGCAGATTCCTGGTTCTTCCTGTCGAAGACTTGTTTGATATGGATGGCTTGCTACTTGCCTGCACTGTTGGCAAGCTTCAAGTACCTGTCGATGTCATCATCTGGGCTGTTTGTACAATTTCTGTTTATTCTGTAAGCTTCAGGATCTTCTGCTGCTGGGCAGCAGCAGCCTCTGTGCACTGAGTGCCTGGTGTTCCACCCACAGAGTTCGTGTGGACGCTGCCATCAGTGTTAGAGGCTGCTGCACTAGCGCTCTGGACAAGAGTGCCTACTTCCAACCATTCCATCCACTCTGCAGTTGCCTCCTCTCATGTTGACATGTAGCAGTAGCACAAGCTATTTCTACCACAGCCGAGCTGGTAGGAGCATTAGTCATAGAGGAAGACCTAGGCTGGCTTGACTGACAACTGCCATCTCCTGGCCAGATTACTCACTGACTTTGGGACTTTCCTTCGGGGTCTCTGGTTTGCCCTGCCTGCTATAACAACTTGCCCTCTCTTCATCTTGGGTAGTACCCAGATTTGCAATGGGGATTCACTCAGAGCTGGGGGTGGGTGGGAACACCCTCAATCTCAGTATGTGGCCTGGCTTTCCATATCCATTTCAGGCCCTGGATCTGCCCAAATTTGCTGCACATTGTGTGGAGACACTGATGACCTCTCAGGCTACAGCCAGAAGAAATGCTTCAAGCCTTGGCCAATCACATTAAAGTTCTCAAAATCACTGTGGGTCATTCTAAATGGTGTGTTTTCTGATACTGTCTGCTTTCTGGCTTCTGCATTTGCAAAATAGAAAATGTGGCATTTTCTACTTTGAAAACTTATCAATTTCTAGATAGTATTTTCCCTTTATCTCTCTTCTCATTAATGAAAGGTTGCAACCAAAACATCCTTCCCTGACACAAGACACTGTATCAATTGTCCACCCCCTCCAAACTCCCCCATCACACCCTTTGGTTCTTTACAACACAGGTTATCTTTGATGCTGTCACCATGAAACCTTTCACTTTAACTCAATGGAACAATAGGTATTCTTCTGCTAATGTCTTAGCTCTGTGATTGTGTGACTGGATTATACTTGGAGTCAGTAACAGGAAACAACAAGCTACACACACTAATTGTAAAATTCTTTGGGTCTGTTTTTGATTCCGTGCTACTGATGTGGTAAAGCAGCAGAAAATAAACTGAAAATAGATTTGGCTCTGGCTCTGGATCTGCCACTAACTATCTGTGTAACCTTGAAAATGCTATTTTACCTTTCTGGGTCTCAATTTTCTCACTCATTCAAAAAAATGTATATATCATTTGAGAACCATCCATGTTCCAGGTGCTGTTAATCATAGGTAAAGAAGACATGGTCCAGACCCTGTTGGTAGGGAAGACAAACAAAGAAAAGTAAGAAAGGAAAGAGAAGGAAGGAAGGAAGCAAGACAAGGAAGGGAAAGGAGGAAGGAGTAAGGGGAGAAAAAGGAAGGAAAGATAGAAAAGGAAAGGAAGAAAAGAAGAATGGAAGAAGCAAGTAAATATATAATGATAAATTTTAATATAAAATAAGTGTTTTGCAAATGTTTTTTAGCCATAGAGCCATTTGTTCAAGGCAAATCTAACGTGGCCCTACTGATCTGCAAAGCACTGCGTGGCCCCATTCTGTGGATCTCCACCTCTCTCTCCCAAGGCCCTTGCTCATCCACTCCTGCCACTGTGGTTTTGTCTTTCCTCCTGAATCATGCTCAGCTCAGAGTCTTGGCACTTGCTGCTCCCTCTGCTTGGATCGTTTCCCCCTGTATCCTCAAATGGCCTGACCTTCACTTCATTCTTATCTTTGATTAAATGTCATCTCAGAGGGGACATCTCTGGTAACCCTGTCTAAAATAATTTTCTTTTTCCCAGTGCCCTCCTACCTTGTTCTGCTTCATTTTTGTTTTTTTCTTAGCATTTATTTCCACTTGAAATGGTATGCTTTGTCATTTGTTTATTCTCTGTCTCATGAATGTAAATTCCATGCAAAGACTCCATTAATTTCTATGTTTATAGCTCCTATTACCAGGCCTGACAGATAGCGGGAGCTCAATTAGTATTTGCTAAATGAACATTGGGGGAGGGGACACTAATGGGGAACTGGTTTTATTGAAGCATTGGTGTAGGAAGCTAAGTCCTGTGCCATCCATTCCCCTCCCACACAGCCCTTGAGGACACTTCCAGGTCTAACATTGTAGGGGTCCACAAATTATTTCATCAGAAAAGAGGTCTTAAATGTTAAACTTAATTCTTTATTCATTTTTTTAAATTCCAAAAACATGAACTTTGTTCTAAGAGCTATGCTAAGTGCTTGGATTGAGGGCACAAGTAACATTATCCATTCAGTCTTGGAGTTTATGGTCTAGCTATAAAAATATATTAATCACAATTAATGTGATGACAGAGGAGCTGGGGCACACAGAAGGTAGAGCAACTGCCTACGGGACATCTTAAATTCCTCTTCCATAAAAGGAATATTTACTTCTCAGCGCCAAAGTTTATTATAAGAATAAAATGAGAAAATGGATATGTAATTGCTTGAAATACCAGAGAATATCTTCAAATGTCCAGTGTGGATATGGTTATTCAAGAGTAAATAAGACATCAGCAAAAATGGTAGAGTAAGGAACTCTGAAGTTTTGCCCCTCCCTGAAAGCAATGAAAAACAAAACTGTCAAAAAATACCAGAACTTTTTGGAATTCTGGAAATTAATCAAAGACACAGTAACATAAGGAGCACTTATTCTAGAAAAATTATGTAAGAACGGTGAGGTTTGTGACATTTCAATTTATCCTAATCCAAGTCCTGCCTGTCAGCTCAGCAGTAACCTTGAAAATAATAGCCCATATTCCCAGTACCAGCGGGAGCAGAATGGGCCTCATTCACACACATACACACACACACACAAATTGTGTTATTTAACCTACTTGGTGGTTCCCTGGAAGACTGCTTGAAAGGCTTACCTTTATCTTGCTTGACTCAATATTAAATTTTCCTCTATGCACTGTTTTCACTGCATCCAATAAATTTTTATAGGTTATTTTTTTTGTTCAGTTTCTTTTTTTCTTTCAGCACTTTGAATATGTCTTCCCACTGCCTTTTGGCCTCCATAGTTTCTGGGAGAAATCAGCTGTTAATCTTATGAGTAACCCTTGTACATAGGTCGCTTCTCTGTTGCTCCTAAAGCATCTACCCATGGAAGCATTTGTCAAAAAACATTTATAGGCAAATGTTTGCAAAAGCTGACTGAGGCAATGGATAACAATTGGGAAAACAATAAACTAACCTCAAAACTTGAAAAGATAGACTGGGAAATGAGGAGATTTGAAACCCCCCTACAAATTCCTGGGACTCTATAAATCCACATGCTTGCTCAGAGCTGTGCACATGCTCAAGAAAGATGTGAAAAAGCTGTACCATCCTAATTCTTACTGACCATGAGACTTTGCACGAGAAGAAAGTGAAGCCCGAGGTAATGTAAATGGTTAGGCTGAGTGTTGGAGGCAGCCTCAAAACACACATAGAGTCCCTTGGAAAAGAAAGGAAAAATTTTTTATTTCAGGTGTTTAAGGAAATCTCTGTCTAATCATTAGGTGACCACTAAGCTAACAGAACAGAAACTTCAGTTGCCATGTATGACAAAGAAAACAGACTTTACAGAATTAGTTCGGAAAATTCACTGAAAAAAAATCAAAGACCAAAACTACAACAAGCAGCAAAAACAAATTCTCAGGAGAGAAGATAATTTGATTTCCAGAGTTGCCATATTATATCCAAAATATGCAGTTTTCAACAAAAAGTTACAAGGTGTACAAAGAAATAAGAAATTGTGTTCCATACACAGGGGGAATAAAACAATCAATAGAAACTATACATGAGGATTTCCAGACATTGTACTTACTAGACTAAGATTTTTTAATCAGCTGTTTAAAATATGTTCAAAGAGCTAAAGGAAATCAGAACAACAATGTCTCATTAAATAGAGAATATTCTGGAACTTAAAAATTCACTACAGTGCTTCAACAGCATATTCAAGAGAAACCAAACAAATTAGTGAGCTTGAAAAATATTCAGTTGAGATTATTCAGTCTGAGGAAGAAAAATAAAAATAAATAAAGAAAAATAAATAGAGCCTAAGAGACCTATGAGACACTATCAAGTACCAACATATACATAAGCTAAGTTCTAGAGGAGTACAGTGAGAGGAAGGAATAGAAAAAAAATTGAATAAATGATGATCATAAACTTCTCAAATTTGATTCTAAAAATTAAAATAAACCTTTACATCTAAGAAGCTTAGTGAACTCCAAGTAGGATGAACTCAAAGAGATCCACATGGAGACACATTACAATCAAACTGTTGAAAGTCAAAGATAAGAAAAAATCTTGAAAGCAGCAACAGAGAAACAACCTATGTACAAGGGCTGCTCATAAGGTTAACAACTGATTTCTCACCAGAAACTACTAACTAAATGTGGGAAGACATTTTCAAAGTGCTGAAAGAAAAAAAAAGAAACTGAACAACAGCAAAAAATATAACATATAAAAATTTATCGTATATAATGAAAACAGTGCTCAGAAATTCATAGTGGAAAAAAACCTATATTAAAAAGTAATAAAGATCTCAAATTAATATCTTAACCTTTCAACTTAAGACACTAGGAAAGAAGTACAAACTAAACTCAAAGCAAGAAAAAAATAAGGATTATAATGGTGATAAACAAAGTAGAGAATAGAAAAATAATACAGGGAATCAATGAAATAAAAATTTGGTTATTTGAAAATAGCAACAATATTAACAAACCTTTAGCAAGACTGAACAAGAAAAAAAGAGAGAAGATTTAAATTACTAAAATCAGGAATGAAAGAGGGTACATTACCACTGACCTTACAGAAATAAAAAGGATTATAAGGGGATTTATGAAAAATTTGGTCCAAAAAATTAAATAACTTATGTGAAATGAATAAATTCCTAGAAACACACAAATTACCACAACCGACTCCAGAAGAAATAGAAAATTTGAATAGATGTACAAGTATAGAGATTGATTTAGTAATCAATAAAACTTCCATCAAAGAAAAACCCAGAGCCAGATGGCTTCACTGATGAATTTTGCCAAAAGTTTAAAAAAGAATGAACACCAATCCTTCTCAAACCCTTTCAAAAATATGAAAGAAGAGTAAAAACTTCCTAAGTCATTCTTTGAGGCCAATATTACCCAGTTACAAAAACAAGATAAAGATATCACAAGAAATGAAAACTATAGACCAATATTCCTTATGAATATAATTGCAAAACTCCTCAACAAAGTACTAGCAAACTGAATCCAGCAGCACATAAAAAGGATTTTACACCACAATCCAGTGGGATTTATAGCTAGAATGGTGGCTTAATATATGAAAATCAATCAATAAAATGTACCATATTAATAGAATAAAGGGCAAAAACCACATGATCATCTCAGTTGATGCAGAAAGAACTGACAAAATCCAACATTCTTTCATGATAAAAACACTCAACAAACTTGGAATCGAGAGAACTTCCTCAACCTTTTAAAGGACTTTTATGAAAAAATCAAAGCTAGCATCATATTTAATGGTGAAAGATAAAAGCTTTCATGCTAAGATCAGAAACAAGACAAAGATATCTTCCACTCAACATAGCACTGAAGATTCTCACCACTTCTATTCAACATAGCAGTAGAGATTCTAGCCAGAACAATTAGGAAATTTAGAAAATCAAATGCATCCAGACAAGAAAGGAAGAAGTAAAGCTATCTTGATTTGCAGATGACATGATCTTATGAAAACTCTATGAAATCACACAGAAAAACCTGTTAGAGATAATAATTGAGCTCAGCAATGTTGAAGTATACACAATCAATATACAAAAATCTGTTGAATTTCTATATACCAGCAATGAACAATTCCAAAATTAAATTAAGAAACAATGCAATTTACAATAGCATCAAAAAGAATAAAATACTCAGGAATAAATTTAACCAAGGAAGTGTAAGATGTATACCAAAAACTATAAAACATTGTTGAAAAAAATTAAAGAAGACCTTAGTAAGCCGGAAAGACATCCCACATTTATGGATTGGAAGACTTAATATTGTTAAGATGACAATACTCCCCAAATCAATTTATAGATTCAATGCAATCCTTATCAAATTCCAGCTGCCTTATTTCAGAAATGAATAAGTGGATCCTAAAGTACATAAAATGCAAGGGACTCTGAATGTCTTAAAAAAGTAGAATAAAGTCAGAGGTCACACACTTGCTGATTTCCAAACTTACTGTAAAGCCACAATAATCAAGACAGTGTGAAATTGGCGTAAGGATAGCAGAGAGATCAATTGAATGGAATTTTAAGTTCAAAACTAAACCCTACATCTGTGGTCAATTGATTTTTGATAAGGGTTCCAAGACTATTCAATGAGGAAGAACAGTCTTTTCAATAAATGATGCTAGGACTAGAAATCCACATACAAAAGGATTAAGTTGGACTCTTCATATTATGTATAAAAATTAACTTAAAATGGGTCAAAGATCTAAACGTAAAAGCTAAAACTTTAAAAATCTTAGAAGGAAACATATGTGTAAATCTTTGTGAGTATGGATTAGGCAGTGTTTTCTTAGATATGACATCAAAAGTACAAGAAACTAAAAAAAAATTAGATATATTGGACTTCATCAAAATAAAAGCTTTGTACATCAAAGGACACTGTTGACAAAGTTAAAAGACAACTTGAAGAATGGGAGAAAACATTTGCAAATTATATATCTAATAAAGGTCTAATATCCAAAATATATAAAGAATTCTTCAACAACAAAATGACAAATAATCCAATTTAAAAATGCACAATTGATTTGAATAGACATTTCTCCCAAGATATACAAATGGCCAATAAGCACATTTAAAAATGCTTTACACCAGGCCGGGCGCAGTGGCTCACGCCTGTAATCCTAGCACTCTGGGAGGCTGAGGCGAGCGGATCGTTCTGAGCTCAGGAGTTCGAGACCAGCCTGAGCAAGAGCGAGACCTCGTCTCTACCAAAAAATGGAAAGAAATTAATTGGACAGCTAAAAATATATGTAGAAAAAATTAGCCAGGCATGGTGGCGCGTGCCTGTGGTCCCAGCTACTCAGGAGGCTGAGACAGTAGGATTGCTTGAGCCCAGGAGTTTGAGGTTGCTGTGATCTAGGCTGATGCCATGGCACTCGCCCCAGGCAAGAGAGTGAGACTCTGTCTCAAAAAAAAAAAAAAAATGCTTTACACCATTAGTCATAGGGAAATACAAATCACAACCTCAATGAGCTACCACTTCAACACACACTAGGATAACTATAATAATAATGATGATGATAAAAAAGACAGTGACAACTGTTGGTGAGGATGTGGAGAAATCAAAATCTTCATAATGCATTGCCATTGAGAATGTAAAATGGTGCAGCCACTATGGAGAATAGTTTGGCAGTTCCTCAACAAGTTAAACACAGAGTTATATGATCCAGCAATACCTATACATACATATATATTATATATATATTATATATTTATATACCCCCTAGAGAATTAAAAATATATGTACACTCATAAATTTGTACATGAATGTTCATAGCAACATTATTCATAATAGTCAAAAACATCAAAATGTCGATCAACCAGTAAAAAATGGATAAAACAAAATGTGTTATATTCATACAACGGAATATTATTTGGCAATAAAAAGGAACAAAATACTGATACCTGCTACAGAATGGATAAACCTTGAAAACATTATCAGTGAAAGAAGCCAGACACAAAAGGCCACTATTGTATGATTCCTTTTTTATTAAATATCCAGAATAGGTACATCCATAGAGACAAAAAAGCAGAATGGTGGTTTCCAGGGACCGGGAGAAAGGGAGAATGGGGAGTGATTGCTGGAGGTTTAGATGAGGGCATGAGGGTCATGCCCTGTCTTAATCACTAAGATGGCTACAAAAAATTATCATAGACTGGGTGGCTTCAATGACAGACATTTGTTTCTCACAGTTCTGGAGGAGGGAAAGTCCAAGGTAAAAGTGCCAGCAGCCTTGGTGTCTGGCGAGGCCCTCTTCCTGGCTTGCAGATGGCTTTCTCCTTGTGGTGTCCTCCTCTAGTGGAAAAAGAGATCATCTCTCATGTTTCTTCTTATAAGGGCACTAATCCCATTCATGAGGGCTCCACCCTCATGACCTAATTACCTCCCAAAGGCCCTAACTCCAAATACCACCACGTTGAGAATTAGGGCTTCCACATATGAATTTTTGGGGAGACTGAAACATTCAGTCTATAGCAGGCCCTCATAATGGTATTGGTGTCCCTATGAGAGGAGAAGGAAATGAGTTTGTTCTCTCTTCACCATGTGAGGACACAGCACTGATGGGGTTCAGGACAGGCTACCCTAAAATATGACTGCAGGAGACCAAGAAAATGCACCTTTGGCATATGGATTATTTTGAACTGGTTATTCTGAGAAATTGCAGGCACAGGAGAAGTTCTGACAAGTTATCCTTTGGTAAGAGAAATTTACATCTATAAAGGAAATCTCCATTTGTAAGGGTATCTCCCTCTCTGCATCAGAAAGAGGATGACTAAACCACTGGAGACTCTTTATCAATGGAAAAGGCATCAACTTAACTCTGAGTAACAAACCTCACCCTTGTTATGGTGCTTTTTTGGGCCATCTCCTGTTAACCAGGCCTTTCCCCACACCCTTCTTTATTTCAGAGAATGGTGGTATTTAAGTCTGAAGTCTAAGATAACTCTTTGAGATCTACTCTAGAGATTTACTCATCACTCTGGGTCAACTCCAAGTATACAACTCCAAGTATACTCCAAGTATTAAATTTCTGTTTGAAACAAGTCTTTTTACAGGGAGTCCCAGCTAAGAACTCATGCAAGGTAGAGGAGAAAATTATTTTTTCTCCCCTACAACAAGAAGGCAGCCATCTTCAAGCCAGGAAGAGG
>NW_012147986.1:4465670-4468160 GCF_000956105.1 Propithecus coquereli
TTAAAAGCATCATTTTCTTTAAAGGCTTTTAGTAGGAAAGAAACTCATGTTCTAGTTTAATCTTATTAAACAATAAAAAATAAATAAAATTAAAACTGAGCTTAGGCCATGAGGAAACAAAAGTCTAGAGATACCTTTTATTAAACTCTTCTAGTCCAGACTAGTGATTATGTTGCTGCTGTTTTAGCGACTAATTATTCCCAAACACCATACCCACTATCTTCATGGGTCTTTATCATCCTACTTCTCCTGTGAAAAAGAAGGGTTTCTATCTTTAGTAAATACAGTTATCCCTCAGTATCCATAGGAGGTTGGTTCCAGGATTCCCACAGATACCCAAATCTACAAATGCTCAAGTCCCTTATATAAATTGGTATAGTATTAATATTTGCATATAATCTATGCATATCCTCCTGCATACTTTAAATAATCTCTAGATTACTTATAATACCTAATACAATGTAAATGCTATATAAATAGTTGTATTGTTTAAGGAATAATGACAAGAAAAAGTTTGTACATGTTCAGTACAGATGCAACCAAACTTTTTCTCTGAATATTTTCAGTCTGAGGTTGGTGGAATCCCCATATGCAGGAACTCACGAACATGGAGGGCTGAATTTATTTGCATTCCCATGAACTGTAATAGTAATTGCATCAAGGAAGATAGGAATGGTTGTGCTAGGGCCCTTTGGCTATGGGCCAAATTCCATTCAACTCAATTCAAGTATATTTAAGTATCTCTCTTCTAAGCTAAAGAAGAAATTACCAACATGTTAAGCCAGTTGGTACTTCCTCCATTGTAGTCTTAATTCTAAGAAAATGAACACTTAGGTTCTGTTACACATGTCAAATGCTGTCCAGGGCCTGGGGTAAGGGCTTTGGTTACAGGGCATGGCCAGACTGACCAGCATTTTCATGAGGCACCAAGGCCCGCTCAGTGGAACCTTTGTGGAAAGGGATGACACCCAGTTCAAAGTTCAGCAGCTTGAGTAATAAGCAGAAAAAGCTCCAATAACAATAGTTAATGGATTTAAAAAAACACACAAACCTATGAAATCTTAATCACCCAGTGTCACACTCTCAGCCCCACAGACTTTTCAGATCTTAAAAATAGTCAACATTAAGTGGTTCTTATCATGCCAGGAGTATGCATGGTCAAAATTTACCTATGTACAATGGCTTTGCCTGAGGTGTACAAGTTGTTTATGGATACAGAGGGAATGACTGACTACTAGCAGGGAGAATCCAGGTTCTTCCACAGAGTTCTCTTCCTTCAGGATCCAGTTGCTCTCTGGGTCCAGTCGCCATTCCCTGCCAAAGATGCGAGCAAATGTTCATTTAACACCTGCCATGTTCCAGCACTGTACATATATCATTCATTTAATCCTTACAACAGCTTCATGAGTGTGAACTAAAATAAAATCTTAAGATGCCCACCTGACTGAATGGACCCTTTATTGGCCAAGTGGACCCCAGAAAAACCCTAAAGCTGAGTTGCTAGCTATGAGAAGGGATGTCAGACATGCCTCATCACGCCCTTCTCCCTTTTTGGAGATGTTATTTGTAACAATACGATGCTAAATCATTAATAAGCCTAAGGCCATACAAGACAAAGCTTAAACCACACCTGTGGTTTAATGCCATCAATTTATTTAACAGATCACTTGAGTTTTGGTAAATGTCTGGTGGTTTGTCTCTGACATACATCCTTATCTTAGGTTAAAACATTCCAAGCCTTTAGACAAAGCTTCATTTCTTTAACCAATAACAAATCGAATCTTTAACCCCACCTGTAACATGTAAGCCCCCTCCCTGAGATGTCCTGCCTTTTCCAGCCAAACCAATGTATGCCCTCCACATGTTGACTTAAGGTCTTATGCGTAATTCCTGTCTCCATGAATATATGGACCCCAACTGTAACCCAGCTACCGGGGGGGGGGGCACATTTTCTCAGGACCTCTTGAGGCCATGTGCTCCAGGCCTGCCACATACCCGCACACATTCGGCTCAGAATAAACCTCTTTAAATTGTTTTACAGAGTTTGAGTCTTTGTCCATTAACATAAGGTGGGTTCTATCTCTAGCTCCATTTTACACTTAAAAAAGAGAGAGAAAGGGAGAGTCATGTCCTGTAGTCACATAGGTAGTAAATGGCAGAGCCAGAATCCAAACTCATGTTTCTGGAACTCGAAACTTATGCCCTTCTGTTTTGGTGAGCTAAATGAAGCAGGGATTTGAAGAACAGGATGAGAAACAGGACTGAACTTGGCCTCCCAACTCACAGGTTTGTTCTGGGGAACTGTTGGGGATCAGGACACATCATTCCAAAATATGACTGTAGGAGACCAGAATATGCTACCTCAAAACATACTTCTTTGGCATATTTGAAGCCGGGTTATTCTGAGAAATTGCAGGCACAGGAGAAGTTCTGACAAGTTATCCTTTGGTAAGAGAAATTTACATCTATAAAGGAAATCTCCATTTGTAA
>NW_012147986.1:4468210-4478451 GCF_000956105.1 Propithecus coquereli
GACACATCATTCCAAAATATGACTGTAGGAGACCAGAATATGCTACCTCAAAACATACTTCTTTGGCATATTTGAAGCCGGGTTATTCTGAGAAAGGACAGACACAGGAGTAACTCTGAAAAGCTGTCCTTTTGTAGAATAAATTTACATCTATAAAGGAAATCTACATTAGTAAAAGTATATGCATCAGGAAGAGGGCTGCTCAGAGACAACTTTTATTACCTGAGAGCAGGAAATGCCCTCCCAAAATATGCCACTTTGGTCTGCTGATTACTTCAAACTGAGGGCATTTGGGCAACAGCAAATGCAAGGAGGGGCTGTCTCTAAGCTCCCCTTATCTGCCTAAGGATGGATCCTCCAGGGGGATCTCGTTGTCATGAATCCCCACCTTGGGAACCTCATGGACCAGGGAAGATTGGTTCATATCACAGCAGAAGAGAATGGGAGTCGACACCAGACAGACTCTGTCACAGGCTGCCACCTATTCTTCTGAGGACCGATTCGTCTTTCCCAAAACTCATTTACTCTCCTTTAAGTTGTCTATATCCTCTCTACCCTTTGAAGAGGGTATATGAGCTTCTAGATCTCATGAGTTTGGGGGTATTCATTTTTTTTTCATGTGATACCCCTGTGCACTTTAAATACATTTGTATACCTTTTCTCCTGTTAATCTGTGGTATGTCAATTTAATTCATAGCTCAGCCAGAGAACCTAGAAGGGTGAGATAAACCATCTTTCACTTCCCTATAGGACTAAGAGGCTTCCTGGGGGTTTATTTTTGTTACCTCTATGAACATGGTTTTTCATAAGAGTTGTGCATCAGAATCACCTGAGGAACACTTTCATTATACACACACCTGGAATTCACCATCTAGAAGTTCTGGTTAGATAAAGAATAAAATGTGTTAAGCTTTTCTTTAATTCCTACAAAAGACATCAAATAAAAGTAGCAAGGATTAATTAAGCTCAAAAGAAATGTACTGAATAAAAAAGATAGACATTAATGAATTTAGGGCTAAGTTATTGACTCTTAAAGATATTAGAGAATTTCAGTAGGATGGTATTTTGATTTTTTGTTTGTAATCTCTTCAATCAGGAATCGTTGTCTGAGTCTCCATCAACAGCTATATTCAAAGAGATGTTCTTTTTCCCGTCCTAAATTCAGTCCAATCACTCTTTTGAATGCCTGCCATTTGAAAGGCTGCATTTTTTAAAAGTCACATCAAGAAGAAAAGGTTAAATTCAACAAAAAATTTAGCAAACACTTATTGACTACTTGATATATGCAAAGCCCATGCTGGGCAATGCAGGTTTTGAAAGAATAAAAAGAGAGGCAGAGGTGGGGAGGGCATTTTAGAAAAAGGGAATAGCTTATCTAACATACACAAAAGCAAAGTGATTGTTCAGAAGAATTCTGCTAAATTTTTATTATTATAAATGTGATCAATTATTTAATCAACATATAAATGTGTCTTATAAAAAAAACCACACAAGCTTCATTCAAGTTTAGTGTCTGTGAGTAGATTGTATATTTGTTAATAATTCTTTGTTTACACTTGTCTGTAAGAAGAGTATACTTTCCTAACTCCACTACCTTCACCCTTTCTCAGCTGACTTTGGACTTGGTCATATGACTCGTTTTGGCCAATGGAAAGTGAGTGAACATACTCTCTGTGACCACTCTCATGGTTTGGTTTCACCTTCTGAGCTCCTGACTTCCACTTGAGAACAACGTGTCTCACAAGTAGTGCTCCTTCAGTCTTGGTCACAAAATGAGGAGACACAGAGAGCAGACCTGGATCTTTCCCATATGCTGGAACCAAATCCAGTACAGTCCAGCAGCATTAAACAGAGTCACAGCAACAGATCCATGACTGAAAAATGAATGTTTGGTTTAGGCTACTGAGTTTGGGTGTTGTTAGTAATGCACCACTATTACAGTAAAAGCTAACAAAGATAGCCTGTAATAGTTTACAAAGATTAGAATCATAAAATCCTGCATTATCTAGAAACCTAGAGAGTATAGCTTAAGTGCTTGTATTCGTTTGCTAGGGCTATTGTAACTAAGTACCACAAACTGAGTGACTTAAACAACAGAAATTTGTTATTTATTTATTTATTTGTTTGTTTGTTTGTTTGTTTGGAGATAGGGTCTCCCTCTGTTACCCAGGCTGGAGTGTAGTGGCAAGATCATAGCTCACTGTAGCCTCAAACTCCTGGGCTGAAGCGATCCTTCTGCCTCAGCCTCCAAAGTAGGTAGGAAGCTAGGACTACAGGCATGCACCACAATGCCAGGCTAATTTTTTTAAAAAATTTTTTTGTAGAGACAGGGTCTCTTTGTATTGCCCAGGCTGGTCTCAAACTCCTGGCCTCAATCAATCCCTCCACCTCAGCCTCCCAAAGTTCTGGGATTACAGGCATGGGACACTGAGCCCAGCCATCAACAGAAATTTATTACTTCACAGTTCCAGAGGGTAGACATCCAAGATCAAGGTACCATTAGAGATGGTTCCTTCTGATGGCTGTGAGGAAGATTCTCTCCCATACCGCTCCCTTAGCTTTTGGTAGTTTTGCTGACAATTCTTTGGTGTTCTTTGGCTTGTAGGATCTCTACCTTCATCTTCATATGGCATTCTCCCTGTGTATATCTGCCTGCAAATTTTCCTTTTTTATAAGGACACCAGTCATATCGGATTAGGGGCCCACCCTACTCCAGGATGACCTCATCTTAACGAATTGCATCTGCAGCAACTCTATTTCTAAATAAGGTCACATTCTGAGATACTAGAGGTTAAGACTTCAGCATACGAATTTGGAGGTAGAGGAGGGGGGACAGAATTCAACTTGTAACAGTGCTTTTTACACTTTTGCCCTTCAAACCAGGGGAAGATTACAGACCAAACTTCACTATGGCTTACCTTCCCCACCTGGGGCCACTCACCCATATTGTCATGTTACCCATATTGTCATGTTTCTCACTTTGAAAGGATTGGGTTGTTCATGGCATGGTATGAGTTTGAGACTTAGTTCCACAAAGCTTGTAAGTTCTGCAACCAGCGTGAGAATTCAGGTATCCTGCTATTTTATTCTTCCATTTTATGGATCAGTGATTCAGGGAGGCAGGCAGAGCATGCAGAATAAGGTACTGAACCAGTTAGTGTTAGGGAAATAAAAAACTATTTAAGAATCATACATATTCGAATCACCCATAAACCTTATCCATCATTACCAAGGCAAAGTTTCAAAGGCATAAAGTCTCTGAAGGAAATGAACAGAGCAGTGGTAGAAGATAAATTTAGTTATCAAAAAAGGATATAAATACGGTTGCAGAGGAGGTTTTTTTAATGTAGAAGTAAATTTTATAAACTTGATGAAATGGATGATTTTATGGAAATTACAAAAATTGACTTGAGGTAGAAGTCACAATAGTCACAGAGAAATGAAAAAGTAGTTCAAGGTCTCCTATAAGAGACACCAAACCCAGATTTATGCAAAAATTCTATTGTACTATTGAGGAACAGATGATGAAAATCTTCCCAAATAGTCACCCATCAACTATGAACAAAAATTAAAAACTCTTAGTAACTATTAACAAAATTGGATATAGCAGGAGAATCATGACCAGGATATATCCCAGGAATATAAACATGATTCAACATCAGGAATCTATTAATGTAGCTCATCACATTAGTAGCTGAATGGGGAAGCAGCATAATTACTGGATGCTAACAAATTTGATACATTCAAAACAACTTTTTTTGTTTTTAAAATTCTTTAAAAGCTATAGATAGAATTAAACCTACTTAACTAGAACACATTGTAATGAAGAAAGCAGACATAGCAATAAAACTGCATGTCACATATTCTAAATGTTAACATCTCAGCAAAGAATTACTTAATATTTCACTCTCCTGGACCAACTTGATAATACTTTTGTAGGTTTTTAATGTTTTATTCCCCTGGAAAAGGTGTTGTGGTATCTTTCAAAATACTTTCCTGGATAAACATCATGTGTGTTATCAAGGCCTTTTTTAAATGAGTCTTTTGAAGTTGTCTAAGTTACTACACAAGTGACACTTCATCTTCCTTTTTGAGTGTCATGGGTCTCACGACATCATGAGACACCCTACCTTACTTGCTAAGCATGAGACAATTTTTGAAGGGCCACTTAGGTTGAGCTATTTTTATATTAAAGTGACCCTATGATTTTGATGTGTAAAGGACTGAATTATTATTTGTTCCCTTCATTTCTTCCTCTATATAATACATTACATAATAAAGAACAAAAATTTTATTTGTAAAATCCTAACTCTTTGATCTTTTATTCTATAATAATAGTAAGCCCCATACTTTATGGTGAAACTTTAGAAGAAATCCCATTAAAATCGGAAACAAGATAAGGATATTGGCTGTCACTTCTATTATTCAACACTGTCCTGGGAGTTCTAGAAAATTTAATGCAACAAGAAAGAGAAATGAAGTGCAAATATTGGAAAGGAATAAATGAAACTGCCGTTGTTTGCAGATGGTATCATTGTCTAACCAGAAAATCTCTGAGAATATATTGAAATGCATATTAAAACTATTAAGACAGTTTATTAAATTGGTCCAATAAAAGATCAGCACAGGAAAACTAAGTTATTTTCTTACACATAGCAATAGCAGAAAACTAATTAGAAAATGTATTCCATTAACAAAGGAAAAATAATGATAAAGTACTTAAAAATAAAACTAATAAGAAATTAAGAAAATTAAGAAAACCATAATGTTAATGGACATAAAAGAAGAACTGAATAGATGAAGGGGCTCATATGTTTCTGGATGAAATTGAATCTTGTAATTACATTAGAATTCCCCAAATTAAATTATAAATTTAGTGCATTCCCATTAAAAATTTGAATAGAATTTCTTACTGAATTTGACAACCTGATTCTAACGCTCACTTGGAAAAAGCCTTGACAACTTTGAAAAAGAACAAGAAGGGTTGGGAAAGGCACGTTTGCTGCCTCTAAGTATTCATGCCCTTGTGCAATCTCCTCCCTTTGAGCACAGTCTGGCCCCAGTGTCTCATTTCTAATGAATACATATGACAAAAAGTGATATGTCACTTCTGAGATTAGGTTACACAAAGACTATGGCACCCAAAGACTTGGGCATGCTCTCTCACGCTCCCGCTCTCTCATTTGATCTAGACCCAGGAAGCTGTCACGCTGTGGGCTGCCCTATGGAAAGGCCCATGTGGCGAGGATCTGAGGCCTGCCACCAGCCATGGGAGTGCTCCTGCCTGAGTTGAGCCTTAGATGACCTTAGCCCCATGTGACATCTTGATTGCAGTCTTGGGAGAGCTCCTAAGCCAGAGGCCGTCTGCTAAGCTATGCCCAGATTCCTATTATTGAGAGACAACAAATGTTTGTTGTCTTAAGCTGCTAAGTTTGGTTCATTTTTATACAGCAGTCAATAATTAATGTACCCAAATAGATTCAATTCCTTTAACCACCTACCACCCTCCCCAACCTCATTCAGCCTTCATTGCTGTCCAAGAAATTTAAACAAAGAAGACACACGAGTCACAGGGCTTTGCATATTCAAGATCCCATGAGAGTTAAGCTCTCAGGGTTCTGACTTTGACTCCCAGGTGGCCATGTTGAGGAATTTTATGTGCAAAAGCAGGTGAGTTCATTGAAGAAATGGCCTGAACCCTGTCTTAGCCTCACAGATAATCATTAGCTTCCTGTGCCCAACAACCACTTGGGGTATGGGCTTCAGCCTTGTAGGCTCAGCAACCTGATTATGTGGCCAAACAGAGCCTGATCCATTTCTTAGGGTTAGACTCATATTAGTCAAGCATGTGACTTGGAGAATAAAACCAACATCTGCATTTACAAACTTCAAAAGAGAACTTTAACTCTCATGGGGTCTTGAGTACATAGATCCCTAAGACTCATCTGTTCTCTCTGTGTAAGTTTCTTAGGCAGCAATGGAAGCTGAATAAAGTTGATGGGTTGGTTGAAGGAATGAATGTTTATAATTATGTATTAATTATTGATTGCTGCATAAAAATTATCCAAGCTTAGTAGATTAAAACAATAACTTTGAAACTTTGAAGTGCTTCAGAACCTAAAATGCTTACCGCAGGACCTGGCAGCTCTCAACAAACAGCAACTCTTATTATCATCCATCATCTGTGTTTTCACCAGTGCTTAGGTATAAAAGGAAGAAGCATGGAGCATTGGACAGAATGTGAGCCTTGGAACCAGATAAATCTAGGCCCAAATTTCTGTGGTGCCATTTATTAGCTGCGTTTTCAATTTCCTCTGCAGGAAGGGGAGGCATTTGAAATCACCTAGAGAAATTCAAGTATTACCAACTAATGTGAAAACTATACTTTCAGGGATCATTTCTACAGGTCATTACTAGAGAAGTTTTTATGCACTGTGCAGAGCACCAGAAACCACAAGGAGTAGGCGCAGCATTCTCCCCCGAGCTTGAAGCTGGCTCCTGGCGTTGCTTCGCTACAACTGCGATTTGCCACGGATGCTCTTTCTTCTCTTCCTCGGTAAGAGTAAGAGGGAGAAGATGCAGACTGAGTGAGAAAAAAACAAAAAAGAAACTTAATATTATCTACCTTAACAAGGTTGGATGACAAAAACGTTTTAGAACCAGAGATTGCAAACTCAAATATCTGCCTGGAAGGCAACGTAAATGGAAGAAGCTGTAAGAGGTACATAAAACTAGACTTGAGGGTTATCTAACATCCTTCATGTCTTCCGGCAAGGGTGGAAGTCGGTGTTGGTGTTCATGCTAGCTACTTGGTAAACCAGCCAGTTGTGCCATGGCCCATGCCGTGGCGTGTAAGATGCTCCAAGCAACTTAAGGAAGTCAGTGATAATTGTCCACTATGGGGGCCATAGTGACATCACTGACCACATGCAAACAAGAAGATACATATCTGCTGGAAAAGTATCCGCACTACCAACAAGAATGAGAAGTTATTTTAAGAATACTGTGCCCAATTTGTCATGTCCAACTGTAGAAGGTGCATTTACTTATTAATCCATGATGTATAACTTTTCAATTAGATCACATGACTATTCTTCTAAGTTAATTAAACTCTGTTTCAATTCAATGTTTTTTGGTGTGTGCAAACAAATGAAAGCAATAGGTATTAATGTATTGGCATCATTCATAAAAGACAAATTTTATGTAAACATTTTATATTGGTGTCCCCAAATGATCCCAACTGAAAGTCAGTTGAGCTTATTCTAATAAAGGAATAAAGGTTTGATCTGTTTTTTTCAACATTGAGAAATATAGTAAAGCTTTTG
Source organism: Propithecus coquereli (assembly GCF_000956105.1). Taxonomy (NCBI): domain Eukaryota; kingdom Metazoa; phylum Chordata; class Mammalia; order Primates; family Indriidae; genus Propithecus; species Propithecus coquereli. The sequence continues at coordinate 4,475,536 of NW_012147986.1, forward strand.
GAAATTTATCCTAGTGAAGGAAAATATTTGACACTGTTGTCAATGGTATTATAAGTTCAAGTAGTAAGTTCAACATTGAAAATAAAATTATGTGTGTGTGTTGATAATCTGAATTTTAATGGATTTCAATATTATGATAACAATGTTCTTATTAAATTATTATAAGAAACTTATGGAGCAGAAATATACAAAATTAGTTTTATTGCACAAAAATTCATAATCATACTCAAATGTATAGTATTCTAAGAACCAAATAGAAGCAACAATTGTCAACATTTATAAATATTGTATATATACACACAGAATGACATTAAGTAAAAAATTTTTAAATTGATTATATTGTTAAATTTTAAAAAATCCCTTTAGGTTGGTAGCAGCTGCTTTTTCTCTTTGTTTTCTGTTATCAGATTGTAGAAATGTTTGTGCCTTTGAAGAACTACTTTGTAAATCAATGTGTCTTAGAATTGTATTAAAATTTGTAATAGTTCCTCTAAATTTTGGTTGCGTTTTGAGCATGAAAAATTTAAAATCTTTAATTAAAACATTTGATGACAGTTACACCAAAACAATCTAAATTTTAAAACTTTCAGAAAATTACAATTATTGAAAACAGAGCTTCTAAACAGAAATGTTGAAATTTATTATTTTAAAAGTTAGAAAAGCTGAAAAATCAAATGAGAGAGGTTTAAATCTGATAGTGCTTTGGAATATCTCTATTTGTGAGAAGGATCTTTTTAAAAAAAAATTCTGGTTAAACACACACACATAACATAAAATGCATCATCTTAACAATTTTTAAGTGTATAGTTCAGCAACATTAAGTATATTTACATTGTTTTGCATCTAATCTCCAGAACTTTTTCATCTTGCAAAAGTGAAACTTCATACCCATTAAACAACTTTCCATTTCTCCACTATGCCCAACCCCTGGCACCCACCATTCTACTTTCTGTCTCTATGAATCTGACTACTCTAGTTACCTCATATAAGTAGAATCATGTGCTATTTGGCTTTTTGTGACTAGCTTATTTTACATAGCACAATGTCCTCAAGGTTCATCCATGTTGTAGCATGTGCCGGAATTTCCTTTAAGGTTAAATAATATTCCATTGACTATTACGAGCACGTTGTTTATCCAAACATCTGTCAATGGATTCTTGGGTTGCTTCCAGCTCTTAACTATTGTGAATAGTGCCCCTAAGAAAATGGGTGTGCACAGATCTTTTCAAGATCCTGCTTTCAGTCCTTTTGGATATATACCCAGAAGTGGTATTGTTGAATCATATGATAATTCCATTTTTAATTTTTTGAGAAACTACCATACTGTTTTCCACAGTGGCTGCACCATTTTACATTCCCACCAATAGTGCAGAAGGATTTCAATTTCTCTACGTTGTCACCAACACTTGTTATTTTCTGTTTTGTTTTGTTTTTGATAGTAGCCACCCTAATAGGTGTGAAGTAATATCTTATCATGGTTTTGATTTATATTTCCCCAATGACTAGTGATGTTGAGCATCTTTTTATATGCTTGTTTTTCATTTGTATATCTTCTTTAGAGAAATGTCTATTCAAGTCCTTTGACCATTTTTGAATTGAATTATTTGTTTTTTGTTGTTGAGTTGTAGGAGTTCTTTATATATTCTGGACACTAAACCCTTATCAGATATAAGATTTGCAAATATTTTCTATCATTCTTTAGATTGCCTTTTTATTCTGTCGATTACATACTTTGATGCACCGAAGTTCTTAATTTTGGTGCAATCCAATTTGTCTATTTATACTTTTCTTGCCTATACTTTGGTGTCACATCCAAGAAATCTTTTCCAAATCTAATGTCGTGATCTTTTTTCCCTTATGTTTTCTTCTAACAGTTGTATAGCTTTAGGTCTTATGTTTAGGTTCTTTGATCCATTTTATGTTAATTTTTAAATTTGGTGTGAAGTAAGCATCCAGCTTCATTCTTTTGCATGTGAATATCCAGTTTTCCCAGCACCATTTGTTGAAAAATCTATCCTTTCCCCATTGAATTGACTTGACACCATTGTTGAAAATTATTTTACCATATACATAAGAACTTAATTCTGAGCTCTGTGGTCTATTTCATTGTTCTATATGTCTATCTTTATGTTAGTACCACACTTTTGATTATAGTAGTTTTGTAATAAGTTTTTAAATCAGGAAGGGTGCGACCTCCAACTTAGTTCTTTTTCAAGATTGTTTTGGCTATTTGAAATCCCTTGAGATTCTATATGAATTTTAGGATGGATTTTTCTACTTCTGCAAAAAAAAAAAAAACCGTTGGAATTTTGATAGGGATTGCATTAAATCTGTAGATCCCTTTGGCTAATGTTGACATCTTAATGATACTAAGTTTTCCAATTCATGAACACAGAACATCTTCCCATTTATTTTTATCCTCTTTATTTTTCTCAGCAATATTTATAGTTTTCAGTGTGCTAGTTGTTTGCTTCCTTGTTCAAGTTTATTACTAAGTTTTGATTCTTCTTCATCCTATTATAAATGCAATTGTTTTCTTAATTTCATTTTCAAATTGTTTATTGTTAGTATACAAAAATGCAATTGATTTTTGCATGTTGATTTTGTATTCTACAACTTTACTGAATTTATTTCTCAGTTCTAACAGTTCTTTGTGCTATCTTTAGAGTTTTCTACATATGAAATCATGTTGACTATGAACAGAGATAATTTTACGTCTTCCTTTCCAATTCTGATGCCTTTTTTTTTTTACTTTTCATACCTGGTTACTCCAGCTAAGACTTCCAGTGCTTTGCTATAAAAGTGGTGAAAATAGGCATCCTTATCTTGTTCTTAATCATAAAGGAATCTTTTTTCTTTTTCAACATTGAGTTTAATGTTAGCTGTATGATTTTCATTTATGGCCTTTATTAGTTT
>NW_012147986.1:4478755-4490074 GCF_000956105.1 Propithecus coquereli
CCCTTAGTTGTCCTTAAACTCAAAAACTTGGAAGCTTTTTGTTCATACAGATGAGGCTGCTTCTTATAGCCAGCTGAGTTCTTGGTAGTTGCATCCTCCACTAACATGAGAGGTAGGTACCAACCAGACAAAGAAAGAATCCCAGAATGTTCTGGACTAGCCAAACTGGTCCTGATAAGGAAGGAAAATTGTCTCCCAAGAAACTGGCTCTCTTTGGAGGCTTTGAGAAAAGTATGCTGGGATTTGAAGGAAGAGGGCAATCTACAAAGCCCACATAGCAGAGGAAAGAGGGGTCACTGAGAGAACTTTGGATACATAAGAGAATAACAGCAGCAGTTACATGTGCTTGCCGGGCACATTAAATACATATTTTTTCACTTATTGGGCACACTGTTGCTTCATCGTTTTAACACTTGTACAAGGTGTGTATGTTATCCCCATGTTCCAGATGAAAACCTAAAGCTCACCTGGGTCTGGGAGCTCTTTGCTGCTGCACTACCCCATCTCCCCGGTAGAGGGAGGTAGAGAGTACATACGAAAAAGAAAAAGAGAAGATAAAGAAAGGCATGAAAATCAAGGCTACAACTTGAGAAAACTATTTGTTCATATAAGCCAGCATGAACAAAGACCTTAAAAAATTATGAAAACTCTAGCTGTTCAAAATAAATAGATTTTGGACACACTTGAGAGCGACGGTCTGCTAGAGCCCTGATTAATTCTACCAGAAACCAATATGCCCTCTTTTGGATGACGCATATGCAGACAGCCAACACTGGGGATTAATTACAGAATGGCTTCAACTACCAGCCATCCTCTAGAAGTCCGCTGTGAAGTGGAAAGTAGAAATAACGCAGGTAATCAGGTCCACGGGTTGCCGGGAATGATGCAAACATATTATTCTCCCCAAATTAAAACACTCTATTCATGTCCAGAGCTCAAAAATTCGTTTCTCGGTAAAGGTCAAGAAAAGCAAACACCGCTTGAATTTAATTACTGAGCCAGCTGTCAGTCACTGGTGGTGACACAGGCAGGAAGACATCTCAAGGCAGGAAATCGGCTGCAATTAGCATGCCAGGGTCCCTGCATCTTTAATCAGGAACTCCTCTTTCAGAAATACGTTGCTTATCACTACAACAATGTTGCCAAGTTGGCATCTATTGTATTCCTTCACTGTATCTTGTTCTTTTAAATAGCAAATCTAGCAAACAAGACCTTAGTTCGCTAAGATTTGATGGATTTCAGTAGGACTGATAATTGTATTAATCTGTCATTAATTGTCCACATTCTAAAGTAGTGCCCCGGAGCAAGATCAAAGCATGAGATGAAATGGGATCTCCAGACAATTCATTTGTTTTTAAGTTTAGGCGTGAGAAGGGCTGGTCCGGACAGGAGAACTGGTTCTGTCGTACCCTGAACCCACCACTCCCAACTAGCACAGCTTCGAAAGGTAAAAGGGGCTTGTGGGGAGCCATCGAGGTTGGCAGATTGGAAGGGAGCACTTGACCCACTGATAGCGAGAGAGGAAGAGAAGAGCCCTAAATCACCTGCTGCCCCTTCTAGAACCACCACTGCAACTAATTTTTCCTCTGTAACTTTGGTGAATTCACTTAATCTCTCTAATCTTCAATTTACCAATTGCAAAACGGGAATAGGATACTCAAAAAGGGAGTTACTAGTGATGGTCTGAAGGTGGTGGTAGTTAGGAGTGACTTTTATGTTGTTCTTTCTGCTTGTCTTTAATTTTATAAATCCGGGTTTCCTTAAGATTGGGGTATGTCCTGGCTACTGATGAATATTATTCTGTATTTTGCGATGGTACTTTCCACGTGGGATCATGATGGGGGAGGCAATCCATTGTTGACTCACATTACAGCCAGCGTTCTTCTGCAGTCTGTGCTGCTCCTCAGTAAATTCTAAAGCTTCTGGCAATGAAATTGAATGATAACGATACCTTTATTACTTTCATCCAATACCTATTCTCCAGTGATCATGATGAAACAGGAATACTGTCTGAGGCTAATGTCTGCCCAGGAGTTAATGAACAATGTAGAAAGTTCAGGAATATTAGCTAACCCATCATCAATTCAAAAGACTACTTAACTTAAAGGTCATGATTAATTACATTTTCAATAGCTTTTAATTTTTTTCAGGATGATGACAGCCATTGAGAAGAAATGACATTTTAAATTAGATTGAACTAGGTTAAAATGCTATAACTTTAAAAATGGAAAACAAAGATCCAAATGCGTACTTAACATCAAAGAAGGCCTTATTTTTAAGTTTAGTATCTCTCTCTTATACACATGTCAGTATATATGTTAATATTATAATTACACATATTTCATTAATATGCATGCAAGGACTTCATTATTCCCATTTGAAGTTTTTTTAACTTTTAATAATTTGGGTGTTATTAATGGTTGTGATAAAAATGTTTATGTTTCCCATGTATAGATTTATTATCATTCAGCTGATATGGATTTGGATTTTGTTGGCTATAGTGTAACTCACTTTCTCTTTTAGAGTATTCATTTTCTCAAAGAGACAAGATTTCAATTCAATTCAGTGGAACAAAAATTATGTGGAATCAGCCATGTATACCACACTGGGCTAAGAACTATGTGAGAAAAAGAGAACACAGCCCTCACCCTTAAGAAAACTAGACCCTCAGTGATGCTTCTAGTATGACCACTCTTGCCCCACTGGGACAGGGCCCTCAGAAAGAAATAAGGGATCCCCAAAGAGCTGTGATGCCTCTTTCCCTCCTTCAGGACACCACAAGCCTCAGCTGCCCAGAGACCAATCCAAGTCAGAGACTGCAATTAGAGCTACGTAACCTCGATCAGGATTTATCCTACTGTGCCATCACCCCTTTTTGTTTCAGTCACAACCAGAATCCAAGGTGCCAGGTCATTCCTTCCTTACCTAGGATCTTACACCTCTGCATTCAACAGGTATATAAATGTGGCCCAGTTTCTCACTCCGTCCAAACTCTAAACTCTTGCCCTTTGTGACTCACAGCCTGTCATCTGCAAAACCCCCTAAATGCTCACCTCTTCTCTGAACCTTCCCACGAGCTGCTCCTACACCACCTGGCTCCTGACTACTTCTACTAAAGAGAGCCCTCTCCTGCTCCTCTCCTCCTTGCTCATTCTGCCTAAGCACTCTGTTTTTCCTGGTGTTTCTGGAACTCCCCAAGCTCCTTCCTGCCATGGCCTTTGTACTTGTTACCTCTGTTTGGTATACTCTTTCTCCAGACTCTCACCTGGCCACTGCCTCGCTTCACTCAGGTGTGTACTCACATATCGCTCATTCCTCAGGGAGATGTTCCCTGACCACTGATCTAAAATAGCCACCAGCACTCACACCCACCACGAGCTTCCACTCCAACACTCTCTCTGTCTTTTCCTGCTTTGTTTCCATAGCACTTATCACAGCTATCATAGTCTCTATTTTATTGGCTTTTTCCTGTTATCCCACTGGACTATAAGCTTCATTTGGAAAGAACATTGTCTTATTCATCTCTGTATCTTCAGTGCCAAGAACAGTGTCTGCTGTAGTTCTAGCTACTGACAAGCATTTGTTGAACAAATGAGTGGAAACAGGAGTTTTGACCTGCTCCGTTTCTGACTTGGGCTAACTCACCTCTCCTTAGGCAACCTGGTGGATCCCTGCTCCCGGAGGTTACCATATTGATGCCAAACTTGATGTGGACACCCAATGGACATAGCACACTGCAGCCCAGAACTCCTGGACTCAAACCATCCTCCCACATCAACCTCATGAGTAGCTGGGACTACAGGCACGTGCTGCTGTGCCTGTAAACATTTTTGGCAAGGGTGGAGCTGGCTCCTTCTAGGGGTAAACTCTGGCCGAGGTTATCCATGATCTAGCTGCCACTGGGACCTGGCTGCACCCTCCTCTTTTCCACTTACCTCCATTGAGTCTTAGGTCTGACCGGGGCTCAGAAGCTGAGCCTGGTGGCCTCGTATATTCACTGCCTCCTGCATATAAATTGAAGTTCACCCCTTTCTGTCTCCTTGGTATGCTGAAGGCATACGTTATAGATAATTTTATTTTCTCTGTACCAATGAAAACTATGCTTTTTCTCAATAGGATATATTGTTATTTAAAAACTTATGCACCCTGTGAATTTTGCAACATTTTTGCCCTTGTTTGGGAAGACTGAGAGCTGGCTTTGCCCCTCTGTGGAACAGTGACCTGCCCTTTTCTGTGCATTCCTGTGAATTAACTTCATCCCTGGCTTCAGCTTTCTATCCTGCCTTTGTGTTCCACATTCTCCGTCTATTTATTTTTCATTCTCTGTATTTCTGCAAGCTGCCTTGAGTCCTTAATAGCATGAGGCCGTATGTAAATTCGCAGAAGCCCGCAAAGAGCAGCAGGGTGTGTGTGGGCGAAGGAGGATGCTGGCACGTGTTGACATATTTGCCTATCCCGGAAGCTTAGGCATCAGAGTTGCAGGGCAGGAGGCATTGCACCACACTGGGAGACGAAATGCCATTTCCTCTGGCATTTAATGGTAAATTGCATTGCATGTCACTGTACTGTAGCTGTTGTAGAGGATAGACGTATTTTGGATTTTTGAAATTAAGGCAAATGGGAGAAATGATGTAAACCACCTTTTCTATTAGAAGCTGAGGTTTTGAGCTTGTTGTGCTCAGGCTGGAACTCCCAGCATTAGCCTAGTGCTGCTGGGACCCATCTGATCTCCAGTCCTCAACTTGCTCTTCCTGAGGGGCGGGGTAGAGTTCTATCAGAATTGTGATCTTTCCCTGAACTCATTTAAAGTTGAGAGCAGGGGAAAAGAAGAAATAAAATGAGTATCAGACACTTGCAATTATTGTTTAAAAGAACTGTATCTCAAGCAAGGAGGAGCTAATGGTGTCTTTTGTAGCTGCGTAGTTTGAGTTGACTCCCAAGTTCAGCTCCAGGTATTATCAGGCTGTGGCAGGTGAAGAAAGAAGACGTGGCAAGAGCCGGCACCTGCTCACAGAGAACTAACCTTGTCTTCTATGGTCATTTGTCTCCACTGCTTGAGAATTTCATTTCTGCCTCCTGTCTTCGAGCTATTTACTAGAAAGAAGAAAGGAAGGAAGGCAGGAAGGGAAGAAGGAAGGAAATCCAATCTTGGTGTTCTGAGTCTGGACTTCTTGTCCAAGAGGTTAGCATTTATGTATGTGGTAGAATTGAAAACAGAAGTTGCCAGGAAGCAGAAAGACAAGCACCCACCCTCCCGCAAATGCAAGTTTAGATCCAGGTTTAGAACAAACCAAGTGGTGTGATGTTGTGGAGCAGATTCACACACTAGAAGAGAAGCTCCTGGGTGGCCAGGATTTGTCACCCCCGTGCTTCCTCGAACACCGCTTGGCACTTAGCGGGAACTCAGTTGACATGTACTTACCAAATGAATGAATGAAGGCCAGGAGTCACACAGGCCAACACAACTTCATAGCATTGGTATTTAATGGTCACAGATCACAAAAGCTCTATGCTGAAAATGAGTGAATAAATTCAACAGGCTCAGGTTGAGCTGTCCCCTATTGCACAGAGCTCCCAAACCCCACTTGTTTGCTGTCCTTCCTTCACAGCATTGGGAACCATGCAGTGACTTGGGAGACCTCGTAAGAGTGGGAGAGGTCCTGGTCCTTCCAGCTGCCACGAAGACATGAGGCACCTGAGTATTCAGTGTACACCCCGCCCCAATGACCAGGACAAAGGTCGAATTGTCTCTCTCCACCTTGACCCGTTCCCTGAGAGTGTGTCTGTGGCTTCTCCTTTGCAAAGTTACCTCCGACCTTGTCTTCAGCCCTGTTTCTCCTGAATGCAGCTGGTGTGGGAAGTGCATTCCCTGTCCCCAGGAAGGGCCTGAATTGCCTCTGCCCCAGCCTGTCCCACTCCTGCCTCCTGGGAACAGTCAAGGACAACCTCAAGGAAAGACCAAGACCCTCCTCAGCCTGCCTTGGGGCCCTTGCTCTGCTTCCCAGCTTTGGACTTCAGTTACTTCTTTACCTACAATGCAACCTAAAACTTCACTCCCAGCTGCTCTAGCTTAAAGTTATACTTAAATCTCTAATAATAAGCTGAGTATAGGTGGTGCAGTGCTTTGCACCCTAAAGTCTGAAGATCTGAAGAAAGTTTTTCCTTTAGTCCCTACACATGCATAAGCTCAGGAGGCACTGACATAGCTGCTGTACAACAGAGTAAACTCCGGAACTTGTTCCTTGGCAAAATGCCAGAACTTCATGTTACTGTGTTGTATCTGCTGTTTTAAAAGACAAGCATTAACTGTTCAACCTTTCTTCCTCAGTCTGCCTCCTTAATTGCCAACTTTTGGAGAAAGAACAGGAAAAGAAAGATCATAACAATTAATGACAAAAATGTTCTTAATTAAATGACAACTGTAGCATTGATTATATAGCTTAACACACTGACTGCCACTCTAGAAAAACATTTTTTTCCCTTGGGGCCATGGTGTTTTATTATGAAAATAGAATAGAAACTTTGAAAACAAAATGATCCTCTCTAATTTAATAAAGAGTTTATTGAAAAATGAAATTTATTGACTTCATTTAATCCACATTTTTAGAATTAATTTGTCAATATTAATTGTAACAGTAAGAACATCAACAAGTAAGATTTTCACGAACCACCTGCAGGGTTTTGCCCAGGGTTTGCTTCATGAGGCCCCAGGCTCAAAGCTAGCATGAGTTAAATACAACTCATATGGCAGTTAATGCATTAATGATAATTTACACCTTAGTGTCATAATTAAAAGTTGTTTTGTTTTTCTTTTTGCTGTATGCAACAGACATCAAGCCTGGCTAGCTTAAGGAAAATATAAAAAGACCCTGGGGTAGTTCCATCAAAGGAAGCATTGACCAGCCAAAGAACCAAGACAGCTCCAAAGCCTCAGTGATTTGGGGACCCACTCTCACGAGTGCTGCACTGTAGTGCCCCTTCCGCCCCCCACCGCATCTCCTGCTTTGGCTCCTTGTCTCTGTCCTATCTGGTGCAGATTCCCTGGACAGAGCACCTGATCGCTGGATAAGATCAGGGCTCACCCTGGACCAGTTGCTGAGGCCAGAAAGGCATTGCACTGTTCTCAGCGCAAATCAGCGAGCGGGGCAGCCTCCCGAGGGGCTCCACCAAGGAAAGTTTAAAAGTTCTTTAAAATGAACCAAGAGTAGCTATCTTTAGCGTGAGGATATGTTGAGTGAAGATGCAAAGAATTTCATTAACTCCTCACTGTCATTCCAATAGGATTGATATCTCTATTTTGTTAAACTTTCTTAGAGGAGGTGCTGATGATTTTTATTAATTTAGGGGGATAGATTGTCAGATTGAAAATAGCATGCCAGTCTGAAAAAGAAGTTTGGGGAAAAAAAACATGTGTCTTTGGTTAGGGAATGTTTACATAAATATCCAGACTGCCAATTCCAGATAGTTTTTTATTTCACAGACCAGTAAACCTGCTAAGTCAGAAAAGGGCCATCTCTTGTTAGGTGGCATGGTTAATATTTAGGCATGCATGATTAGCACCATATTGAGACGTCAACCATTAATCAGGAATAGCAAGTGCTATATCTAAGAAGAAAACAACAAGGAGATTGATCTGTGGATATTAATTAGACCTACCAAACAACACGATCTTGTCTTCTGTCAATTAACACTTACCTATCAACACTGTGAAGGAAAGTAAATTTCTCCGGCATGTAATCAAGGGTTCTGGGTGCATAGTTTGCTTAGTCTCAGTTTTGGAACAGTGAATTTCTCTTTCAAAACCAAAAGGATGAATCCCAATAATATACTTTCGGTAAGCTAGCTTATTAATTAGGGAATATTCTGGACTTCCTGCTTAAACACTGGAGTGCGAGTGGAGGTTGTTTGGAATCATATTTAGCTCAAGTTCTTCAACCCCAGTTTTCCCATGCAGTGATCAGTACCAGAGGAGAAAATCTCCTGGCTTTTCAATTTTCTGTGCTTTAATAACATAGAACAGAAACATTTCTGGGTATTAACCTGCTGACCTAAAGATTCCAGCACAGTGGAAGAGTCCAAGCACTAAGACTTCTAGGCGGGCCCAGATCATTCAGTGTTTTTGGTGGATGCTGAGTATCGTAGAACGTCAGGAGAAGAAGAAGAAGAAGCTGAGAGGATGCGGCACTGAGCTGGTTCATCCTGTTTTACCTTATAATAGTCCTCCACCTGCAGCTTCCATAAACTCCTCACCCAACATTGCCCTAGAGGGTTATGTTGGTAATTGCCTAGAATTTGGAGGATACTGGGGAAAACTCAGCCATCAGATTTGGACTAGGGCATTCATTGCTTAACACCCATGGCATGGGATATGCCTTGAATCCATAAACTCTCCTAAGATTCTACCAATTAAGCAGTGTTTTGTTTTAATTTATGTTTTGGCAAAACTCCAAGGATCATGGGCTTGGGAGGATTAGTGCTGGTCACCAAAAGAGTTTTCATTGATATAAATATTATTGATAGCGTCAGAAATAACACAAGAATTGTCTACCAGGTCTCTGAAGGCTTCAACTTGAGATCATGTGCTGTCTCTTGCACTGCCAGCCTTGACTGGTGTCTCCAGCAATATTTCATTTTTTGGACACAAGTGGTTCTTGAACACATTCCTGTTATAAGATCCAGATGATACATCAGAGTATAGATTGAATTTGAAAGTCCACCCTTCCTCTCCTCCTTTCCCCACCTCCATTCCCATTCTCACAGGTAAGTGCTATAAGTTACCTGCATTCCCTCCTGGTCAGTTTTCTGTTCACATGCAAACAAATATACATAGATACTTCTTTTTTGTTTTTTTTGGTGAATGGAATTATACTGAGATCATCATTCAATTATTTCCTTTTTTCAAAAAACAGCATTTCTTAGAAATGTTTCCATATTAGTACATAAGTCAACCTCATCCTTCTTATTGATGGCATAAAATTCCATAGTATAGTTGCCACACAATTTATTTAACCACTTCCCTATGATGGAAAGCTTGATTGTTTCCTTTGGGTTTTTTGTTTCTCTTTCTTCTCTTATTACAGATAGAGCTGGGCTTCCTGGTATATTCATCTTTATACCAGGACACAAACGTTTCTATAGGACAGTTTCCTAAAATAGGAACAACTGAGTTAAATGGCATGCACTTTAAATATTGATAACTATGGCTAAATTGCCTTCCAGAAAGCCCTGACCAATGACACTTTCTTCCTGTCACTGAAAATTATATATAATAAATATTTCAGACTTGAAAGCTTGTTAGTCAAGAACTATTTATCTCCTCAGTTTAATTTGTACTTATGGTTACTAGAGGAGCTAAACATGTTTTCACGTATGCATCGACCAACTATTTATCTTCTATGTATTGTTCTTCAATGAAAAGAGAAAAACTGTCTCTTGTCCATTTTTCTTTTATATTGTTTGTAGGAGACTTTTGTATGTATATGTTACACATGCTGCAAATATTTTCTCCCAGTCTGTTGCTATCTTAAAACAAAAGTTTCTTGATTTTTATAAGTGAAATATGTCGATTTTTTTCCTCATAGATTATGAGGTGTAGATTTTACTTAAAAGGGCTTTCTTCAACATTAGATTAGGGAATAGTTTACATTTTCTTCCCATATTTTAATTTTTTCCTATATTTGCTTTTTGATTCAACTGAATTTTACTTTTCAGAATCTGGGGCAAACAGTATAGTTTCATTATTTTTCAGATTGTCCCAATTGGTTTAAAATTGCACTTTTTTCATAAATTAAATCCATATATGTGAATTTAATTGTTTTATTCAACTATTTGTCTTTTTCTGCACGAGTGCCACTTTTTTCAAAAGCATATATAGCTTTATCATTTTGATACAGACATTTTGACAGGGTAGGTAAGTCTCCCCATTGTTCTTGTTCGAAAATTGTTGATTTTCCTAGCGCGTTTTTCTTTAAAATGAAATATAGACTCAGATTGTAAAACTTTACACATAAATAATCCATTTGGAATTTTGAGTGAGATTGCATTCGATTTACATATTAATTTGGGGAGCGTGTATATCTTTCCACATTGCATTTTTCTATCTAGAAATAGGGTGTATGTGCATCTCCATTTATGCCAGTCTCTCATGTCTTTTAAAGTTTTAATGTTTTAATTGTATAGGTTTATTAAATTGTTTACAATTGTGCTAGGTTCATTACTAGGCATTTTGGTTTTTGTTGATCTTCTAAATAAGATCTTTATTCGTTACATTTTTCTAACTATTTACTGCGGATGTACAGGGAAGCTGGTAATTTTTGGTGATCTTTGGTCATTCTTTTTAAGAAAAAACTTTTTAGTTTTAATATTTTTTCAGTTGATATTCTTATGTTTCCTAAATAGCTAAACATGTTGCATATAGTACCAGGGTTTTGTTGGGTTTTTTTTCCTATTCAATACAGGATTTCTTTTCATTTCTATACTCAAGGAAGGATCCCCAGAAGAACACAAAATATTAATAGTAGAGGTGATAGTGGACATCCCTTGTTTTAGATTTCACTGGATACACTTCTAATGTTTCCCTGTGACCTCAGAAGTCCTCTGTGAGTTTCTAATAAGTACTCTTCAAGTAAAAGCAGTTTCATTCTACTCCTGGTTAAAGATGAGTTTTCTTTTTATTAGTTTATTTTTTTGAAGGGGAATAATGTTGAAGTATCAGTACCTTTTCTTCAACTCTCATGAGATCATGATAAATCATTCCTTCTTTAATTTGTTAACATGATGAATTGCATCAATAGATTTATAGATACTGAACTACCTTTGCCCTCTCAGCAGAAATCCTTCTAGGTCAGGATATTTTAATGCATTGCTGGAGTCAATTGAGTAATTATTTAGGATTTGTATATCTGTGTTCAAATTGAGGTTAGTCTGAAAGTTTTAAATGCTTTCTTTGGCTGATTTGAAGAATTAGAAAGTTTCCACATTTTCCCATATTCTATATTAATTCTTATAATGGGGAAATTATTTGTTGAATAAGGGTTGATAAAATTCACTTATAATACCCAATATTTAGTACTATACAAGGAGTAGACCATTGAATACTTTCCCTTTCCTCTATGGCTATTGATTATTCAGGCTGTTTTATATCTTTTAAAGTACATTTTAGTAAATTATATTTTTTTAGGAACAATGAGTGAAAAAAAAATTTCCAATAACTTGTTGTCAAGAATCGTGGTGTGGGCACTTTTGTTTACTTCTTCTCTATCTAAAATTCTCACTAAATTAAGATTATATTATTTAGAAATAACAAATATGTAAAAATTC
>NW_012147986.1:4490124-4493294 GCF_000956105.1 Propithecus coquereli
CATCCATATTTATAGTTCTAACCCTTCTCATTTTTTAAGTTTGTCCTTTTTTTACTGAGTTATTAATTCTCTTGGTCATTACAAAGACTCTATTTTTTGTCTTATTGAGCGTCCATTGCCTTTTTGTCTTTTATCTCAAGATTCTACTTTATTAATTCTGTCCTACTTTCCTTGGGTATATTTTGCTGCTTTTTTCTAGCTTTTTGAGTAAAATACTTAGTTTGTTTATTTTTAATCTTTTTTCTATAATAATATACATGCTTAAGACTAAATATTATTCTCCTTCAAGTACGTATTACTTTCTGTATAACATAATGCTCTTGTTGTTGCTTATTTCTTTTTCTTTTCTTTCTTTCTTTTTTCTTTCTTTCAGATGGAGTCTTGCTATTTTGCCCAGGGTAGTGTCGAACTCATGGGCTAATGTGATTCTCCCATCTCAGCCTTACAAGTAGCTGGGATTACAGGTGTGCATCACTGTGCCTGGCTTTCACTGTTGCGTATTTCTAAACAGTTTACAAGTTCAACCTGATTTCTTTTTTCCAGAAAGATGATTTTAATCTATTCAGAAGGACAGACTAAATTTCACATTGGTTAGATTTATTTTTCCTGTCCTTTGGTTGTTCATTTCTAATTTCATTCTACCATAGGAGGTTTTCATGGGCTCCACAAACACAATGCCACCCACAGCACATCTGAGGAAGTTCTCAGACAGTGTAGTTGGCACCAGTGCGAGCTGCTAAGCTCACACCTAATGAAGCTTAAAATCTCAAGACAAGAATAATGTATGATGCTGGTGGAATTACTATGCTTACAATGTTTTGGTTTCAAAGAGTATTGGCTACATCTACTCATGGCTTTCCGTTTTTTATGCTTCAAGAAAAATGAAAGTCTCACAGATTAATCCCAAACTTCAGAATGATTACTTTTCTTTTGAGATGCCTCAGAATCTGTTTGATTTTCACTGTTGGAGCTGGACTGGTCATTAGAGGTGCATTAAAGTGGACTTATACCGCCTGCTTTCCAGAACCTCTCCTTCAACAGTGTCTCATCCTTGATACCAGAAGGCACACTGTGTGTTCGTGTGTTTGTTTGAATACTAATGCTAGTGCCCATCTGAAAGATTCTGACTCAGTAGGTCTGTGATGGAGCCCAGCACCTATCTTTCTGAAGAGCTTCACAGGGAATTCCGATGCACAGCTAAGTTGAGAATCACTGTTTTAATAAACTTAAGTTCCAAAATCTTAATGGAAGTACAAATATCCATTCCTTAACATTCACAACATTACTGAATTTCCCTCTCCACAGATTCCTTCTTCCTGCTACAAAACATACTCTGTATTTTCATTGTAAAAACAATACAGCACAAACCAAACCTCTACCACTTCCTCTGGAGTGATTGCAATCAATATATCTTTATTTTCTCTCCTCCATTTCTTCCTGGAAACCCTACCATCTTGCTTCTGCCCATGCTCTGCTACTATTTTGGTCATGATCACTAATGTCCAAACAGTCATTTCTCCATTTAATAAGTACGTATTGTGCACCAGTTATGTTCCATGCAATGTTCTTGGCATTGGAGATTCAGCAGTGAAAGAAGTGGACAAAAATCCCTGTCCTGATGGAGCTTACATTCAAATGGAAAAAGAAAAATGAACAGAGATAAATTACACAGTGTGTTAAGAAATAAGTATTATAGAAAAGAATAGAGCTAGGTATGGGGTATCAGAGGTGAGTATGTGGGGATGGGGGGGCGGAGCTGAAATGTTAAGTAGGGTGGCCAAGGTGGACCTTAGACATTTGGATAAGCCCATTGAAGGAGGTGAGGGTCTGATCCATGTGAATATCTTGGGAAAGAACATTCCAGGCAGAATGAACAGCCAGGGCACAGGCCTGAAACAGGAACATACATAAGGAACGATCGAGGCCAATGTGGCTGGATCAGAGAAAGTAAAGGGAAAAGTAGTAGGAGATGAGATTGGAGAAGTAACAGGAGACCTGTTCATGCAGGGCCTGGAAGGACATAGTAAAGACTCTGACTTTAGTCTGAGTGAGATTGGGGACCACTGGAAGGTTTGGGGCCAGGATGTAACATGAGTTCACCTAAGTTCTAATCAGATTACTCTGACTGCTGTGTTCTGATTAAGCTTACAGGGGACCGAAGGTTGATACAGGGAGCCCAAGTTGATAGCAGTGGAAGTACAGAGACATAGTCAGATTCTGCGTATATTTTGAAAGTGGAACCAAGATTTGGCTGAATGTGGAAGGAAGTGGGACTCAAGAATAACCTTAAGGTTTTTGGCATGAGATATGGCAAGGAAGTTTTTGGGGGCCAATTCGAATTTGGTATCGAACATGCGAAATTTGAGATGTCTATACCACATTCAAGTGGACATGATGAGTAGACAGTTGGATATATTAATATAAGTCTGGAGCTTAGGGCAGAGGTCTGGGCGTGAGATACAAATTTAGGAGTTGTCAGTAAGTAGAAAAAAGTCAAAAGATTGCATGAAATCACCAAGGGAATGAATATAGATAGGAAAATGAAGACCAAGGGCTCTGCCCCAAGACACTCTAACAGTTAGTGTTCATGGAAAAGAGAAATATCCAGCAAAGGACACTGGAGGAGGTGGGTACAAAACTCAAGATATACTAATTTCCTGGAAGTCAAGTGCAGGAAGTGTTTCCAGGAAATGAGAGTGACCTTTTGTTTCAAATGTTGCAGAAAGATGGAGAAGGATGAGGGCTGAGAATTGACCATAGGATTCAGCAGAGTGGAAATCATGGATGCTCTTGACAACGCATTTTCAATGGAGAGGTGCTGGGGAAAGCTTGATTTAAAGGATTTAAAGGGGAGGAGAAGCCTTGGCAAGTATAGACAACACTTTTGAGGCATTTTTCTATTAAGGGGAGATGAGAAATAGGGAAGTAAAGCTGTCAGGGGAAGTGAAGTCAAGGGAAGTTTTTCGTTTGTTTTGGGGATGGAAGAAATATCATTAAGTTTATATGGTGATGAGAATGATTTAGTACATGGGAAAAAGCTGATGAGAAGGGAGAGAGAGGGAGGAATTGCCAGAGATGATTGGATCTAGGGAATTGGCTTTCAGTAAAAACATAGACAATTCATCTATAACACCAGGGAAGAAGATAGAGAATATGAAACTAGCTGGTAC
>NW_012147986.1:4495369-4496890 GCF_000956105.1 Propithecus coquereli
TGAAACCATCTTAATGAACTTTATAGACTCTGTTACATTAAGCTCCACTGGTCTATCTTATACTTTGAGTGAATCTTTTACCCATGTCTAATTTTATAACATCATACACTGGTCATACGGAGAATATTGGTCCACTGAGTTTTGCAGATCTTCCAAATACTGACACATTTTATTATATCATATCACCTCCAATATCATCAGAACA
This sequence comes from Propithecus coquereli, assembly GCF_000956105.1. Lineage (NCBI taxonomy): Eukaryota > Metazoa > Chordata > Mammalia > Primates > Indriidae > Propithecus > Propithecus coquereli. The sequence continues at coordinate 4,495,575 of NW_012147986.1, forward strand.
GTTTTTAGTTTTGAAAAGCTATCAAGCTTATGGTGATGGATACAAATTTTCCAAAGTTCTATTTTTTGCTTAAAAGTGTCAAGTTTCAGCATTACAACAAATATTGTTGGTTGATTTCCTTGAGAAAAAGGCTCATTTAGTTCATTTTTGAGGAAATGTCTGCCAAATACTCAAATTTGAATAACCATACTAGGTTTGCCAGTCATTCTTCCAAGTAAAAATGTTGTTTCATGAAAAAGTCTGCTACTTCATCTTGGAACTCTATCACACAAAGGCTTTTCTCAAGACAGAGACCGTATAATGTTCAATATACAGCAAGAAGGTATACTTGCATTATACTCTAGCATTCCCATCTCTGGCTAGTCCCACTCTATCCGTTATGTTATTTGAATGCTTGACTCATTGCTTTGTAAAGTCTTTGACTATAGATACCATGTCATTTTCTTCCTTGTATCTTTCATAGTAATCAGCAATCACTGTTACTGAACGAATAAATATCCTATTGTCCCAAATAGATGATAAGCACATTGAAAACAGGGACTTTGTTGTTATTCTTTGAACTATCAGCACCTAAGACAAGGTCTTCAGTACAAGAGAGTACAACTGTGGTTGTTTATGATAATAAAGTTTATTACATACATTATATTAGGATGACCAATAATCTCAGCAATAATTATTCTTTAGCACTTCACTTTCAATATGTATTATAAAAGTGCAGCTTCGTAGACTAGGTTTGCAGATTGGCAGGAGGAGACCCCACACCACACACACACACACGCTATTACAGACTCTTTGCCAGCAAAGAGAACTTCATAAGACTGAGGTGGTCTCACAGAACAGGGCTGGAGCATGCAGTATGTTGGTGTGAACTTTTCCCCTCCATGGGGCGTGTTGATGACACTGAACTCTGCACAGAGTAGCTGCAAGAAAATTACCATCCAATTATTCTCAGCTTTACATCACCATTCTGGAAGAATTATGATCGCAATCTATCTTCTTTCATTACAGTGAATGTTTACTACCAGTAGGATCTTCTAGTTCTAGAAGCAAACTCAGTATTAACAAAGCCATCTTCAGCCTGAGGGAAAAAGCAGAGTCAGTGCCAAGGTGTCCCTATAAAATCTTCACACCTCCAGCTTCCCAAGGTCCCAGAAAATCCACTTCTCCTCAGAAGTTCAACCAAAAATATTTGCCTTTAATAATATTAAGCGCATGGGTGAGAAATTTGTATGTGATCATTTTTACTATGACAAAGGAGGCTGAGGATATAGTTTAAATTCCATGAACACCATGTTAGGGAAAATTGGCTTTATCCA
>NW_012147986.1:4497855-4498218 GCF_000956105.1 Propithecus coquereli
TAAGAAAACAATATTATAAATCTGTCTTGCTCTTTTAAGATATAAATTTTTGGGTTTCCTCAGCATAGAAAATATTAGTGTTTAACAAGGATTATTTTGGCTTAGTGATAATTTCAATAATATACCTTCTACTCTTATGTACACATACTCAACTGCTATTAAAGATTCCAATATAAGAATTCTAAGTCACCAAAAATGAAGCATTATACTTTAAGCATTATAGGGGTTAAAGTAGTTTAAAAACAGAAATACAGAGATACTTCATAAAACCGGAGAATAAGTAATTTCTTTTTAATATAAAAGGCCAGAATCTTGAACTTTCAACTGGCAAACAACTTTCTACTTTCATCTGAGGTCAAAAAA